>NC_060124.1:392772394-393093109 GCF_021461395.2 Schistocerca americana
ATAGGCAATGCCATCACTTGATAAAATTTCATTTGTGTGTCCTTTCTTGCCAGCTGTGGTGGTCGAGCGGTTCCAGGCGCTACAGTCTGGAAACGCGTGACCGCTACGGTCGCAGGTTCGAATCCTGCCTCGGGCATGGATGTGTGTGATGTCCTTAGGTTATTTAGGTTTAAGTAGTTCTAAGTTCTAGGGGACTGATGACCTCAGCAGTTAAGTCCCATAGTGCTCAGAGCCATTTGAACCATTTGTCCTTTCTTATTTTGATAGTAATCGTTCTGGTCCACACACAATTTGAAATCATTTCTCCCTCAGACCTTCATTTTGATCATAGGAGAGGAACCATCCTAAATAATTTTCTTAACCTGTTTTAACCTGTTCAATTATGTTGTTGCCAGTTACAATCTTTCAACAGGCTATTTCCCCTTAAATTCTGTTACCTCAGATTTGTTGAGTATTATATCTAGGCTGTAATTTAAAACTTAGTTGAAAAACACAGGCAGCATTTTTCTGCTTAAATTGTAATATTTATTTAGATCTCTTATTAGCTACACAACTAATTTTGGTTTAAAAAACCATTTTCGAGTGGCAGTGGCTAAAGTGAGTCGGAAGGTGACCCACGGATTGGAAAGCTAAGTCCACAACATGGGGGCTTGGAACCAGCCTTAGGATAATAGGTAATTAAGGCCAAGCTTCATGGTGGCTGACTGTAGAACCATCTCGCCTCGTGGTCCAGCGTAGATCTCTCCTCGTAGTGCTGGCTACCATAACGTGATATTTTTGACTAAAAATTACGATTATTTATACCGGTTCGGTGCGTACTTGTTTTGCGGAAGCTCCACTTTCAACCAGGTGGGCCGTAACAAGCCCATCGCTTGGATGCGCAGTTGTAACTGGCTTACCTGTGCAGCAGTCGCTCTGCTTTTCTGCTGTGTCGTCGCTATTGTGGTGTTGGCCCCTTTCCTGGCCCGCATTGTGGTGCACCTGATGCAGTGGCGCTTGGTCAGCTCTGAACCCACTCGCTCCCATGGCCTTTTGCAATAGCAGTGGCAGCAACGCATTTTGTCTCAGCAGCGCCAGAAAATAGTGGCAGCGACACAGAAGAAATATATGGAAGGACCATAGGAAGGAGAGAACGTTGAACACAATAATATGCAAATGGAAGAGGAAATAGATTAATATGAGGCAGGAAATATGACACTCTGAGAAGAATTTAACAGAACACTGAAAGACCGAAGTCAGAGCAAGGAACCTGGAGGAGACGACATCCTCTAATTATTATTGAGAGCCTTGGGAGAGCATAGCATGACAAACCTAATCCACCTGTGTGCAAGATATATCAAACAACCAAATACCCACAGAAATCAAGAAGAATGTAACAGCACCAGTGCCAAAGAAATCAGCTCCTCATAGGTGCAAATATTTCCGAACGATCAGTGTAATACGTGATGGCTACGATATACTGGCAAGAATTATTTACAGAACAATGAAAGAGCTGTTAGAAGTTGACCTTTGGGAAGATCAGTTTGAGCTACGAAGAAATGTAAGAACAGATAAAGCAATACTTGCCCTATGATTTATCTTGGAAGGTCTGTTGATCAAACGCAACCCTTCGTTTATAGTAGGGTTTCCCCAACAATGTTCCGCAGAACACTGGTGTTCCACAGGAAGCGAATAACGGCTCCGTGAAAAACTGTTAATAACAGTATGTGTTTTTTCAACATTTTGGCGATACAAACTTTTTTAAGTTTTTGATTTCTGTGTTATTAGCTCTGATTTAAAAATGAAGTAATCACTGAATAAAAGAATTTTTCATCATTTTTGAATATTCTGTTAACCTTCAAAAGAAACAAAGTTTTCCATCAAAGTACCATAATTCTCAAAGGAAAAATTTTACACAGGAAACGTTTTATACAAGAAAATCTTTGGAATCTGTAGATTTAAATGAAGCTTTTTATTATGTTGACTTGAAGACCCTTTAAAATTCTGAAGGTAGCAGAAATAAAACATAGGAAGCGAAAAGTAATCTACAACTTGTAGAGAAACCAGACTGCCTGTTGTAAAAGTCAAAGGGTACAGAGGGAGGCATTGGTTGGGAAGGGATTGTGGCAAGGGTGCAGCCTACTCTCCATTTTACTCAATTTTTACACTGAGCAAGCAACAAAGGAAACTAATAAACAAATTTGTAAATGGAATTAAAGTGCAGATATAAACCTTAAGATTCTAATGACATACTAATTATGTCAGAGACGACAAAGAACTTGTACTCTCAATTTAGTGGAGTGGGTAGTACCATGAAAAGAGACATAAGATGAATATCAAGAAAAGTAAAAGAACTGTAGTGGAATCTAGCCGAATTCAACCAGGCATGCTGAGGGAAATGAGACACTAAAAATAGTAGAAGGTTTTTCTGTTTTGGCAGTAAAATAACTGATAATGGGTGAAGTAGAGATGATATAAAGTGCAGATGGCAACAGCTAGAAAATCATTTCTGAAAAAGAAATTTATTGACGTCGAATACAAACTTATATGCATGGAATTCTGTTCTGAAAGTATTTGTCTCCAGTTTAGCCTTGTACAGAATCGGAGAATAAAAGCTACATGAATGACATACTTAAGAAGAATTTTGAAGGTTAGGTGTGTAGATTATATAACGAATGAGGAGGTGCTGAACCGAATTTGGGAGAAAAATTATGGCTCAAGTTGGCTAAAAGAAGGTATCGGTTGCAACACCCATCCACAGGCATCAAAGGCTCTCCAGTTTGGTAATGAAAGAAAGGGAGAAGGTGTAAAAATTGTAGAGGGAAATAAGTAGGTTCAAGTCGATTTACATTGCAGTAGCTATGCAGACACGAAGGGGCTTATACAAATTAGACAAGCATGGAGCACTGGAACAAACCAGTTTTCGGAATGAAAAACCCGACAGCAAAACTCCATGCAGGCCAGTGAGTCTTTAATAGCGGTTGTTTTTCAATGAAAACTTGCTGATTCCTCGTCATATGTAGCCTGACATTGCCCTGCTACAGCATTCCAGGTGTAACTGTCTGAGACTGGTCCAGAGACGGGAAGTTAGACAATGGCACTCACCAGTTCCAAGCAGAACGTTCAATCAAGAGGAACAAGAAAAGAAACACATAAACTGCTTTATCTTTCACAAAAAACAACTGTTTCGAGAGGGAAACAAAAAAACAAGGAAAGACCTGGGCCGTGTACACACACAGTAGATAAATGCAGATCGCTAGGATCTCTTCGTCTGAGAAGAAATGTCTCATGTTGTTTCTTTTTTTTTTTTTTTTTTTTGGTGGGGTTTAAGGGCGCTCAACTACTGAGGTCATTAGCGCCCAGTCACTGTTGTTAGAGCACATGGAATCTAGTAAAACTCAAGGGGAGGGGGGTACACCAGAAAGACCTGACAAAGATGCAGATAAAATAAGTAAAAAGGTTAGATGTCTTTGGACAAGCCAGTCAAAGTTATAAAACGCAGAACACGAGCAGCTGCTCGAGCGTCATCAGCTAAAATATCCGGTAAAGTAGATGGCAGGGACAGGACAACACGAGATTGACTAAAGGGGGGACTCGACAATAAAACATGGCGCACTGTTAATGCCTGACCACAAGGGCACTGCGGGGCTGGGTCACTGGAGAGCAGGTAGCGGTGGCTAAACCGGCAATGCCCAATCCGCAACCTGGTCAGAAGGACCTCCTCTCGCCGAGATGGTCGGGAGGAGGTTGTCCAACCAGTTGGGAGCGGTTTTACTGCCCGGAGCTTGTTTCCTTGGAGGGATGACCAAGCATGCCACCACAACGACACAAGCCTCTTACAAACATCCCCACGAACGTCAGATGACGGGACACAATGGGAGGCTGGCCGAGGCAGGAGGACTGCAGCCTTGGCTGCAGCATCCGCAGCCTCATTCCCAGGCACTCCTACATGTCCGGGAACCCACAGAAAGCTGACAGGAGAACCATTATCAGCGAAAGAATGGAGGGACTGCTGTGTCCGTTGAACCAAGGGATGGACTGGATAGGGAGCTCCAAGGCTCTGAAGAGCACTGAGTGAGTCAGAGCAGAGTACATACGATGAATGGCGGTGGCGGCAGGCATACTGAACGGCCTGATGGAGAGCAAAAAGCTCGGCTGTAAAGCTGGAACATTGGTCGAGGAGCCGGTATTTAAAGGTGGTGGCCCCGACGACAAAGGCACAGCCGACACCATCGTCAGTTTTGGAGCCATCGGTGTAAATAAAGGTGTGACCGGCTAGTCGAGCAAGAAGTTCAACAAACCGTGAGCAATACACTGCAGCCGGAGTACCCTCCTTCAGGAGTGAGCTGAGGTCGAGATAAATATGAACCGGAGCCTGGAGCCAAGGTGGTGTCGGGCTCTCACCCTCTCTGAAGGTGGTAGGGAGGGCAAAATCCAATTGTCGAAGCAGGCGACGGAAGCGAACTCCGGGGGGCAGCAGGGCAGACACATACAACCTGTACTGACGGTCGAGAGAATCGGCGAAGAAGGACTGGTAAGAGGGGTGGTCGGGCATAGACAACAGCCGGCAGGCATACCGACACAGCAGTACGTCGCGCCGGTAGGTCAATGGTAATTCGGCAGCTTCAGCATAAAGACTCTTGACAGGACTAGTGTAGAAGGCTCCGGTCGCAAGACGTAACCCCCGATGGTGGATGGAGTTGAGACGGTGTAAGAGGGATGGCCGAGCAGACGAGTAGACGAAGCTCCCATAATCCAGCTTCGATCAGACTATGGACCGATACAAGTGAAGCAGAACAGTGCGATCCGCTCCCCAAGATGAACCACTAAGAACTCTGAGGACATTAAGGGAACGTGTGCAACGGGCCGCCAAATAAGAGACATGCGGAGACCAACACAGTTTCCTGTCCAACGTGAGCCCTAGAAACTTAGTTGTTTCCATGAATGGGAGAACAACGGGACCGAGATGTAAGGATGGCGGAAGGAATGCTTTATATCGCCAAAAGTTGATACAAACCGTCTTCTCTTCAGAGAACCGGAAGCCATTTGCCACGCTGAAGGCAGCGCTCCAGGAGGCATGTTCTCTGGGCACTGCAGTAGATCGCAAAGTCATCGACAAAGAGAGAGCCTGAGACATTAGGTGGAATGCAATCCATAATTGGATTGATCGCGATGGCAAAAAGGGCTACACTCAAGACGGAGCCCTGAGGCACTCCGTTCTCCTGGAGGAAGACGTCGGACAATACAGAACCCACACGTACCCTAAACTTTCGATCCGTTAAAAAGGAATCAATAAAAAGGGGCAGGCGACCGCGTAGGCCCCACCTGGGCATAGTGCGGAGGATACCTCCTCTCCACCAAGCGAGGTGGCGCAGTGGTTAGACACTGGACTCGCATTCGGGAGGACGACGGTTCAATCCCGCGGCCGGCCATCCTGATTTAGGTTTTCCGTGATTTCCCTAAATCACTCCAGGCAACTGCCGGGATGGTTCCTCTGAAAGGGCATGGCCGACTTCCCTCCCCATCCTTCCCTAATCCGATGAGACCGATGACCACGCTGTCTGGTCTCCTTCCCCAAAACAACCAGCCAACCATACCTCCTCTCCAACAGGTATCATAATCTTTCTCCAAATCGAAGAACACGGCTACTGCTTGGCACCTTCGCAAAAAGTTGTTCATGATGAATGTCGACAAGGTCACAAGGTGGTCAACAGCGGAGCGGCAGCGACGAAAGCCACATTGAACATTGGTAAGTAGCTGTCGAGATTCAAGAATCCAAACTAACCGAGCATGAACCATGCACTCTATCACCTTACAGACACAGCTTGTAAGAGAAATGGGGCGGTAACTAGAAGGAAGGTGTCTATCCTTCCTGGGTTTGGGTATAGGAACAACGACTGCGTCACGCCAACGCATGGGGACCTGACCTTCAGTCCAGACGTGATTGTAGGTACGAAGGAGGAAGCTTTTGCCCGCCGGAGAAAGGTGTGCCAGCATCTGAACGTGAATGGCATCTGGCCCTGGAGCAGAGGACCGGGACAGTGCAAGCGCACGTCCGAGTTCCCGCATAGTAAAGGGGGCATTATAAGTTACCAGATTCAGCGAGTGGAAGGAAGGTCGCCGAGCCTCTTCTGCCTCTTTCCTGGGAAGGAAGGCAGGGTGGTTATGGGCGGAGCTTGAAACCTCCGCGAAAAACCGGCCGAAGGCGTTGGAGATAGCCACAGGATCAACGAGGACCTCATTACCTGAGAGGCCAGGTACCGAGGAGTGGGCCTTAATGCCCAACAGCCGGCGCAGGCCACCCCATACGACAGAAGAGGGAGTAAAACTGTTAAAGGAGCTGGTGAAAGAGGCCCAACAAGCTTTTTTGCTGTCTTTGATGACTCTACGGCATTGCGCTCGGAGTCGTTTGTATCCAATACAATTCGCCAACGTAGGATGGCGGCGAAAGGTGCGTAAAGCACGTCGTCGAGCACGGATATCGTCTCTACAAGCCTCGTTCCACCAGGGGACGGAAACGCGACGTGAAGAAGAGGTAGTACGAGGAATGGAACGTTCAGCAGCATTGATGATAACAGCCGTGAGGTATTCGACCTGACTGTCACAACTGAGAAAATCGTGGCCTGGAAAGGTCGCCATGGAGGAGTAAAGTCCCCAGTCAGCTTTCGGTATGTTCCAGCTCGAAGGACGTGGGGATGGGGTGTCTTGCGGGAGACGAACGATACAAGAGAAGTGGTCGCTCAAATAGGTGTCAGAAAGGACATACCACTCGAACCAACAGGCAAGAGTGGTAGAACAGATCGAGAGGTCCAAGTGGGAGTAGGTATGAGCAGAGTCCGAGAGGAAAGTCGGGGCGCCAGTACTGAGGCAGACAAGATTGAGATGGTTGAAACCATCCGCCAAGAGTGAGCCTCTTTGACAGGATGCAGGAGAGCCCCAAAGGGGATGATGGGCATTGAAGTCGCCAAACAATAAAAACGGCGGGGGAAGCTGAACAATCAGGTGCATCATGTCAGCCCGACTAACAGCGGATGACGATGGAGTGTAGATGGTACAAATTGAAAAAGTAAAAGCAGAAAGAGTAATACGGACAGCTATTGCTTGGAGTGGGGTGGTCAATGGGATGGGATGGTAATAGACATCGTCCTGAACGAGCAACATGACCCCACCATGAGCTGGGATACTGTGCAGAGGGGTGAGGTCATACCGCTCTGAGGTATAGTGGGTAAAGGCAATACGGTCAGTCAGGCGCAACTTGGTTTCCTGGAGACCAAGGACGAGCGGACAGTGCAGGCGGAGGAGCAGTTGTAATTCCTCCCAATTAGATCGAAGACCTCTTATGTTCCAATCTAACAAGGTCATCGCTAGTCAAAAAAGAGGGGGAACGAGACGGGGGAAGAGCTGGTCACCTCGACGGCCGCGGAGGGCCAGGTTTCGAGGGAACAACGCTACAACCGGTGGGAGGCGGATCCTGTTCCATCGAGTCGTCGCCAGCTGCGGCTGCTGTCCCTGGTGGTGTAGGAGGGGCAGTGTCATTTGCCGACGAGAGGCCAGCTGAGCGCCTGGGAGCAGAGCGTCCCAGCGAAACTGAGGACGGCCGGGAGCAGCGACTCACGGATGGAGCGTCAGACGAAACGCGGCGGGGTGGAGAGGGGGATAGAGACTTCTTCTTGGAGGTCTTCTTGGAAGTCCGAGGAGGCACAGGGATGGTGGGCTGGACCCAAAGAAGGTCTCACGCACAGGGTCCGTTTTGGAACGCTGGACCTCGGAAGCTGGGGTCCGGAACGTTTCCCCGATGGACGCCTGAGAAGAGGATCGCTTCTCAGGCGGCGGCGGGGTGGGAGGAGGAGGAGGAAGGGTGGCCCCTGGGGCAGAGGGGGCGGGGGCCATGGGGGAGGAGGATTTGGAAGGGAAGGATTTGGGAGGTGGAGGCAGAGACCCCGGATGGGGGGAGGAGGCGGAGGGGGGACAGGATAGGGGTGAGGATACTGCGGAAGGAGTGGACACAACTGAGGCAAACGAAATGGTCAATGGCACGGGATGGAGGCGGTCATACTTCTTCCTGGCCTCAGAATAAGAGAGACGATCCAAAGTTTTGAGTTCTTGTACCTTCTTCTCCTTCTGATATGCAGGGCAGTCTGAGGATCTAGGCGAGTGGATGCCAGGACAATTAATGCACTGAGGTGGTGGGGTGCATGTATGTTCCTCACGAAGAGGACGTCCACAATCGCCACAAAGGGGCTCAGCCTCACACCGTGACGACATGTGCCCAAAGCGCAAACACCGAAAACAGCGCATAGGAGGCGGGACGTAAGGTCGCACGTCGCACCGGTAGCACATCACCTTTACCTTCTCTGGGAGAATGTCCCCCTCGAAGGCGAGGATAAAGGCCCCGGTGTCGATGCGATGGTCTTTGGGGCCGCGCTGGACTCGCCGGACGAAATGCACGCCTCGGCGCTCCAGGTTGGCCCTGAGCTCCTCATCAGATTGCAGCAGGAGGTCCCGATGAAAAATAACCCCCTACGTCTTATTTAGTGCCAGATGCGGGACAATGGACACTGGGATGTCCCCTAGGCGGTCGCACGCCTGGAGCGCCGCCGACTGTGTGGCGGAGGTGGTCTTTATAAGAACGGACCCCGAACGCATCTTACTGAGAGCCTTGATTTCCCTGAAGATGTCCTCAATGTGCTGAACAAAGAACATGGGCTTGGAGGTGGCGAACGTCCCCCCATTGGTTCGAGAACAGACCAAATAGCGGGGGAAGTACTTTGCCCCAAGCCGGCGGGCCTGTCCCTCCTCCCAGGGAGTGGCCAAGGGGGCAAGGGCGGGAGAACCAGAACTAGAGACAGTACCTTTCCATTTGAAAGACTCGGCCACAGAGCGACCTGATACGTGTTGACGTTTCATCTGCGAAACGTCCGCCCCGATACCACCCACTCCGACCAGAGGCTCTCCCCACGGGCGCCACCCAGCCTCAGCAAGGGCCACCTGGCAGGATGACCGTTGCCGGGAGTCCTGATGCCCCAAGGAGACGGGCATCTACTCCTTGGCCGACGTGGGGAGGGTGCAGCTCAGGTATCGGCAGTACGATCCCTGTGTTGTCAGGGGGCTACAACCTAGAGGGTACATGACGACCCCACCACAACGGGCTGGCTACCGTGCTGGATTTCTGGTCCCATGGAAAGTCCATCATGATCGTAGGTGCAGATGGGGACGCACTATGGGCGTAACTTGTACAACCCATCAGGCGTTTAGGCCCAATTTGAGGAATAGTGGGTATGGTTACAACGCCGGTACAATGCTGAGTGCCAAGGTCTTAGTGCACTGAGGACCAGTGGTACACCACGTAAGGCGTCCTTCCCCAAAATGCTCGTACTTCTGTAGAATTTTGAAAAATGGAGGTCAAACCCCAAGGGGGACCATCACATGGAAGGCCGAAACGGTTGAAACTCCTTTTAGTCACCTCTTACGACAGGCAGGAATACCTCGGGCCTATTCTTACCCCGGACCCGCAGGGGGTATCTCACGTTGTATGAATAAGCGAAAGTGCCTTTAATACATGGGGTGCTTCAAAAGGATTCGCCTGATTTCGTACGCCAATATCTGTTACATGAATGAAGATGCAAACCTGGGATAAATTTAAGCTTCGACACAAGACTTATGACTTTATTTTCAAAATAACCAGCCGATTTTACAAATACATACCTTCCAAATGGAAGCTCGAGGCACTTGTTACAATTATATTTAGGGTCAAAGTTTTCATTTACCTTTCACAAATGTTCTACGTACACTCTGCCAGAGGCACAACAAAGAATATGGAGAGAATTTAGGAGAAGGGTTCAGGCTGGGATTGTAAAGGCTTGATGCTCAATTTAATAGCTAATTTGTTAAACATAATACGCCTATGGATAACAGAATAATAATGTATTGGTGAAGCGGAAGACTTTATACTTCCTTAAGCATGACTAAACAATAAAATACAGAAAATCTTCCATACAGTTAACACAATTAAAACCCAACTTTTGCCCAGGATACATAACTGGGCTACAACAGTAACAATTTCAATATATGGCCCACGGCCATAGACAGGAAATGTAAAATATGTAAGCTATACAGTTAAGCACAAGATACCAAAGTAACTCTTAGACTTAACGAGGATCATCCACATAACACATAATTCCATATTGGTCTACTGCTACTGTCATCACTGCATAGCTACCACGACAAGCTATGCAGAATGCTCTACCAAATTGCCTAGGGATGCATCCAAATAAACTCTTCTGCAATAACACATACGTGCTGATCATTCACACATAACAAATAAGATGAATTCTTAGTACAGTTAACATCGACAAACTGATTACATTGGCAGTGTAGTTTAAACAAAATCGCTTTCTGAATACTACAATTAATCATGCTTAAGATGTGTAGTTTAACCAATAAAATGGCTCTCACTCACAGAGAACGCGCTCACAATCCTCATATGCCATCTATCAACAATGATATTTTGTCACATGACATGCTACTTACCAGCCAGTACACCCAGCGTATTGCTCAAACACAACACTCTGCATTGTATCAAGCACTAAACCACCAGGGTGCAATCGTCAGCTGCTAATGCCCGGTAATGCTCCACTTGACATGAAGGAACTCTATTCTCCACCTCCACTGGAATCACCGTCGTTTCGACTAGAAAAAGACACCACCCACTCCATCATACTGTCGTGTCCACACAGCGGCGACACTCCACACTAATCCTGACCGTCTGCAGTTTACCAGCTTGTTGAGGCTCTCGCTCTTGGCTCTGGCCATGACACGATCATTCCTCTCTGTGCTGCAACTTATAAGGTACCCCTTATTTGCAGATAAGAGCGCATTTTATTTTATTTTCAGTTTTGCTATTTCGCGTCTGTGCTGTGACTGTATCAGCACTGCAGTACCTATGGAGCTAGGACCGAGCGGTAGGTTCCCATGCTCGCTAACAGAGGCAGTTGGCCATCTGGCGCCTTCAGAGCCAGTGGGATGAGGTGCCAAGGCAGAAATCGCTCATGACGACAGCAAAGATATACACTACTGGCCATTAAAATTGCTGCACCACGAAGAAATGCAGATGATAAACGGGTATTCATTCGGCAAATATATTATACTAGAACTGACTTGTGATTACATTTTCACGCAATTTGGGTGCATAGATTTTGAGAAATCAGTACCCAGAACAACCACCTCTAGCCGTAATAACTGCCTTGATACGCCTGGACATTGAGTCAAACAGAGCTTGGATGGCGTGTACAGGTACAGCTGCCCATGCAGCTTCAACACGATACCACAGTTCATCAAGAGTAGCGACTGGAGTATTGTGACGAGCCAGTTGCTGGGCCACCATTGACTAGACGTTTTCAGTTGGTGAGAGATCTGGAGAATGTGCTGGCCAGGGCAGCAGTCGAACATTTTCTGTATTAAGAAAGGCCCGTACAGGGCCTGCAACATGCGGTCGTGCATTATCTTGCTGAAATGTAGGGTTTCGCAGGGATCGAATGAAGGGTAGAACCACGGGTCGTAACACATCTTAAATGTAACGTCCACTGTTCAAAGTGCCGTCAATGCGAACAAGAGGTGACCGAGACGTATAACCAGTAGCACCTCGTACCATCACGCCGGGTGATACGCCAGTATGACGATGACGAATACACGCTTCCAATGTGCGTTCACCGCGATGTCACCAAACACGGATGCGACCATCACGATGCTGAAAACAGAACCTGGATTCATCCGAAAAAATTATGTTTTGCCATTCGTGCACCCAGGTTCGTCGCTGAGTATACCATCGCAAGCACTCTTGTCTGTGACGCAGCGTCAAGGGTAATCGCAGCCATGGTCTCCGAGCTGATAGTCCATGCTGCTGCAAACTGTTCGTGCAGATGGTTGTTGTCTTGCAAACGTCCCCATCTGTTGACTCAGGGATCGAGACGTGGCTGCACGATTCGTTACAGCCATGCAGATAAGATGCCTGTCATGTCGACTGCTAGTGATACGAGACCGATGGGAACCCGCACGGCGTTCCGTATTACCCTCCTGAATCCACCGATTCCATATTCTGCTAACAGACATTGGATTTCGACCAACTCGAGCTGTAATGTCGCGATACCATAAAACGCAATCGCGATAGGCTTCAATCCGACCTTTATGAAAGTCGGAAACGTGATGGTACGCATTTCTCCTCCTTACACGAGGCATCACAACAACGTTTCACCAGGCAACGCCGGTCAACTGCTGTTTGTGTATCAGAAATCGGTTGGAAACTTTCCTCATGTCAGCACGTTGTAGGTGTCGCCACCGCCGCCAACCTTGTGTGAATGCTCTGAAACGCTAATCATTTGCATATCACAGCGTCTTCTTCCTGTCGGTTAAATTTCGCGTCTGTTGCACGTCATCTTCGTGGTGTAGCAATTGTAATGGCCAGCTGTGTATTTAGACGAAGTACATTTGTTCTGGCGCTAATAAAGTAAATGTTATTAATATATATTTGCTTACGACAGTTGCCTTTTGCCTCTCAGATATTAGGAGGAGTCTAGAGGTCATAAGTACTATGTTCCAGTAATTCTACAATGCCAGGAAATGTTGATATTAATAAATAAATGAATAACTTTGGCATAACCGAAGATGTACGATCTTATACGAACTATACCGACGGCACGCTCAGGTCACAGACTGAGCGCCATTGTCGACAATCGTCGACAGGACGACTTACGTTCTAGTCAAGTGGTAGACCATGCTCTCTTACCGTTAATACGTAACTTATAATCAGTGCGAATAAGTTCATTTTACGGTGTTTCTCAAATAAACTCACCATAATGGCATCACGCGTAAGAATTATTTGCACAAAAAAATCTCTTCCCACTTGATTCCGTAAAATACAGACAGTACCATTGCAGTTTCAGAATCTGACGGTGCTGCTACGGCTCTGCAAGGGGACATAAAACTACGAGAGCGTCTCCACATAACAGGTAGGAAGAGCCTCCGCACAGCTCACTAAGTCAGTTCAAGGACGGACTGGCTTAGTTACCGCGAAACTCGGGTGGGAAAGCGGTTGCCTCTTGTACCATCATCTACGGATTCACCGGCTAAACTGAGATATTTCCAGAATTTTAATACGAGTGGGAAGTTCTTGCAAACTGACTACCCCGCTGCGCAGCTCGGTCATGGTGGCACACGTGGCTGTCCGCCCCATCGCTGCTCTAGAGCGACATTCTGCTGAAATGACTCTGAAGATGGGGAAACAACCTTGCTGCTGGACATGGCGCAACCTACAGACGACAGTAAAAATCGTCCCACACTTTTGTGAGCATATCTGGAATTACGGCATTCACTGTTGTTGCAATGCTTCATTGAGGTTTACCCAAAGTTGTTGGAAGGCAAATCACACACACGGAGTCCTGAAATGGTATAACTGGGGGGCAACAGTCATCGATCTGCTGCAAGTCTTCGGCGTTTCAAAGGGGTCAACATGCACCGTCTGCAACTTCATCCCCGATCAGGCCCAGACGAGCTCCCGATGGCAATCGTCTGCCATCTCATCGTCTGCCGTAGGTATCATGCGGATATGGTCAGGAAGCATTGGGTCAGCACATTGCTCTTGGCTTTCCAGACCTTGTAGCCGCCAGTTCTCATTCAAATGGCTCCGCAATTGGCACACGTGGCTTTATGGACCCCGTTCTAACTCTTCCACCAAGGAAACATTCCTGGTAGCAGTGGAAATTGAAGCAGGATCTTCTGCATGGTAGTCAGAAGCGATGACCACTCAGCTACTGAGGTGGACAACGTTATTCAGGAGATTATTTACATACATTGTAAACAGTAGCGGCCTTTCGACACTCCCTTGGAGTGTCCCTGGAATTGTCTTTACATCTGCTACGACCGTCCTGAATCCAGGCACATATCCGGTCGGATACTCATTAAGCTCGCATTTTGTCATATAAAATTAGTGAAAAACAGTCTGGATCGCAATGGTTATTTTATTTAAAATGGCCATTTTCGGCCTAGTCTTAGGCCATGTTCAGAACAGCACTGTGAAAGATACAAATCGTGCTAATTACATAAAGAAGTCAGTGACTTAAAGTAATTTATACTTATTAAAATCCAAGAGTCGTAACCCATCAGCTGAATTTGACGGTGTCAGAATAGCCAGTAGACCTCAGTCGCTGAAACTAGGCATCATTGCGTTACATAGATCTGGTGAGGGCGTGTTGTGCTGTATGACGTCAACGTCAGCCACCGAGGAACGATTTACATAAATTACGTATCGTTTGAAGATACAGTTTTTCTAAAAGTAAACAATTATTAAAAAGTAGTGCCTGTAGGATGGAGCAGATTGTTAAAAATAGTGAGTAACTGTAAGAGATTATTTAAATATTTTTTCCCTTATTTCTTTATTTTGTTTACTACATAGTCCTGAACTGTATCGAATCCCTTGCAGAAGTCAAGCAATACGGCATCAACCTGGGCACCATTGTCTATGGTGATCTGAATCCCATGGACGAATAAGGGGAGCTGAGTTTTGCAATATTTCTGTTGAGTCTTATCAAGGAGAAGTGTGTACACAAAACACGTGCATAATTCTACAAAAAAATATATGTAGGTGTGTTTTTTTCTTTTCCCACTACTGTGTATTAAGTGGTTAGGTAATGTTTCACGTCAGCTTTGTGCTTCTGCTACTTTGTGGTACCCGTGCGACTACATTTTGCGCATTCGGTGAAAATACCTTCTCCGGAAGTGTCCGCAAGCACTACATCATCTTCTTAAAGAGAAGAGGAGGAGAATGGAAGCGGGTCGGCACACAAATGCGTCATTTATGGCCTCAGCGACGTAAACATTCTGTGTTTGTACCACGACACACGTGCCGGCACGTGCTCCTTTTGTTTAGGCTTCGTAGTTGGCTTACTTGTACGTTACGCCGCTCTAGAATATCACGCTAAGTTACAAATCTTTTTCTCGCGTTGCGGACGAAAAGCTTCAGTTTTAAACACATTTCTCTTATATATATAAATTATATGTAAGTTACATAATATATGTAAATTATAATATATTCTAATATAGTTGCTGGCCGCGGTGGTCTAGCGGTTCTAGGCGCTCAGTCCGGAACCGCGAGACTGCTACGGTCGCAGGTTCGAATCCTGCCTCGGGCATGGATGTGTGTGATGTCCTTAGGTTAGTTAGGTTTAAGTAGTTCTAAGTTCTCGGGGACTGATGACCACAGATGTTAAGTCCCATAGTGCTCAGAGCCATTATTATCTAATATAGTTGTTTTCGTCTACAATCACTGATACGTTAAAGGGCTTGTTCATATGATTCTATCACTTTCGGTTTAATTGCACTTGAGATTGAGTGAATGATTATTTTCGAAATTCACAGTCCAGTCACATAACGTGACCACCGCTTATTTTCGATGTCAACGTGCAGTAACTACGGCTGGTAGCATTAGCAGTGGAATTTATATAAGGGATGTCGGAGGCGTGGAAGGGGGGGGGGGGGGGAGGGGGGCGGAAAACAGTGCAGTCGTTGTCATAATGCGGAAACGGAGCGATTTATCTGACGTCCAGAAGGGCATAATCACTGGGTTTCGGGCAAAGAGTGGAATCATTTTCGAAACGGCTAAGTTCGTAATCTGTTCGCTTGTTGCTTTGGTTAAAGTTTACCATGCATGAAAAAATGGTGCTATCGAAAATCGACGCTAAAGCAACTATGCTGCACCACCAGCCAAAGATGACAAGGTTGAACAACGTCTGCGAAGATATGTACGGGTGAATAGACGTACAACTCTTGAGCAGCTGAACGTTCAAAATGGTTCAAATGGCTCTGAGCTCTATGGGACTTAACTGCTGAGGTCATCAGTCCCCTAGACCTTAGAACTACTTAAACCTAACTAACCTAAGGACATCACACACATCCACGTCTTGTAAGGGTTGAACAGCATAAAAGAGACAATTAAATCGTTGTAATCGTCAGGTCTTCAGACATAATTATTTTTAGCATAATGTTTACAAAAACTGTTTTTCGTTCATTACCCTCACAGGCACGTTTCAATTAATAATGTTAACGAAATAGCTCAGTATGCTGGTGGCGTAATAGCTTAATCAACAGACGCCAAAAACAGTCGAATATCCCGAATAGTTCGTATAGTCGGAATTTTTTTCGCAGTAGTAGAACTCGTGACTGGTGAGTAATCAGAGTGGGGTGGACGTGCTTTTGAAGGATACTTTTGTACGTTTTTCTTAAATAACTCGAAAACTCTGGCCTCCAGCGAAAACATATCGCAATACAAAATTGAACTGCACTAAAGTTCCTACAGAAAGGTCCTACTCATTTCTTCTTTAGAACTAATAGTTTGCGCTTAGCGAGCGAGAGAATATGAAAACTTCGCGCATAGTTTATGAAGGCCAGGTGTAAAATTGTGGGGCAGCTGAGTCACCCTGTATAGAGGGTCGTTACAAGGTAAACAAACTTGAAGACGATGTTATAGAAACAGGGAGGAAATAGATGGAAATGAAATGGGCGATATGGTACATCGAAATAATGCCCCTAGAGTAGAAGACATTTACTCAGAATTACTGAGATACCAGGGAGATCCTGTCATGACAAAGCTATTCCACCTGGTATGTATAATATGCGAGGCAGGCGAAACTCCTTCAGACGTCAAGAAAAATGTATAATTCCTCTTCCAAAGAATGCAGTTGTCGACAGATATGAATATTAGCAAGCTATCGGTTTAATAAGTCAAGGTCACAAAATTCTGAGACGAATTATTTATTTTACTGGCAGAAAGCAACCTAGGCAAATGTCAGTCTAGATTCTGCACAAAGTCAGGAACATGCGAGGCAATACAGGCCCCATGACTTATCTAACAAGCCGGCCGGGGTGGCCGAATGGTTCTAGGCGCTTCAGTCTGGAACCGCGCGACTGCTACGGTCGCAGGTTCGAATCCTGCGTCGGGCATGGATGTGTGTGATGTCCTTAGGTTAGTTAGGTTTAAGTAGTTCTAAGATCTAGGGGTCTGATGACCTCAGAAGTTAAGTCCTATAATGCTCAGAGACATTTGAACCACTTGAACTTATCTTAGAAGGTAGTTTAAGGACAGGGAACCCTACATTTATAGCATTTGCAGATTTAGAGAAAGCCTTTGACAATGTTGACTGGAACATGCACACTGAAATTTTAAAGGTCGAAGGGTAAAATACAGAGAATGAAAAGTTATCTAAAAGTTGTACAGAAACCAGTTGCAAGAGTTGAAGGTCAAGAAAATGAAGGGAGTTAGACAGTGCTCTAACCTATCTATGATGTTATTTAATTTGTACACTGAGTAAGCAGTAAAGAAAACCTAGGAGAAATTTGTAAAGAAAATTAAAGTTAAGGGAGATGATAAAAAAAAAATGAAGTTTGCCCATGGCATTTGTAATTTTGTCAGAGATGGCTAACTACTTGCAGGAACTGTTGAACAGATTGGATAGTTTCATGAAAAGAGGTTATAAGACGAAAATAAACAAAAGTAAAACAATTGTAATGAAATGTACTCGAAACAAATCACACGATGCTTAGAGAATTAGATTTGGATATGAGACTGTAAGAGTAATAGGTGAGTTTTGCTATATGGGCAGCAAATGAACTGATGATGGCCGAAGTAGAGAGGGTATAAAATGCAGAGTGGCAGTAGGACGAAAGATGTTTCTGAAAACTATAAATTTGTTGACATAGAAAGTAGATTTAAACGTTTGGAAGTTTTCTGAAGGCGTTTATATTGAGTGTAGCCTGGTACAGAAGTGAAACATGCACGAGAAACAATTTGGACTACAAGGTTTCGAACTGTAGTACTGTGGAAGAATGCTGAAGATTAGATGGGTAGATTGAATGATCGCATTTGGGGGAAAAACAAATTCGTCGCACAAGCTGACTAAAAGAAGGGATCAGCAGGAGGACAAATTATAAGGCATGAAAGAACAGTTTCGTGACGGAAAGAATTGTCTGCGTGGGGTGGATGGAGATCGGAGGGGTAGGGGGAAATAGATAGAGGCCACTGCTAGAGTACAGTAAGCACGTTAAAATGGATAAAGGTTGCAGTAGTTAGGCAGGGAAGAAGAGGCTTACATAGACTAGACTAGCATTGAGGACCACAGCAACAATAGGATTGGGGTCATATTTTCACCTGAATGGAAAGTGGAAGCACCTATGAACTGTTTCTATTCCGGACATTAAAGCTGCACTTTTTAACTACATGTTTAAATTAAATCGACACATATCACCCACACCTACGAAGCAAACGCACTCTCTTATGTTAGTATTATGCTGTGTTATGGCGGGAAAAATGAACTTTATTAGTCTGTAAAAGGATGCAAATTTCGAATCTGCTTGTCTGCAGCTTTTTTGTGTTACTAGATGTATCGAGAAGCTCAAAATCTTCATCGTTACTTTATTCGTTTGTACTTATCTTCCTCTGAGTTTGAATCTGCACTCGTCGTACCGAGTGTAACAATAAAATGCTCGAGAGTACAAGTAGTACCCTCCTTCCTCCATGCAGTTTTCGTTCTTTCAGAGTAGTGCCGCGTATGGAACTGCGATGCCACGCATTAGGTTTCGATCACCTACCAGCTTCTTTGCTTTGAATAGCGCTCTGTGTGGAAAAACCGTCGCTTTCGGGCACTGCCCGAAAGGCTATCGGCCTGGAAATTTCCAGTCGGCTGAGAGCGTTAGGTTCACTAAGAAAGGCAGTAAAAAACACGGAGCGGCGAAAGGACGTGCAGGAAGGAGATAGAATAGCAGTGGCACGTCGGGCAGTTGTGGGGGAACGGGAGCGGAAGCGGTCGCTGTGACGTCCCTTCCGCCAGTCAAGGTCACCGCGATGCGCAGTTACCGTCTGCGCAGGAGACTGGCCACGCGTTGGCGGTGACGTCGCAGACAAGCGCTAGTCGCTCAAGCTCAAGGGCGCTCTCGTTGCTTCCCACGTGTTAAAGAGGTTGTCGTATCGAGACTGTCGTCGTACGAGCATTTGCACATCGAGGTTTCTGTTGCGCACGGTTTCATTGCACAAGTGTGACACACACAAAACGAAACAAATGCTGGATGACTGCATGTGAAAGTCTGGTTTACACTGAAGCGAACACGAGCATCAAGAGCGGACACCGTTCGGTCTATTCGGTTCGCAGTCGCTCGTTTTCCGCTGGTTGTCGGCAGGGCCGGCTCCAGGAATTTTACCGCCCCGTAAAGCGCTGCCGCCCCACCCTTTCTCGACGCTACATGCGTTTTCAGACGAAGTCAACCTTCTTCACAATGTCATTTATCCATGACGTATTATTTTCTCATAATACACTTAGTCACACATCTTTATGACGTGAATACTTCTTTAAGACCAGATCCAGATATTGGACACCAGTCACTTTACCAGAAGTGAATATTTGAGTTATTCTATATTTATTTATTACAAAGTGTTTTTCTCAGCTATACTGCTTTAGAGGTTTACGGTTTTTATGTAGGCGCTGATAGGCGACCATATGCTGATATTATGAGGGCAAGTTCACAAGTGATGCCTACAAAATTTATAAGTGAAATCTCTGCTTTTTAAATAAAAAATCTTTATTCTTCATGTCTGCATATTTATTTCTCAACATGTCGTTACCGTCACTGTAGAATGTTTGACTCTGTTGACGGAACCTCAACCTCACCTCCGCTTTCACCGCTTCACTCTAAAAGCGAAGTCCTCGAAAGTGTTCTTCAATATGTGAAAACAGACCGGAATCGCATGGGGCCAAGTCGGGACTGTATGTAGGGTGGTGGAAGACAAGTGAGCCCAAGGTGTCACACCATTGCAGACGTCGTAGCGCTCTTGTAAGGGCCTTGCATTGTCACGCTAAAAGAGCGGGTGCCGCATGTATGGACGAAGTTTTCTGCGATTAGAAGCTCGATTCAAGCAGGGTATTACTCTGGCATCGATAAAGTTACGTTACATTCTACATTTCAGAGACCTGTAGCGACAGATTGTTGCAACTTATGTCAAAAAAATGTTCAGATGTGTGTCAGTTATTAAGGGACCAAACTACTGAGGTCATCGGTCCCTAGACTTACACACTACTTAAACTAACTTATGCTAAGAACAACACACAAACGCATGCCTGGGGGAGGACTCGAACATCCGGCGGGAGGGCCGCGCAATCCGTGACATGGCACGTAGTGGCCACGCGGCGAAGCTTTAAGTCAGCGAAGGGAGAAAATCGACCGAATAATATGTGTGACATCAACCGATATTGAGAACAGAATAAATAAAAACTACTTCTCAGCACGCCTTCATATAAAGTTTTTCGCTTCTGTTGGCTGACATGCGTACATGTCAAATGTTGTGTACGTGCATAGTAGAAATTCAGTTGGCAACACTTCCAACAGCTTAGCTATTTTGTAAGACGCACTCAAGATGACGTAATCTAGCTCTTCATTTGCCACCTGTTTCGCTATTCCGTAGATAATTTTCGGTAAAGCAATAGATTTTATGAATAATTTGTCATATTCCCAGGTTTCTTCGCTTCCGCAAAAAGCTTCGTTGTCTTGTTTAGTTCATCCTTTTGGAACCATATAAAATTTGCCGCCCTGAGCGGTGGCACGATTTACCCCCATAGAGATCCACCCCTGGTTGTCGGTCTTTAGCGAACCATCAAATCGGCAGCAGAGAGAGCATTCGTCTAAAGCCCAGTACAAACCAGGAAACAATTAAAAATTGTAGTTCATTGTTTATTTAATGCACTAGGGCAGGGGTCTCCAAACTACGGCCCGCGAGGACCGGCAAACCGGCCTGCGTTAGCTGGCCGGACATCCCCGGTATCCAGCCCGCCAAATAGTTGAGGTGGTACCTATACTGCCATCAATTGAGTTTCAAGGCCTATCGCGACCAATACACCGCGACATTGGCTCTGCTACTCGCTACAAGACTACATAACTAAACTTATTGTTGCGCCGCTTGAAATAACAATGCGTTGACATACTCCACCTCTGCTACGTCTTGCAGTAATAGTGTTGCTAACAATGATTTTGAGATTTCGTTAACTTTGCAGGACGCTTTCGTGAAGAATGTGCAGTGACATACTTTTTTGTCGGTGAAATTCGCCAGAATATCGGTCAGGTACGTCCACCAATCAAAATTATGTAATTAAATAAAAATCGTAGTTCGTTTTAGTGCTAGCTATTCCCACAACCTTAGATATTTGCGATTTCGTCTTTCCTTTAGCCTTACATTACGGTGATCATGGAGTGCTAGGGTGCTTTAATCCCACTAGCTAGATCTTGGCCCTTATGAATTCGTGGAGGAGTCAATGCGGCCCACGGACTAAAAAGTTTGGAGACCCCTGCACTGGGATATCCCATGCACAATACAGACCCGTTGACTTCTTCATAAATGCACGAAGTACGTCATCGTACTTCTGAACAACCCAGGCACTGCAATATCGTATACATCGTATCGTATCGTCTTCATAAATGACGAAATGCCCTCCACACTTTTCTCCCACACTAAACTGATGGTCCTTTGATGTCTCTATTGTGGCCATCACCAGTTATTTTGCTGCCCAAAGAGCAAAATTCATACTCATTTAGTACTTCAAGCGTCTTGTTTCCGAATCTAATTCCCTTTGCAGCACATGATTTAATTCGGACACATCCCATGATCCTTGTCTTGCTTTTGCTAATGTTCATCTTATATCCCGTTTTTAAGACACTGACTGTCATCGACAAACCTCGAAGTTTTTATTTCTTCCCCCTGAAACTTAATTCCTACTCCAATTTTTTCTTTAGTCTCCTTTAATGCTTGCTCAGTGTACAGATTCAATAACATTGGGGATAGGCTACAACCCTGTTTCACTTCCTTCTGAGACACTGCTAACCTTACATGCTCTTCGACTCTTATAACTGCCCTCTGTTTTCTATACAAGTTGTAAATAGCCGCTCACTCCCCGTATTTTATCCTCGCTACCTCAAGAATTTTGAATGGAGTATTCCAGTCAACATTGTTAAAAATCTTCTTTAAGTCTACAAATGCGACACACGTAGGTTTGACTTTCCTTAATCTATCTTTTAAGAGAAGTCGTGGGGTCAGTATTGCCTCACGTGTTCTAACATTTTTCTGGGATCCAAACTAATCTTCTCCGATGTCAGAGCCATTCTTTTCTATGGATTTCGTGTTAGTATTTTGTAACCATGACGTATTAAACTGATAGTTCGGTAATATTCACACCTGTCAGCACTTGATTTCTTTGCAGTTCGAAGTATTACATTCTTCTTGAAATCCAAGGGTATTTCGCCTGTCTCATACATCCTGCGCACCAAATGCAATAATGTTGTCATCAAAGCTCTTCCAAAGCTATTGTTGTTGTTGTTGTTGTGGCCTTCGGTCCAGAGACTGGTTTGATGCAGCTCTCCATGCTACTCTCCCCTGTGCAATCTTCTTCATCTCCCAGTACATACTGCAACCTACATTCTTCTCAATCTGCTTAGTGTATTCATCTCTTGGTCTCCCTCTACGATTTTTATCCCTCCACGCTGCCCTCCAATACTAAATTTGTGATCCCTTGATGCCTCAGAATATGCCCTACCAACCGATCCCTTCTTCTAGTCAAGTTGAGCCACAAATTTTTCTTCTCTCCAATTCTGTTCAATACCTGCTCATTAGTTATGCGATCTACCCATCTAATTTTCAGCATTCTTCAGTAGCATCACATTTCGAAAGCTTCTATTCTCTTCTTGTCCAAACTATTTATCGTCCATGTTTCACTTCCATACATGGCTACACTCCATACAAATACTTTCGGAAACGACTTCCTGACACTTAAATCTATACTCGATGTTAACAAATTTCTCTTCTTCAGAAACGCTTTCCTTGCCATTGCCAGTCTACATTTTATATCCTCTCTACTTCGACGATCATCAGTTATTTTGCTCCCCAAATAGCAAAACTCCTTTACTACTTTAAGCCTCTCATTTCCTAATCTAATTCCCGCAGCCTCACCCGGTTTAACTACATTCCATTATCCTCGTTTTGCTTCTGTTGATGTTCATCTTATATCCTCCTTTTAAGACACTGCCCATTCCGTTCAGCTACTCTTCCAGGTCCTTTGCTGTCTCTGACAGAATTACAATGTCATCGGCGAACCTCAAAGTTTTTATTTCTTCTCCATGGATTTTAATTTTTACTCCAAATTTTTCTTTTGTTTCCTTTACTGCTTGCTCAATATACAGACTGAATAACATCGGGGAGAGGCTACAACCCTGTCTCACTCCCTTCCCAACCACTGCTTCCCTTTCATGTCCCTCGACTCTTATAACTGCCACATGGTTTCTGTACAAATTGTAAATAGCCTTTCGCTCCCTGTATTTTACCCCTGCCACCTTCAGAATTTGAAAGAGAGTATTCCGGTCAACATTGTCAAAAGCTTTCTCTAAGTCTACAAATTGTAGAAACGTAGGTTTGCCTTTCCTTGATCTATTTTCGAAGATACGTCGTAGGGTCAGTATTGCCTCACGTGTTCCAACATTTCTACGGAATCCAAACTGATCTTTCCCGAGGTCGGCTTCTAGCAGTTTTTCCATTCGTCTGTAAAAAATTCGTGTTAGTATTTTGCATCAGTGGCTTATTAAACTAATAGTTCGGTAATTTTCACATCTGTCAACACCTGCTTTCTTTGGGATTGGAATTAGTATATTCTTCTTGAAAAGTATTCGCAAAGTATATAACTAAAATCTGTCCCCTTTTCTAATTGCTTGAGCAGAGGGGAGCGTATGACGCGAGACCTGTAGCGACCAGTACAGCTGAGTAATGCGTTGTCGACGGTATCGTCGTCGCTTCTGCTATACAAAGTCGAAAGTTACAGGACAGCGACTGACTTACGTGCAAATGCTTTATTTGTTGAAAAAAGTGTATAAATCACAAGTGTCTATGTAGTGTGTCCGTAGAACATAAAGTAAAAACGGCTATGGGCGAATACCGAGAAGGCGTGCCTTCCGACATAGCACGACTATGATTTATGTCTCAAAACAAGCCTTTTCGAAAGCACTTCCATCTACTGTAGCGAAAAAGCAACTATTATACGCTACATAAGGTTGATGGAACAGAAACAGTGTGAAATACTAGGAAACTGGACAAACAGTTCGTGGACAAACAGTTCATCTCCAAAATGAGGTTTGACAGGACTTTCCATCTTATCTTTATTATTAACCCTCAGTTCACGAGATGCGGACCTCCAGACTACGTGAAAATTCTCGAACTCGCTCTCCAAAGTCAGCTGGGGTTAAATTCTTTTCTATTCCCCATACCCTCCTTAAATTACCGGTCCTACAGTGCTGTGCTGTCGATTGCGCTATCGCCTTCTTTGTTGTTGGAACGTGTTACTGATATGTGTTATCGTCTCCTGGACCGTGCCTCGTGAACTACATACCTGTGTTCGTCAGTACGGTTTAGTACAAAGTGTATTCTTGGGAACGTGGCAGTTTTAACTTTCTCGAGTTTGATGAATTTGTTAGTTGGGGGATGGAGGAAGCTGTCAGTGAAAGAGATCAAGAAACAGACAAAAAAGACAACAATTTTACGACAGCCAGGGGTCACAGTTCTGCTATCGAACAAGAACATCATTCAGAGGAAGAACTTCAGGAAAGTTGTGATGGGGATCTGCCCAATTCTCCAAAAAGTTTTAAGTAAAACCAAACGTGTTCTGAGTGGTGATAAGAAAAATGTACATCGCAGCACTCAATGTCTATTTTGCAGGCTTTCTTTTTGCACCTAAAGAGTGGAATTTTTATGTGCAAATTTAATCCTCGGAATTTAGTTTTATATGGAAATTCATTTGCCACTGAGAATGTATAATTTTTCAGAATATAAAATTCAGTTCTCTAACAGTCCATTCACGCGTACTATTTTAAAAAGTGAGATAAATAGAAAAATGCTACAGGCTTTGTTTAGTGCAATAAGATAAACAAGGAGCATTCAAACAACATTTAAATAATAATAAAAATTGATGTTATATAACATAAATTAAAAATTCCGAATGATTTATGCGTTGAATCTTGGTTGAAACGTAGGGGTCCCGGACACCCCTCGTAGTATACGTTACAGGAAAGTCACCTCCTGAGTTAAGGGGTGATATCATAGATAATGCCGCGCGGAGTGGCAGCGGGGTTTGAGGCGCTCTTTGGCATGGGTGTGTGCGTTGTTCTTTCATAAGTTAGTTTAGGTAGTGCGTAAGTTTAGTGATCGATGACCTCAGCAGTTTGGTCCCTTAGGAACTCACACGCATTTGAACATGCTACTGATAATGGCTTCAACTCCGAGAAAAAAAGGGAATGAGGAAAAATTTAAAAGAAGTTACAGACAATGCAGAGAAAATTAATTTTGACTCCAATGAGAAGAAGAAGAGCAATATAAATGGTATTAATGGCAGATCCAAAGGAGAGAGAGTATTGAGGGAAGGATACGATACATCTTTCCGCGTGTAAACGCCCCTTAATCACAACGTGTGGGTTCAGAATTCTGTGGAATGTGACGGGGCCATCGGCCTTGCATTGGTAACACTGGTTCCCGTCAGATCACGGAAGATCAGCGCTGTCTGGCTTTGCTAGCACTTGGCTGGGTGACCGTCTGGTCTGCAGAGTACTGTTGCCACGCCCGGGTTCCCGGGTTCGATTCCCGGCGGGGTCAGGGATTTTCTCTGCCTCGTGATGGCTGGGTGTTGTGTGCTGTCTTTAGGTTAGTTAGGTTTAAGTAGTTCTAAGTTCTAGGGGACTTATGACCACAGCAGTTGAGTCCCATAGTGCTCAGAGCCATTTGAACCATTTGAGTACTGTTGGCTTGCGTGTGCACTCAGCCCTTGTGAGGCAACTTGAGGAACTACTTGACCGAGATGTAACGGCTCCAGTCGCGAAAACTGACAACGGCCGGAAGAGTGGTGTGCTAACCACATGCCACTCCATATCCGCATCCAATGACTCTTATAGGCTGAGAATGATACGTCGGTCGGTCAGAACCATTTGGTCTTCTGAGACTTCTTCGGACGGAGGGTTATGACATGTGACTCGAAGTGCGTAGTTCATTTATTCTTCCTCTATTTATTACAAGTGTTCTTCTCAGCAATTCCCCTTCAAATATCTAAGGAATTGTTAGGTCACCATATGCTAGCATTTATATTTGTTTCTTTATTACAAAGTTTCTCGCATACGTAGGGGCATTCGAGCCAGCGTACGTGCATTTCAAGTGTTGCGTAGGCGCGAAGCAGAAACATAGATGCCAGTTGCAGTCTTTGTTGTTTTGAAAGACGCAACCAAGGTGACCAACTCTGTTGTCATGTGTTTCACAGTACCGTTGACAATTTCCATTAAGACACTAGATTTTAAGAATGATTTATATTTACAACATCTTCTCACACATCTTCAGTTACATAAAACTTTCATCGTCTTGTTTAATTATATCTTTTGGAACCATATTTAGTTTAAGAGTTTTCCGCCCCCTTGGCAGTTGCATGGTTCGCTCCCCCCCCCCCCCTCCCCCCTCTCTCTCCAGCCTGCCCTGGTCTTAAGTCCCGTCCACACGCAACGATCTGTCTGCGCACATCACATCTGCGTAGACAGATCGTTGCGTGTGGGCAGAAGATTTGCACCAACCTGAGGTGTGTGCAAACTTGGAAGTTGGAGCTGGAGGTTTAAACGAAACCTCTCAAATCTGTGGGTTCAAACCACATCTGCGTAGACAAGTTGGAGCGTGTGGACAGGAGATCGCCGCAAATCTGGCTCGAAACAGCTGTTTGCTCAGTCTAATGTTTGTATTTGTGCGCACAGAGCATTAAAATGGCTGATACTCCTCAGTGTTCTTGAGAGTTTGTAATGAATTCATTGAATTATATACAAACCACCCATGTTTGTGGAAGATTAAAAGTAAAGAATATAGTGACCGAGACAAAAAGACAGCAGCATACAGGGTTATTAAAAATGATTGAGCGATTTCACAGCTCTACAATAACTTAATTATTTGAGATATTTTCACAATGCTTTGCACACACATACAAAAACTCAAAAAGTTTTTTTAGGCATTCACAAATGTTTGATATGTGCCCCTTTAGTGATTCGGCAGACATCAAGCTGATAATCAAGTTCCTCCCACACTCGGCGCAGCATGTCCCCATCAATGAGTTCGAAAGCATCATTGATGCGAGCTCGCAGTTCTGGCATGTTTCTTCGTAGAGGAGGTTTAAACACTGAATCTTTCACATAACCTCACAGAAAGTAATCGTATGGGGTTAAGTTGGGAGAGCGTGGAGGCCATGACATGAATTGCTGATCATGATCTCCACCACGACCGATCCATCGGTTTTCCAATCTCCTGTTTAAGAAATGCCGAACATCATGATGGAAGTGCGGTGGAGCACCATCCTGTTGAAAGATGAAGTCGGCGCTGTCGGTCTCCAGTTGTGGCATGAGCCAATTTTCCAGCATGTCCAGATACACGTGTCCGTTTTTGCAGAAGAAAAAGGGGCCGTAAACTTTAAACCGTGAGACTGCACAAAACACGTTCACTTTTGGTGAATTGCGAATTTGCTGCACGAATGCGTGAGGATTCTCTACCGCCCAGATTCGCACATTGTGTCTGATCACTTCACCATTAAGAAAAAATGTTGCTTCATCACTGAAAACAAGTTTCGCACTGAACGCATCCTCTTCCATGAGCTGTTGCAACCGCGCCGAAAATTCAAAGCGTTTGACTTTGTCATCGGGTGTCAGGGCTTGTAGCAATTGTAAACGGTAAGGCTTCTGCTTTAGCCTTTTCCGTAAGATTTTCCAAACCGTTGGCTGTGGTACGTTTAGCTCCCTGCTTGCTTTATTCGTCGACTTCCGCGGGCTACGCGTGAAACTTGCCCACACGCGTTCAACCGTTTCTTCGCTCACTGCAGGCCGACCCATTGATTTCCCCTTACAGAGGCATCCAGAAGCTTTAAACTGCGCATACCATCGGCGAATGGAGTTAGCAGTTGGTGGATCTTGGTTGAACTTCGTCCTGAAGTGTCGTTGCACTGTTATGACTGACTGATGTGAGTGCATTTCAAGTACGACATACGCTTTCTCGGCTCCTGTCGCCATTTTGTCTCACTGCGCTCTCGAGCCCTCTGGCGCCAGAAACCTGAAGTGCGGCTTCAGCTGAACAAAACTTTATGAGTTTTTCTACGTATTTGTAGTGTGTCGTGACCATATGTCAATGAATGGAGCTACAGTGAATTTATGAAATCGCTTCAATCATTTGTAATAGCCCTGTACAAGGGCAGTTGACGCCTCGGCAAACAGAGAAACAGTAATTAAAAAAAAAAAAAAATTCGTTGCGAACTGTTTACCGAAAAGAGTTATCCAAAGTTCAGAAATATAGAAGATCTGGTGTAGGAGTAGGTCAAGTATACCAGCCAACGTTATGGTATTTTGATCTGTTTGGCTTAGGTTCGCCCTGCACCTCTCGCAGTAAATTTACGTGAGAAAACTGCTTTCGCCTTAGCAGCCACTGTCTACACCATTTTGACCGCTTTCTCTGTTTCCTGCGGTTGGTCTGAATGTTTTTTGCAACACAAGTTGCGAACACAGACCACAACAGAACTTCCTCCATTTCTATATTTCAAAATAACTGAATTAAATTTTTGACGTTTGCGGTGCGCGTAGTCGCTTGCCACTAATATTTCTTTTTTACACCGACAGATGGCGGGCGAGTAGTAGATTGGGGTTTGTGTCGTGTGAACACATCACATTTGCAGCGATCTTTTAAATGTACAGACATCTGCGCCGATGTCTGCGCAGACAGATCGTTGCGTGTGGATCAGGCTTTAGGCTGGTATTGCAGTATCAAAAAATTTGGTAGTCAAACAACTAACTTTGTCAAAGGTTGACTTTGGTCAAATTTTCTTTGATCAAATCTAGCACCTCGCCTTAGATTTGATCAAAGAAAGCATCCATCTTCTGTTTATTGGAAGGAGAAATGTAACCGCTTGGAGTGCTAGCATCGCTGCAGCTGTCTGACATTTAACATTTATCTACATGGCTTCGAAATTTACGTGGTACGCCGCATCTCCAACGGAACTGACAAAAAATCAAAAGGCAGATGAGGCGTTGTACAATTTGCGGCATCCTGAATATAAAAATAGAATAAGAAAAAGCGAGAGCTATAAGAAAAATTGCAGAGGCCATTAGCTATGAAGATCGGCCAGAATGTACCCCGGAGGATATAAAGGAGAAAATCGACAACCTTCGTAGAAATAAAAATATTTCTTGATGGCTATAACACGTACTAAACAGTTATTTGCTTCAGGTATTCTTTCTTCAGTGCTTTATAAATAACGTCACACGTTTCTGGTATTATTTTCGTCAACGTGCACTGCAGTATTCGAGTACTATACTATAAAATAGTGTAGCTTTCTGCTGTTGCAAGAAATCGTAGTGTTACGGTAAGTCTGTCTCTTGCTGATTTAGCATTTCTGACGTGTGTTCTGATTCGCAATATGAGGAGCCACATTCTAGAGCATGTATTGAAATGTGATCTCGACCATTCGCAAGTAATTTTCATACCACTCTACGTTCCCGACTTGCAGCTACCGTAACAGATTTTGTTGGATGTTTTTAGCATCTCGCTGTGAAATCCTGGGCCTTACGCAAGTACTGTTACTTCTTTTCTTTTGCTCCATTCCCAAATCTACATACAATGCAGTTGAGGTACACACAACTGCTGAGCACAGATATAACTAATAAGTCTCTGTCGGTCGTTTCGAAGAAAATGCGACGTCAAAGATCTTTGTCAAAGGAAATTTGACGACAGTGTAATACCACAGTGTAACACTATAGTCGCGACACTCCCGTCTCTTTTCTTGTTACCCACTGCGACTGCAGCGCGCCAAGTGGCCAGGAAGCTGTACTGTTGAGGTCGGCGAGATCTTGTGAAAGCGAAAACGAATTGCAATAGTTTATATTGGTCTGTAGATGGTTTTTACAAACGGGAGAGTCTGTAGCGCAATACAGTGCAGCCACAACAAGAAGAAGAGACCTTATTTGCCTATTTGTAGGTTTCCTAACGATTCTAGGAGGTGTGAATCGCTATATTACAGGAAAGTTTATTTACGATTTTATTGTAATCTATAGTTATTTACTGGAGAATGTCGTGATTTTTAAGAGCAAAAAAAAAAATCTTTGTTCCGTTCACCATAAGAATAAACCTGATATAAACAAACACAAACGCGATGATTGGTCAGAAGCTGTAGTACACCTACACTGGTGTTGTTAAGCTCTTGGAAGTAGGTCCTACTTATGTATTAGATATATTATTAATAAGTTACGTTAAATGAAACTTTAAAACATTCAAGTGTATTAACAATCATCAACTTTTTTTCTTAATCACACTTTAGCTCTGTAGTTTTTATTTCAAAAATCGTGTACAGTCACAGCCTCGGCACTGTTGTGCTCTGATTGTCGCGCTGTTAATACGCAGTATGAAAATGGCTGAGGTTGCTTCCTGTTCAGAAGTGAAACACGCGTGTAGAGCACGGTTAAAAAGTGCCGAGAAATAGGTTGTTTATAGTGTTTGTCATAAATTTACAGGGATAATCGGCTTTGAAGTTTTCCAAGGGCTCTTCTAGATACAATTTTTCGCAGCTTCACATTCGATGAATAATTCACGTCTTCTTGTTTTTAATTACATATTGCACGGGAATTTCCTGTTTTCATTTCAAATATAAATTTTCAGTTATCGATATTTTATGAAAGACTGGTAATAAGGATTACTTAAATTAAGAAAGCATAACAATTTAATTTTTAAGGCAAAAATTAAAACAAATACGCCGTATTTGGACTATGTCCATTGTTTTATGCCACAGATGTAAATATGTGTCGTAGAAATAAGAGAAACAATCATTATCACAGCATCGAGCACACTACGAACGTTGCATTTTTACATTTGCCACTGTACCATTACAATAGGAATCTAACAGAACTGAACTGATCTGAAGCCAAGTTAAGGGATCTGGCCCGAGAAATAACAAGACCGTTAAGCTGTCAGACGTACTGGAACTAACGCAAGCAGTTTTTTCCACATGTCACTGCCGAACGCTTGCGGGATATACACTACTGGCTATTAAAATTGCTACACCAAGAAGACATGCAGATGATAAACGGGTATTTATTGGACAAATATATTATACTAGAACTGACATGTTATTACATTTTCACGCAATTTGAGTTCATAGATCCTGAGAAATCAGTACCCAGAACAACCACCTCTGGCCGTAATAACGTCCTTGATACGCCTGGGCATTGAGTCAAACACCGCTTGGATGGCGTGTACAAGTACAGCTGCCCATGCAGCTACAACAGGATACCACAGTTCATCAAGAGTATGACTGGCGTATTGTGACGAGCCAGTTGCTCGGCCACCATTGACCAGACGTTTTCAATTGGTGAGAGATCTGGAGAATGTGCTGGCCAGGGCAGCAGTCCAACATTTTCTATATCCAGAAAGGCCTGTACAGGACCTGCAACATCGGGTCGTGCATTATCCTGCTGAAATGTAGGGTTTCGCAGGGATCGAATGAAGGGTAGAGCCACGGGTCGCAACACATCTGAAATGAAACGTCCACTGTTCAAAGTGCCGTCAATGCGAACAAGAGGTGATCGAGACGTGTAACCAATGACACCCCACACCATCACGCCAGGTGATACACCAATATGGCGATGACGAATACACGATTCCAATGTGCGTTCACCGCGATGTCGCCGAAGACGGATGCGACCATCATGATGCTGTAAACAGAATCTGGATTCGTCCGAAAACATGACGTTTTGCCACTCGTGCACCCAGGTGCGTCGTTGGCTACACCATCGCAGGCGCTCCTGACTGTGATGCAGCGTCAAGGGTAACTGCAGCCATGGTCTCCGAGTTGATAGTCCATGCTGCTGCAAACGTCGTCGAACTGTTCGTGCAGACGGTTGACGTCTTGCAAACGTCCCCATCTGTTGACTCAGGGATCGTGACGTGGCTGCACGATCCGTTACAGCCATGTGGATAAGATGCCTGTCATCTCGACTGCTAGTGATACGAGGCCGTTTGCATCCTGCACGGCGTTCCGTATTACCCTCCTGAACCCACCGATTCCATATTCTGCTAACAGTCATTGGATCTCGACCAACGCGAGCAGCAATGTCACGATACGATAAACCGCAATCGCGATAGGCTACAATTCGACCTTTATCAAAGTCGGAAACGTGATGGTACGTATTTCTCCTCCTTACACGAGGCATCACAACAACGTTTCACCAGTCAACGCCGGTCAACTGCTGTTTGTGTATGAGAAATCGGTTGGAAACTTTCCTCATGTCAGCACGTTGTAGGTGTCGCCACCGGCGCCATCCTTGTGTGAATGCTCTGAAAAAGTAATCATTTGCATATCACAGCATTTTCTTCCTGTCGGTTAAATTTCGCATCTGTAGCACGTCATGTTCGTGGCGTAGCAATATTAATTGGCAGTAGTTTAGAACGGCGCGTCATAAAAGAGGAGGAGAAAATGCAGCACGTGGGTGGCTTCGTGATTCTGTTGTTGATCTACTCGTTATCAACGTAGCAGATGATAGTTCCAGAACTGAAATATATTTCTCGGATTCGGATAAGAAAAGTGCTAAGATATTACCAGACGACTGACTGTAATTAATACCTTCGGTGGCTTCAGTATTCAACAGTACGGTGTAACGCCTGCAATATGCATTTGCGTCACACATAGCTCGCTCAGAAAAATTACCTTGTGTGGAAGTTAGGATTTTTCATCACTCTTTTTCGTAATTAGAATACTACGTTAGATGAGAACGAGAGCTTTTTGTGCTTTCCGTCTGGTCACCTAAGAAGCGCGCGGTAGTGCTGGAGTTTTGCTGAATATTACTTCATTCTCTTTAAACCACAGTGTCGTTTCAGTTATATGAGATTGCAGACGTGCGTGCAAGTTGCGTTTGCATGTGTGTGTGTGTGTGTGTGTGTGTGTGTGTGTGTGTGTGTGTGTGCGTGTGTGTGTTTATGTGTCTATTGCTGACAAAGGCCTTAATGGCCGAAAGCTATAACTGTGTGAATCTTTTTGTTGTGCCTATCGCGACTCAGCATCTCCGCTGTATGGTGAGTAGCAACTTCCCTTCTCTAATATTGTTATAGTCACCCAAGAAATAGAATAGCATCGTTTGAGTTGTAGAGTTACGAAAGTGTTGTGAAAATTGACTGATAATACACTACTGGCCATAAAAATTGCTACACCACGAAGATGACGTGCTACAGACGCGAAATTTAACTGACAGGAAGAAGATGCTGTGATATGCAAATGATTAGCTTTTCAGAGCATTCATACAAGGTTGGCGCCGGTGGCGATACCTACAACGTGCCCGCATGAGGAAAGTTTCCAACCGATTTCTAATACACAAACAGCAGTTGACCGGCGTTGCCTCGTGAAACTTTGTTGTGATGCCTCGTGTAAGAAGGAGAAATGCGTACTATCACGTTTCCGACTTTGATAAAGGTCGAATTGTAGCCTATCGCGATTGCGGTTTATCGTAACGTGACATTGCTGGTCGCGTTGGTCGAGATCCAATGACTGTTAGCAGAATATGGAATCGGTGGGTTCAGGAGGGTAATACGGAACGCCGTGCAGGATCCAAACGGCCTCGTATCACTAGCGGTCGAGATGACAGGCATCTTATCCGCTTGTCTGTAGCGGATGGTGCAGTCATGTCTCGATCCCTGAGTCAACAGATGGGGACGTTTGCAAGACAACAACCATCCGCACGAACAGGTCGACGACGTTTGCAACAGCACGGACTATCGGCTCGGAGACCATTTCTGTAGTTACCCTTGACGCTGCATCACAGACAGGAGCGGCTGCGATGGTGTACTCAACAACGAATCTGGGTGCACGAATGGCAAAACGTCATATTTTCGGATGAATCCAGGTTCTGTTTACAGCATCATGATGGTCGCATCAGTGTCTGGCGACATCGCGGTGAACGCTCATTGGAAGCGTGTATTCGTCATCGCCATACTGGCGTATCATCCCTCGTGATGGCACGGGGTGCCATTGGTTACACGTCTCGGTCACCTCTTGTTCGCATTGACGGCACTTTGAATAGTGGACGATACATTTCAGATGTGTTACGACCCGTGGCTCTACCCTTGATTCAGTCCCTGCGAAACTCCACATTTCAGCAGGATAATGCACGACCGCATGTTGCAGGTCCTATACGGGCCTTTCTGGATGCAGAAAATGTTCGACTGCTGCGCTGGCCATCACATTCTCCAGATCTCTCACCAATTGAAAACGTCTGGTCAGTGGTGGCCGAGCAACTGGCTCGTCACAATACGCCAGTCACTACTCTTGATGAACTGTGGTATCGTGTTGAAGCTGCATGGGCAGCTCTACCTGTACACGCCATCCAAGCTCTGTTTGACTCAATGCCCAGGCGTATCAAGGCCGTTATTACGGCCAGAGGTGGTTGTTCTGGGTACTGATTTCTCAGGATCTATGCTCCCAAATTGGGTGAAAATGTAATCACATGTCAGTTCTAGTATAATAATATTTATGTCCAATGAATACCCGTTTATCATCAGCATTTCTTCTTGGTGTAACAATTTCAATAGCCAGTAGTGTAAATGAGGAAAGGAATTTTTGGAAAGCTTTAACTTGCAGAAGGGTAGGATGGTAACTCCCTTAACACTAGAGGGAGTCATAGAGAACAAAAATTGTAGGGAAAAACATAGATTAAAATTTATACATGTAAAAGAGGGCGGTAGGTGTATAAGATACTCTATATAGAAGCGATTGGCACAGGAGACGACTGAGGTCGACGTGGTGACTCGTATCAAAACAGTCCATTTTAGTAGTTTCGTATTGTTTCTGAAGTAAGTTGTGTTAACACAGTGAGAAGCATTAAAATGAAATATTGTCGAAATCTTTCAGTGAGAAGCATTAAGCTAAGTTATTGCCGAAATCTTCATGAAATTTGCAAATATAAATAATTGAGTTCGTGTGCTCGTACTCGTGTAGACTTTTGTTGTGAATCTGTAAGAATACTGCTAGAACGAAGCTAAAGAATATCAGCTAAAAACAGCCTTAAACGGATGCTCGGGGTATCTGTTCTTAAAACATTATTGAACCCAAGGAAGCGTGCGAACTAAACGAAGCCATTTTCAGACAACAGTATGAACTGCATACTATTAAAAGTCTCTCTGGTACAAATTTAGTTATCTTTGTACGTCGCAGAACAACGTGCCGCGTCAACTAGAAACATGGAAGGTAAGCAACGGAAAAACTAACGAATTATTGCAATTTATTTACAAGTTTCTTTACTTTTTACGCGAATGTTATATTGCATTACTAACGTGTGTCTATGGATGTAGCAAGTTAATTTTTATGAGCATAGTTTCAATTATTTGAAGTATAAGCCCGTTGGCGACACTTTGAAATCCAACATTTTGTATTTCTTCTGTCGGTTCTTAGTCGTCAAATACACTCATGTGTTTTCCTGGCATAAGACTGGTATGTGTTAGTAACGTTTATGCATCTTCAGTGAGGATTTACCGCTATCATTCAGGTGGTTTTAGAAAAATATGCACGAGGCTAACGTTAAACGTTTTTGGTTCTATGGCGAGACGCGCCGCATACCGAATTTTGTTTTTACAATGTTATTTGCTCACAAAGAGAAATTTGTTTGCCTAAACGCAAGACGAAATTACAACAGTTGATACTGCGTTTAGGCAATAATGTGTCCCTTTTTTTCAAGCGAACATGACAAAATTTACCGCTTCTTCTTTCTTACCAGGTAGACAACAATAGGATCTTTCACCAAACTTGATGACATCTGTAATTCAAGCCTCCTACGCAATTTTGATGGATTATTATGTGAAATTTTCATTGTTGTAAAGCATGCAGTGTGATACAAAGCCTAACAGTGTATGTGCACAGTGTTCGTTATCTCTAGTTAAGTTTAGATTCCCTTCGTGCTTTTATGATTCCGACAAATGCACCGTTAGTCGGTTTAGGATTAATTTCGAAGCACAGACGGTAGGGGGTGCTGAAAATTTGTTGAGCACATTATAGACTATCTCCAACTTGAGTTATTTGTATGTATAAGCCACTGAAATAAGTGCCTCCACACACGAGCGACAGATCGCAGTAAACATCCGCAAAATCGCACGTGTATGGGCAGATCGTAACAGCCGATCGTTCTATATTCTCATGCGTTCTGATGAACGCCATGCGACGAATCTCCCGTGTGGCAATATAACTGCCTGGCCGCGTCTCGTTTGTCTAATTATTAAGCATGATAGTGTAGTTTTGTTTCGTATCTATGCACTCCTTTGGGTAAGAACTTAACGTTAGAATTTATAGTTATTCCGGGAGGGATGGAAAAAACCGACCGGTTAAAACCGATACGTGTATTTTAGTTCTGAATAACTGCTATTTTTTGGTATTTTCATGGTCTCGGTTATAGAAAATGATCTTTATTTTTTACTGATAACCCGGTAATAAAAATCAGAATGTCAATTAACAATAGCAGCAGCGCTACAATTTTGCTTTCTAATAAGCCTTTTTTTAAAAAAAAACGAGTAATTTTTATAAGTTTCAATTGATTTGAAATATTATTTTATAGAAAATGGGTAAATCGAGTAGTGCTATTTTAATAACAACGCCAGAAATGAGCAACAAACACGTGGCATAAGAATTAGTACAGCATTACTGAAACAATAATGTACCTGTTACCATGTTGCGTGACCTATTGGATGGTATGTGTGTACTTGCGGTGAGTAAGACTCGCCCCATCTATTATGTATTGTAGTTTCTCTCTGTTGTCGTCGGATGTCAATTGTATTACAGAATGGTAACATCCCTAGTCAGGAAGTATTTTCGAAGTACGGTATCAGTGCAGTACTATGCCCCATTTGCTTTCAAACTCTCCCCGCAGCTTAACAGCGTCTCATATGACTGTACCCATTTTCGTTAAGAATAGTTTGATGGCGGTCAGCTGCCTTAGATAATTACGAAACACCATCGACACCCTTCTCCTTAAATAACAGAACGTGGGTGAATTTCTTTCTTTGCATTAGCCAATTTTTTGCCCACAGATTTCTCTCAGGATTTTTGGCCTTGTTACCTCTAAAACAGACAAGGCAAAACTAAGTTATTATTTCTGTATAAAACCAAGCCGCATCTGTGGACGTAACTTTATGAACTTAATATGAACCGTTCGCGCCGCAATGGGAACAGAGAGGCGCTGTAACCGGGGAGTGAAGTCGATCACGACGTGTGTAGGCGGAACACGAAACTGACGGCCGCTCGGGCGGACAGCCGATGCGTCTTCAGGGCTTTTTTAAGTCCCTTGTCGTTTCATATGATCTAACTATTTCTCACAACAAATTACAAAAATAGTTATGGAAACCAGCAGAGTCGCTACAGTGTTGGTAATATTTATAGACACATTGCGACTGCAAACCCTTTGTGTAAATATAAGGAGAATAACTACAAGACTTCTTCTTTACCTTCTTTTCTTTCTAGGCGAAAACCTGCGCCCTTCAGTACCCCTCAGTCCTTCCTGAGGTTGTCGCTCTGACAACTTTTCCTTGGTCGGCCAATATTTCTATTACCGGCAGGTGGTATTTTTCTTATTATTTTCATAATCTGCCGTGCATGCATCGTGTTTTTTGTGTACGTTCCATTCACGCTTTCTCTCATGTACCGACTCATTAATGGAGTCCATTTTACAGCCTTTTCTGATGTTTTCACTTCTCTACTGTCAGCGCCCTCCCTGTAATCCTTCGCAGCAATTTCACGTCCGTGGTTTTCAAAAGTCTTTTGTTTGCGATGTTTCCGATATTGCCCCAGCTGTGTACGTCATAACTGGTCTCGCCATTGTTCTGTATATTCTTGCCTTTGCATCTTTCCTTACATGGTTTTTTTTCAAATAATATCAGTTCAACACCCTGCCGCTAATTTTTTTCTGTTTGTTCTCTAACTTCCCTTTCGACATTTCCATTGCTGGACAGTTCAATACTAAGATTAAATGTCATTACTTGTTGAAAAATTTTTCTATCACTTCCAGTTTGCATCTAAGTGATTCCACATATGTGGTCATAATTTTTTTTTTTTTTTTTTTTTTTTTTTTTAGTAGATACGCACATTTAGATGTTTGGCTGCCGCGTCAAACATATGTAAATGTTTCTGCAGGTTATCTTCACTCCTTGCCAACAGAACCACATCGTCAGCATAGCAAATGATTTTTATTTCTTCGTCCCCCATTCTATAACTTTTTTTATCACCTCGTTTATGACTATATTAAAAAGTAGCAAGCTCAAAGAGTCAACTGCAAGACTAATAACCGAAAAAGGAACTGACGTGTTTAAGATGTAGTTGCAAAACACAGACTGGGAAGATGTACATCAACCGTAAAGTAGCAAAGCATACAGGTCACATGAAAAGCGTCCAAACACAAGTTTAATAAATTTCAGTTCCCCATTTTTTATCTTTTTTCGCGTATTAGTGGACACATAGAGACCAACTGCCACTGCTGCTAAACATAGCAGTTCATTTTCCTTTGCAGAACTTCACAAAACAGTGGGGCCCGAAATACGGTTTTATATTGCTTGGTAAATCGCTCGTGTGCAGTGGACGAAGCGAGCGTCCGATTGCAGTCGATATTGCTGACAATCCGTCGTTCGTGTGTGGAGCCCTCAACGCATGTTGGAGCCCCCCCACCGATGGCTAATAACATTGATACAGGAAGTGTATTCCCAGCCGCGAATTGGGACAACCAAAATTTGTGCCGAACAGGGACTCGAACCAGTATTTCCCGCTTAACGCGAGCGGTCGCCTTAACCGCTTTGGCTATCCGTGCACGAGTGACAGCCAGAAGCTTCCATATATCGTTGTTCATCGGTCACGACCTGCACCCTTCCACATTAGTCTGTAGTTCCCTTCCGCGGGGACGACAACATATTGATTTAAAGTCGGTTACGAATCCCGGTGCGGCAGAAATTTTCATTCTCGTCATTCCGTTATGCAGTTTCTGGCGTGCATGTATGTCCGCAGGAGCATTGTGTCGTACTTAACAATACATGCACTGAAGTACCTAATAACATTGACATGCAGAAGTATCCCTCTTGCTTTTTAAGAATCGCTCGGAAGGCATTCGTAATTTAACCGCAGGCGGAGAAAACGTCATAATATTTTCGGATTTCATATGAATGAAAACCACCTTTTTTTTTTTTTTTTTTTTTTTTTTTTTTTTTTTTTTTTTTTTTTTTTTTTTTTCAACCTGCTCACAGGCGTATTGTTTTTCTCCTGTGGGTATTCCATTCTTCTTATCGTGGAGGAATAGCACGACAACGAATTACCTCGGCAAAGTCTGTGCAGCTGATTCTTGTTGTTACTGATTTGATAGTACGCCCTTCTGATTTCGCTAATTAGTCTAAAAACGAGCTCGTTGCCAAAGCCTAGAGTGCCCAAGGGATGTCCAGGGGGCGCCATGTCATCCTCTTGTCTTGCGGCGTTATGCGTATGCGGTACGGAGAGCCATGTGGTCAGCACAGCGCTTTCCTGGCTGTTTTGTAGACTTTCCAGACAGTGCAGCCACTATTACTACTCGCTCAAATAGCTCCTCAGTTGGCATTACGAGGCTAAACCTGTCCTCCTGCCTAGGAGGACTGCTAAATAATAAGATCATTACCGAGTTTATCTGTCATAGGACACCTTGAAATCTAAAACATTAAAATAAGTTTCTGGCAGAAGCCTGTTCAAAAAATGGTTCAAATGGCTCTGAGCACTATGGGACTTAACTTCTGAGGTCATCAGTCCCCTAGAACTTAGAACTACTTAAACCTAACTAACCTAAGGACATCACACACATCCATGCCCGAGGCAGGATTCGAACCTGCGACCGTAGCGGTCGCACGGTTCCAGACTGAAGCGCCTAGAACCACTCGGCCACAGCAGCCGGCGCAGAAGTCTGTGATTGGGCTATTGACTTGCCCCTAGGTAGAGCATTTCTTCGCTGCTGAACTAGGGGGCCAACCACCCCAGCAGCCGTTTTCCTCAGGAAATACAATTAGCATCCAGGAATAAAAATCTTACTTTTATTAGAAAATTATGATACATTATTCAGTGATTAATAGCTCAGTTTGATACTAAATAGAGATTAAACTTAAGAAAAAAATTTCTTATAGCAGGAAGCAACCGATTTCAAGACAATATCACTAATGCGTAGAGCTGCGGGCGGCACTATAACAAGTTCGTTATTTTGTATGTAAAGGGCAATCAAAAAGTACCCGTTCGAATGATGTACATTCCAGAATAAGTACGCCAGTCAGGCAAAATCGCCGTGAGAATGGGGCAATTATCCCGTCAACGCACCACGCTGGAGATACCCTTTGGACAAAATACATTGTGTTCTATTGGTGAAGGAGGCCTGCTGCACATCCTCGTCTGACATGAATCGTCGACCCTTCAAGATCTATTTTAAGGAACCGAGAACGTGATAATCGCCTGGGGAGAGATCAGGTTATAGGGCGGGTGCTCTGAGTGTCTTCTACTTAAGTTGACGGAACTTAACGTTACGACATTTGCTACATGGGGACATGCGTTATCGTGGCCAGCACGGAACTCGCCGCTCCATTCCACATTGGCGGGTTTCCACATACATCCTGCCCCATACACATTCTTCATTCCCCGATGGATGTCTGCCGGTATTTGTCTTTTGGCAGCCAAGAAAAAAATAACAGCACGTTGGTCCTGTCTGGACGCATTTGATGTTAAGTTCGCCGTAGTTCGCGTTTCCACATTTACCGTACGCACATTGGAAAGACAAAACGCCACACTAATCCCTTGCCTACAAGTCGGTGCTTATATACCCACATCGGACTCGCGGTATGTTGATTACACGCTGAAGTAACGCTCTCACACAGAAGCTTTTTGATCGCTTCTAATACTTATCTACGCTCTAAAATCTGTGTAAGCGATGTTTTCGAAGGCATTTTTTTGCTCTGAGAAATGCAGAGTACTTCTTTGTGTAATGGATGTCCAGGCGTTAACCTTAAAATCCTGTAAAAAAGAAGAAAATCGAAGGCCCCTTTGTTATTTGCGATGGTTTTGCGTCAGCTCGCTACCTATCTGAAGAAGTGATATCACCGCAGTATACTGACGCAACTCTTGGCGAATGTCACGTGTATCTGATAACATAATGGAATACTCGTTCAGGGGAAATAACTTAATGTGATTATTACTGCCCCATTCAGACGGATACCAACGTTATCCGTTTTTACGTAACTTTCGCATAAGTAGGTCATGAATCGTTCCAAACGATAACACTGAAACGAGTGATAACAATAGATTATACAGACAATTAAGTAGCTATTTTACTACTACGCCGAAAATACCGTATGTATTGGAGAAGTATTGAGAAAACTCCAGGAAAAGCCAGAACATACACATCAGATAAAAGTTTTTGCAACTCCTGCGAACATAGCATAAAAGTTCACCTCAAACTTTTGTTCTATTTGTAACATGGTGATAAGACGCTGTTGTGTGCCGTTCTATGTGTGCGTAATGATACAACTGATAGCTCGGATGTCGGAAGAAACTGCAGCGAAAACGAGAGCTACGCTTAAAACCGAAGCAACAGTATCCACTGCGACGGTCCTTTCGTTGAGTTCTGAAAGTCAATTTATTTTTTTTTTAACTGGTTTCACGCAATGTTCATTTCGTCAGTCCGTCTTCTGTACAAAATATAACAATGTATCACATCCACAGTCCAGTTACAATGTGACCACCGCCTACTTTTTACGACAACGTGCAATAACCACTTCCAATCCAGCAGCGAGGGTACATGTTGTTCAAGAGCTCATGGACAGTAACATCGAAGCTGGTGCACCATCCTGCTGAAACCACATCCTTTCGCACACAATGGGTACGATCTCCAAGAACTGTGACAGCACATCTTGCAGAAACTCGAGGTAACTTGGACCAGTCAAACGGGGAGGCAGGTGGCAGCACTAAGCAGTTGAGGGTATATAAGCATGTCCAAAAGAGAATGCTCATTGGCTTTCGGGTCAAGGGTGGAAGCATTTCCGAACCGGCAAAATTTGTGAACTGTTCGCTTGCCGCCCTGGTTAAAGTATACCGTGCATGGCAAACTGGCGCTATCAGCCGGCCGGTGTGGCCGTGCGGTTCTAGGCGCTTCAGTCTGGAACCGCGTGACCGCTACGGTCGCAGGTTCGAATCCTGCCTAGGGCATGTATTTGTGTGATGTCCTTAGGTTAGTTAGGTGTAAGTAGTTCTGAGTTCGGGGGGACTGATGACCACAGATGTTAAGTCCCTTAGTGCTCAGAGCCATTTGAACCATTTTTGGCGCTATCCAAAACAGGCGCTGAGGCAACTGTGGTGTACCTCGGGCCGTGGATGACAGGGGTGAACGAAGGCTGCGATGTGTATCGATGAATGACTGTTGAGCAAATGACTGCCCAGATGAGCCAAATGGTTACCAATGGTATCTCCCCAACGACCATTTGCATCCCAATACCGCATCTGGATATCCACTGACAGATGGCCTTCAGATAAATCAAGGTTTTCGCTCCCCCTACGTGAAATGTCTGAAATATACACCTTGTTATGGTCTGGGGAATGTTTTCGTGGCATTCTCTGGGTGATCGTCATTCTGGAGGGCACAGTGCATCAGCACAAGTATGCATCTACCCCTGGGGACCATGTCGAGCCCTACAAGCACGGTCTCATCTACCACAAGTGCAATGCAACATGTCACGCAGCTCGCAGTGTATGTGCATGGTTCGAAGAGCATCAAGACGAGTTTATCTAGTGCAGCTGGCCACGGCATTGGTATTGGCTGTCTCTACATCCCTTGCGGTATCTTACAGAACCTCACTGACACTTTCTGCACGTCCCGCAGCAGTCAGCGGTCCGAGTTGCAGAAGTTGGTTATTCAGGCGTTTGCAGGTGGTCACACTACTGTGGCTTGAGACTGTAAAAACAAATTATACAAAGAAAAAATAAGTGTCAGAAGTACTTCGTCTGGCTTCACCACTACAATAGATGACGCAGATTTCTATCGCAAAACTTGACAGACAAAGATAAATTCACGTAATGAAATAAGAAAAGCTCGTGAAATTTTAAAGCTCCCTCTGGCAGAGAGCGATTTAATGTCGATTACATTTGGCAACGAACCTATTCAGGGAGCAAACAGCTACTCCAAGAAAAAAAAATAATCCCATGTTTTTAAAACATCCTACAGTGTACTTGACCTTTGATGATTGTATTTACCACGTTTCGATGATTTATGTACTACGTCATCTTCAATATGCATACATCTGTGTAAACAGATTAGGTGATCGAGTCACACAATAAAAAACAACCCCACACTGTGAATCACGTATAAATTTAATAACTACAGGCTTGTAGAATTAATCCTCATTTTCATACTAAAATATACAAGCATTAAACTCAACCAAGAATATTATCTGAAATATTGTATAAAAATTTGTCACCTACCATTATTTCCAGTATAATCCTGTTCTGTCTGTCTAAGTTTAATAAAATATTATAAATCAATGCCACCCTCCTTATCATCCAAGTCACCTGCGGACAATATTAAGCAGCTGTTATTTCTTGAGTGCCTCCTTGCCTTAAGCCCAGTTTTTCTTCAGTGTTCTCAGTGGGCTTCCTTGTCTTCCTGCGACCGGAATCGTCTTTGAGCGCGTTCACTCTTAGAATCACTTTATTTCGTTGATGGTCTTCCTATACTCTACACTGTCGTTTCTGCCTCTAACGTGATGTTCATTTCTGCAATATACTCCTTGTTTCGGGCCAGTTAATTTGGGTCTTCTCGTTTTCCAAGTACTCTAGCCTTTTCTTAGCTGCTCACTTCCGTGCAATTTTTGTTCAGAATTGTAAATTCTAGTATAAGAAAAATAGTGGAATTGGCTAAAACATCAAAAAGACTCTCCTTACAGCAAGCGGGTTTCATGGGAGGGCTGAACGAAGTGCGCTAAAAATTAAAAATGGGTTGTCGTTTTGGAAAGTGTGTATGTCAGATCGATCGTGCGATTTGTATTAATTTGCTTCAAGATGTTAACGAGCGACGCGTGTGGAATTCTTTGATTTTGTTAACTCGTGTGTGGTAATTTGAATCCAAATGGCCAAATCGTATCAAGACGAGTGAGATTGGAATCTCTTTCCATCTGGGTACGAAATACTGCTGGCGACATAATTTCCGATATTTTTTAAGGGTCTTTGTGATCGCTTTTTCCTGTCAGGAATTTAAAAGGATATTTGATAAGACTAGGCTCGCATTAATGCGAGGGGCGTTCAGTGAATAATGCAACACTTTTTTTTTTTGAAAGTAGGTTGTTTTTATTCGGGATTCCACTACACTATTCTGATACAAAACCCAATTTTTTGACATTATCTCCGTTCTGTGCGGCGGCATTACACCGGCTTACTGGGAGGGGGAAGGCCTCTACTCCTGCTTGACGCGTTGTACCGCTTTACTGGTTGAGGTCGGAGGCAACGTCTTGCTGGGTTACTAACCTCCCCATCATCCACCTACTGCTTCCCGTGGAGTGCATCCTTCAAATGGTTCAAATGGCTCTGAGCGCTATGGGACTTAACATCTATGGTCATCAGTCCCCTAGAACTTAGAACTACGTAAACCTAACTAACCTAAGGACAGCACACAACACCCAGCCATCACGAGGCAGAGAAAATCCCTGACCCCGCCGGGAATCGAACCCGGGAACCCGGGCGTGGGAAGCGAGAACGCTACCGCACGACCACGAGATGCGGGCAGTGCATCCTTCACTGGGCCAAAGAGATAGAAGTCGGAGGCGAGATCGGGGTTGAAGGGTGGATGGGAAAGAACAGTCCATTGAAGTTTTGTGAGCTTTTCTCGGGGGCGCTGACTTGTGTGAGGCCTTGCATCGTCTTGGAGAAGGAGAAGTACGTTTGCATTTTTGTGACGACGAACATGCTGACGTTGTTTCTCCAATTTCGTGAGGGTAGCTCAGTATACTTCAGAGTTGATCGTTGCACTAAGAGGCAGGACATGAAACAGAATAACCCACTCAGAATCCCAGAAGTCCGTCACCACCGTTTTACTGACTGAGTGTACGTCTTTGAACTTTTTCTTTGGAGGAGAGGTGGTGTGGCGCCACACCATGGAATAACGTTTTGTTTTCGGTTCGATGTGATGACGCTGTTCGACAGTAAATTGTCACGATCAGCCTCGTAACACGCAAGCAATTCCGCACAGATGGTCCGTCGTTGCTCTTTATGGTATTCTGTTAGGCAGCGAATAACCCAACGGGCACACATCTTTGAGTATCCCAACTGGCGTACTACAGTGTCACCATTACCAACAGACATCTCTGTTGCAGACGCCATTTTGATGGCTACATGTACCGCCGCCACCTATCAGACCTTCATGAAAGTATTGGAGCTGAAGCGGGAATACTCCACGATGTCCTGCAACAAATTACGCATAATTTCAGCCGAAACTGAACAAGAAAAAATGTTTTATATTACTTCCCGAACACCTCTCGTATCTGGGCTAAGTAATTAGCGCGGTATTGAGCCGAATGAAGTAGTTTTTGCTTCAGTGAAACAATATTCGAAATAGCAGTGATCAACTTTAGTAAAAACCTTCTACTTTTCCTTCTGCCTTTGTCCCACGTACGACAAGGCTGTTAACGGAATTGGCATGGTTAATTTAAGGAGTGGCCGAATGCTCTTCCTGTTGCCGCTCCAGATATCGCTGGAAAACAGCAAAACGCATGCCCAACAACAGCCTGGAATACAAAATTCTAGAAACTAATTATGGGAAAATCAAGAGAGTTTCTCCGTTCAAATATTTAGGCGAAATCATTCATGAGACTGACCTGGAAAACATTGGTTACGAAATTTGTTGCTACAAAATGTAAATAGATATCGAACAAACGATATCTATTACAAAAAAAGTGCATCTCAAAAGACACAAACCGTGACTTTACAATACAGACCTCAAACTGGTGTCATTATGAGGCTGAAACATTCATTTTCAGCAGAAAGAGACACGGACGAAATCCAAAAGGGAGAACGAAAAGTAATCAGGAAATTTTAGTTCCAAATTGTATTGGAGATGGAACATACAAACTAAGAGCAAATAGTAGATCGGTGCAGTAAAAGAAGACCGGAAGCAAGCCGGATTTGATATATACCAGTCAGAAAAATTTTTAGGCAAAAAATTCAGGACTGGATAGTTAGCTATCAGAAAAACCTAAGGAAACCGGAGGAACGTGGTCTGACGAGGGGGAAAGAAGCATTTCTAAGGAGTGCAATATAGGCACAAAGAAAAGTTAAAATAAAACTGAAAATGATCATTGTTGTTATCGCATGGTCTAGTAGTGCCCAAACGTGAATAACAACAAAGAGTTCGAATAGCACCCCGTTCGTCCAGATCTGTTTCTCTTGTGGTTTCTGCAAATCTTGTAAGTCGAATACTGGGATCGTCTTCCGAAAAGTCCACGACAGATTTTCCTCCTTTTCTTTGCCCGGTACGAGCTCATGCTCCGACTCTTAAAGATTGTCGCCGCCGAGACCGTTAAACTGTAATAGTTTGACGAGGGTCTCGCCCGTAGACTTCATGTAGTTGTTGAACATGGTAATTACTACTTATGGGTGTCGTTTTTTTATTTATAGGAGCATCCGTAATTTTTAAGCAAAAATCATAATTGAAAGTAAGTACACGGCGTAAACACAACAGTTTTCGGAAATTGAAACAAGCACGAGCATGGCCCATATTGCTCACATAGTCAGATAGCGGTGTGGATTTGTGATTATCTATCGTTTCTGGTCTGTACTACTCTTGTGTTCGTTCGAATTTCAGAATAGCGGGTGTGTTTGGGCGTTTGTGCGTATTTTCATTTATGATATGTGATTGAAAATAATGTATGTTCGAAACTGCAACGGAAATAAATAAAAAACAGACAGCTATAAGCGGTATTGACCATGTTCCACTGTTGAATTCTAAGATTCCTTCATGGTTGTCGTGCAACAGGGCAATAACCGATTAGCTCCTGGGAAATTCTTTTGCTTTCATCTAATTGTGGCTATTTACGTACTGTTGATTGTGATCACATTAAATAGGAGCAACGTACAAGAGGTCTGATCGGAGATAAGGGAACGCTGTTTGGTGCTGATACGGGTAACGATTTAGTCTTTCTACGGTGGTGTGCCGGTACACAAGTGTAACGGATCTTTACAGCCTTAAGTGAGTAGACAACTTCATCTTTTATTTATTATTCTTTTTCATACTCGCGAACGATTGTCTTTGTTGGTTTATCAGTGAACGTCGATTTCATGAACCGAAAGATATATTGTATCTTCGTTACGGTTCAGAGCAGCGCGACCGCCATATCTACTTTCCGCCAAATGGCGAACTGCATTGCGAAGCAACCGTTGCCTTGTACTAGATCCTGTTTTCGTCACAGAGCCTTTTGTGTCAGGCGGACGTAGATTTCTCAGTTTCCCGGACTTGCAGAATTGTGAAAGAAGATAAATCCACTTAGGTCAGGTGCAATAAAACTTCGGATCCAACAAAGGTTCCGTTGCATGTGAATGGATTATGAGAAGCTGTGGAGATGCACACATAAAAATACTTTCGGTATAACGGTAGTAGCTGGACAGAATTCGTAAAACCCCATCGACTGACTTTTGCCTTGATTTTGACTAAACAGTTATACAATTATTTGCCGACAGCTACACGTTCGTGGCCTTTATTGACGGACGCATTCATTTGGTAAACAATCGAGCCGCGGTCGTTCAGCAATTATCTAACTTTAACCCTCCGCTAGACACGTTGGAAAAGTTACATGGCTTGGCTCTTGGGGTCTTTCAAGATCACGGTTCATTATCTGGAGCACTTTATTTTATTTATTGTCGGGTTTCGTCGCCGGTTCTTTATTGTAACATCGCATCGTTATACTGTACACTGTTTCATTCTTAGTGGACCATATACATTAACTGAAAATTTATGTTTTATGTTGTATTGAAGAAAATTCAACAATGTATATTTTGCAACACTTTTTCTGTTACTTTGTGTTACAATAACTTCGTTTACCTTTTTACAATTTGTATATTATATTTTTCCAGGGTATATCGATTTATTTTTTGTTATTGAATACAGCTGAAATACTGTATTAATTTTTTCCACAATTTTTGCTATATCTGTAGTGATACTAGCAAAAATGAATAAAGAAAAACTTACATACAATGAAATACCGGTTGTAGCTTTACTGTACTCGGAAATCGTCATGCCAGCATAACACACTTCTCATTTGTATATTATTTTAAACACATCACAATCTGGCTGGAATGAGAACTGCAAACAAATTTTCCACAGTTGTTAGAAACTGTTTTTATTTTCTTTGTCTAGATATCTTGGACACATAAAAGAGCTTTGTCTTTTGTGAGTTGGTTGGTGATTCAAAGGTGCACTATATCCAGGCTCGTAGTCGTATCCAAGGGCAAGAAGACCACTTTTCACTCCATGTTGAAGACACATGCTATGGAGCAATCTTCTTTCGATGTAAAGATCCACAAGCTGTTGTCCTACCTACAACAGAAACTGCCGTTTCTTCTTATTTGAAGACGGGCCTTGCGGGTAATGATACTACCATGTAATCATTGCAGTGATAACAGTAATGCCATTCGTATTGCAGTAATTGTAATAGTACAAGAGGGCAACTCTTGGCGTTGTGTGTCACGCTATAGGTGCCCAAAAGTTTATCCTCGGTGTCAACACTTCTCATAGCACTTATTGTAATGTTGTATTACTTATGACTTCTTTGCATCACCAACTACAGTTGTTGATGAGGGAAGGGAGGAGATCGGTATAACTGCTAATTATTTCTTGGTAAATATGATACTAGCGAAAAGAAGTAAGAAAATCCCCGAACAGATCAATTTACTACTCCTGAACGATGTTTCCGCACCGGCCGGATTGGCCGTGCGGTTCTAGGCGCTACAGTCTGGAGCCGCGTGACCGCTACTGTCGCAGGATCGAATCCTGCCTCGGGCATGGATGTGTGTGATGTCCTTAGGTTAGTTAGGTTTAAGTAGTTCTAAGTTCTAGGGTACTGATGACCACAGCAGTTAAGTCGCATAGTGCTCAGAGCCATTTGAACCATTTTTGATGTTGCCGCTTATCCTTAGGGACTGAAACCTTGTTTTACCTTAGGGTTCCAAAATAGGTCGGTTTCGCTGCCAGCAGTTTCCCTCATTAATGGTATGCTACCGAAAAAATTGTCAGCTACAGTATTGTGGTCAGTATTGAATTATTTTGTAGTTTCATGCTTTATGAACCTGGAATCCTGATTTACTTCTTTCTGTTGGCCGGGTTGTTTTCACAAGTAAACCTATCCATTCAATGGAAATGCATTTCTAGAATCGCACGTCTATCATATTTAGCGGGCTTGCATTTTATTTATTGTCGAAATAAAGATTTACCTCTATACTCAACAAGCTGTTCATAGACAGTTCTGTCAAAGCCTGGATTGCATAAGGAAGAAAGCCGTGAAAGGAATATTTCCCAGATGTTTCTAAATGCAGCCAATTTTTCATGAATCGTGTGCTCTGCCCTTGTTTCCTTATTGTTAAATCTGAGGGAACGTATGGTAGCGTGAAATCTTTTTAGACGCATTGTTTGCCTAAAAATAGGCCTACTATTTTCCTCGTTCCACAGTTCACTCAAGTTCTCCCTCCCTGATCTGTAAGCTTCCGGATGTAATTATTAAAAGAAAGTCCTTATTCTGGCAACTGTAACTATCAATCTACTTATGTATGCCTACTCGCTGTAAGCAACACTTTCTAGTTATTATGTTATTAAAAATATTTATTATTCTTAATTTCGATATTGTTTAGCCCTTTTTTGTCTAGAGGAAAGGAAATTTTTCTTTGTGTGTTCATTCTCTTAGGTGATTTCTTTAATGATTTCAGATGCAAGATTTATACAAAATATGTGCCCGTTTTCAAAACATGGCTTCAGTTTACGCACTACAATAACTAATTAAGAAACATTTTCTATTGCAATAAATATTAAAATAATCATTCAATATTTGCTAAGCAAAACAGCAACAATATTGTTATACAGTGAAATATAGCGAGCCAGTGACATCCGTGTATTCTGGTGGTCACAAACTGCTGCACACTGCTACATTGACTTGCTGATATGTTCATAGGGATGCCAAACAGTTGGCAGCACTTGCGCGTGATGAATATGTTGAACATTCACAATTGTGTACCTCAGGTTTCCATTGGGAACAAATACTTCTGTTACAGCTAAGACACAGTAAAAGTTAGTGTATACAGTTGTAGCTAGAGAGTCTGAAAGTGATTAAAATTGGTCATATAAAAAAGGTGGAATTACCGGGTACAAAGACTAGAACTAATAAAGAGTAAGTTTCGGCGGGGAGGGGGGGGGGGGGGGGGGGGGAAGATTGGTGAGAGCGTTTTACTCTTAATGCAAAGTTCCGGATTCGAATCCTGAACTGACACACAGGTTTAATCTGTTAGGAATTTCCAAAATAACGCACACTCCGTTGGAGAGTGAAAGGTTCTTTCTGGGTGTGTAATATCCTGTATAATTTCTTATTTACAGTAAAATCAGCTTTAGAATTTCCACCTTGTACCGTTCCTCTGTAATACAAGGAATCGTAAAATACATGACCAGATTTTAGTTCTATCAGTTCGTAGTCTTTTCGCCGCACTTCTTATGGCCCAGTTATATCCTCTTTGATATTTTAAAACTCCTCGTGCAACTACACTAATCTGTCTTCGCTTCCTGAAGCTCTACTGTTTATTACCCTTAAATAAAAAGTAGAAAAAGCAGAATATTTATTCCAGTACGGGAACACGGTGGCCTTGGTTTGGAACAGATTTGGATAACGTAGAGCTGGTAGTCAATAAAATACAGTAGCGGAATAAATGTTGTTTTAAATCCTGAAGATAGCGCACGCACAAAAGAAACAGAAATAGAAAGAAACGCGGATGATAACATGCACTTCAGTTCGATAAAGAACGGGAGACAAATAGTAGCAACGTTCATTCCAAATGTCTAAATGTAGGATATACAATAGGAAGTTTCGTGCGACAACAGTTATTAGATAACAAGATAGATTATTCAAAGAAAGATCAATCAGCACAAACCATGATTAGCGATCATCAACGAACATATCCATCGGCTAATGCCCAATGAGCATACATGTCTCTTGCGGCAAGTAGACCCACCGGAATGCAGTATTTGCTGCGCCACACTTATGGTGTACCATGTTTTAACGTCCTTTGTGTTAAATGCTTTTAGGGGGAAGCCTTTGGTCTACCAAGTGACTGCATCATCTATTTTAGTCGATGACAAAACAATGATACGTCAGTTGTTGACATTTTGTGTGGTGTCGGGACTCCTACTTAGTTTAACTGGGCGGAGATTTTAACGTGTTTTTTAGTGGGTGAGTCATCTTTTTGGTTCCGCGACCAACCAGCCTTTTTACTGACCTTCACTGTTGTATAACTTCTTTTAACTTGTGACAACGGTATGATTACGTCTGCTGGAACGTGTAAAGTGGCATTTTTGGTTGCTGTTGTTATACGGCCTTTACTTTCGGTTTCAGCAAGAGTACTACTCACCCATGAATACCACGATCTAGTGAAAGGATGCTGATGGCCAAGCTTTTAACACCCAATATTGTTAGATCCACCCAACCATCCATCCGTCCGTCCATCCATCCATTCATCCATCCATCCATCCATCCATCCATCCATCCATCCTCCCTGTTTCAGCCAGGTAGATACAAACCAGTACAAAATAAAAGAATTCAAAGTCCTACAAGAATATGCAACAGATTCTAGTATCCTAATGCGAAGAGATGATAGCAGTCGACTAAACGTCGGCAGACCTGTTGAGGAAGTCTTGAATTGATTACAGGAACTCACGGCTGATAGTTAAATCACAAACCTCCATCAGGACAGAAATAAGTCCCAGTTGAGGAAATGATGTTCAACTCTTTATTTTACACGTACAGAAATATTCTGAAAAAAAAGTTAAGTCACTTAAATTAGATGTATACGGTCACGTGAAGAATTTTACATGGAATTTTTTTCAAAATACAGTGTGTTGCATCGAAGTATTGCATGGATGCCGCTATATAAGTACTACATTGTTTATTCTGTGGCTGATAAAAATGGTTGTATTTTGCAGCATTTCATGTGAAATGTCTTAAAACAATTCATTTTTGGTACAAGGCACAGAGGCAGTCCACATGTTCCACATTTCACAGACGAATACTCCTGAGGATAAGGCTTACACTTTCCCTTTTACCCCATATTCTGGCCAGTGACTAATATCGTATGCTATTCACTGGCACAGGTGCTTCTGTCCCCTTCTTAATCTGAACTTCTTGTCCATCGAATACCGAAATCTAGGTTCCCTCTTTCCAGAATAGATCAGTCCATTTGCAATGTCGCAAGTAAGAATTCGTAACACATCTGTATGATAACTCACCTTAAAGACTTTTCTTTCCGTTTATAATCAGTTTTTGTCGCATGAGAAAAGACAGCGCCACAATATAGGAAGAAACGGCTACTCCAGTAACTGACGCTCACATAACCTTGCACGGTGTCTGCTAAAGTTGCACACTGTTCGGAAATTTTCGCTTTATTCAGAGCTCTAACGTGCCATTAAACATGTTGCAGGGAAGAGTGTGCGATTTTGATGTTGCTTGAGGCCAACATTGCAAATAAAGGGTTAAACATGTATGTCGCACCATACGAAAACACGACAAATTTCCCGATGACATACGTGAATGGTAGATCTGAATGTGTTTCTGCAGTAAAATAAAAACTCGAACGTAAAGTACTTAGAATAATTTAATGACTATAATGCGAAACAATTTAAGATGCTGACATGAGAGGCAATAAAAAAAGTAGAGTGAATTTAGTAGATCTGACCCTTTAAGTTCAAACAAACAAGAGGACATTCGTGTAGACTTCTCTTAACTTGCGGAACTTTATTATACTTCCTTACTGCTTCAGTGCAGCTTAACGTCTGTAATATACAGGAGCTGGAAAAAGAGTTATAAATATCAAATTAATATGTTGGAAGGCCATCTTTTACATCCAAAAAGACGTGAATCCTGAATGGTACTTATTGATGGGTGTGTGTGATGTGAGGTTACTATCCTCGAAAATGGACTAACAACATGAAATCTAAGTGATAAAAAACGTTATGTGTAACATAGACTGTAGAAAAGTGTGGGAGAGCGAGCTGAATATTTCAGTGTTTCTCCAGTCCATCACGATTAACTCTATGAAAATAATCTAACCGTTTAACTGGAATTAACCATGCCTAACATGTCTCCCCCCCCCCCCCCCCAAAGTCTGCTTTCCATTCAGCGCCGCCTTTTTACTCCTTATTTACTTACTTTTCTCACTCCATTTACATATTAATGTGTTGTTTCCTTGTCGGCTACATCGCATCGTGAATTCTTTCGCGCCTCAAATTATAAGAGAAAATATTCATGGCGGTAGTTCGTATTTTCTGTCATTTTTTAATAATCTTGGGCTAAATCGGTAAATGAATATTATGAGTACAGTTCCACTATAAATTTATTTTGTATTCAGATTGTTTCACGAAAATATAAGTTATATCTTCATGAATCCCGCACATAGAAGAAACATTGAACATTTGGAAAGAAGATGGATAATTACGCCTCTGAAGCGAAAAAACAGTACAATAGTAATGGCAGGCCTCAGTGTCAGCAAGCTGGTTAATAAGAAAGAGGAAAGAAGATCACTTTCGGTTATTATCTTTGTAGGTCAACGCTTGCGACTGCTTCGGGACAGATAAGTAGCGCGTATTCAGGGACGTCCGTGCTGAGCCGAGTTACTGCATTATTTAGTTACGTGCCGCCTGGTACCGCCGACACGAGCGGAACATTGAAACTTCCTCCGCTATCGATCTGGTTACTTCGAAGCTGTATAGCGTGACCAGTTACACTAAATGAAATTATTCACTGCCTGTTTTGCCACGTTAATATCCCACCCTGTATAATTAAAAGGTTTCGACAGTAATATAGTTCCATTTCGTACTGCTATCCTAATACTCAGGAACATGAATTCCGTTGAGCACTCCGGACACTACCGATACGATTTAGATAACATAGCTTCGCTTCGGCATAATGCTGAAACATTTACGCAGTTAATTAGCGAATGTTGTGCCTCCCCAGAGGACATGAAGAATATCCGTGCCTCACAATAAAGAAACACATGCAATTTTCGTAATTTGCCAGGACGAGCCATCAGTTCAGCTACACTGTCGAAGAAAAAAAAAGATGTATATTCAAATTTCGCACCGGTCGCACGAGTAGCGCCACTATGAGGATGCAAATTAGGTCTGCTTCAAATACAATGTATAAAGGTTGTGAGCGTTAGTTACTTACAAGATTGGACGTAGTGAGTTGATGTTAGTCAGGAATGCCATTAAGGCGGTGACAAAGACGTCATTATCAACAGCTACCATCTGGTGAGCAAGATGTATGAGGCAGGCGAAATTCCCTCAGACTTCAAAAAGAATGTAATAATTCCAATCCCAAAGAAAGCAGGTGTTGACAGATGTGAAAAGTACCGAACTATCAGTTTAATAAGTCACAGCTGCAAAATACTAACGCGAATTCTTTACAGACGAATGGAAAAACTGGTAGAAGCCGACCTCGGGGAAGATCAGTTTGGATTCCGTAGAAACACTGGAACTCGTGAGGCAATACTGACCTTACGACTTATCTTAGAAGCTAGATTAAGGAAAGGCAAACCTACGTTTCTAGCATTTATAGACTTAGTGAAAGCTTATGACAATGTTGACTGGAATAATCTATATCAAATTCTGAGGGTGGCAGGGGTAAAATACAAGGAGCGAAGGGCTATTTACAATTTGTACAGAATCCAGATGGCAGTTATAAGAGTCGAGGGGCATGAAAGGGAAGCAGTGGTTGGGAAAGGAGTGAGACAGGGTTGTAGCCTCTCCCCGATGCTATTCAATCTGTATATTGAGCAAGCAGTAAAGGAAACAAAAGAAAAGTTCTGAGTAGGTATTAAAATCCATGGAGAAGAAATAAAACTTTGAGGTTCGCCGATGACATTGTAATTCTGTCAGAGACAGCAAAGGACTTGGAAGAGCAGTTGAACAGAATGGACAGTGTCTTGAAAGGAGGGTATAAGATGAACATCAACAAAAGCAAAACGAGGATAATGGAATGTAGTCGAATGAAGTCGGGTGATGCTGAGGGAATTAGATTAGGAAATGAGACACTTAAAGTAGTAAAGGACTTTTGCTATTTGGGGAGCAAAATAACTGATGATGGTCGAAGTAGAGAGGATATAAAATGTAGATTGGCAATGGCAAGGAAAGCGTTTCTGAAGAAGAGAAATTTGTTAACGTCGAGTATAGATTTAAGTGTCAGGAAGTCGTTTCTGAAAGTATTTGTATGGAGTGTAGCCATGTATGGAAGTGAAACATGGACGATAAATAGTTTCGACAAGAAGAGAATAGAAGCTTTCGAAATGTGGTGCTACAGAAGAATGCTGAAGATTAGATGGGTAGATCACATAACTAATGAGGAGGTGGTGAATAGGATTGGGGAGAAGAGAAGCTTGTGGCATAATTTGACTAGAAGAAGGGATCGGTTGGTAGGACATGTTCTGAGGCATCAAGGGATCACCAATTTAGTATTGGAGGGCAGCGTGGAAGGTAAAAATCGTAGAGGGAGACCAAGAGATGAATACACCAAGCAGATTCAGGAGGATGTAGGTTGCAGTAGGTACTGGGAAATGAAGAAGCTTGCACAGGATAGAGTAGCGTGGAGAGCTGCATCAAACCAGTCTTAGGACTGAAGACCAAAACAACAACAACATCCTGATACCCAGGAACATGAATTCCTTTGTCACTCCGGACACTACCGATACGATTTAGATAACATAGCTTCGCTTCAGGATAATGCTTAAACATTTACGCAGTTAATTAGTGAATGTCGTGCCTCCCCAGAGGATATCAAGAATCGCCGTGCCTCACAATAAAGAAACACATGCAGTTTTCGTCATATACCAGGACAAGCCATCGGTTCAGCTACACATGACGATGTACACTCCTGGAAATTGGAATAAGAACACCGTGAATTCATTGTCCCAGGAAGGGGAAACTTTATTGACACATTCCTGGGGTCAGATACATCACATGATCACACTGACAGAACCACAGGCACATAGACACAGGCAACAGAGCATGCACAATGTCGGCACTAGTACAGTGTATATCCACCTTTCGCAGCAATGCAGGCTGCTATTCTCCCATGGAGACGATCGTAGAGATGCTGGATGTAGTCCTGTGGAACGGCTTGCCATGCCATTTCCACCTGGCACCTCAGTTGGACCAGCGTTCGTGCTGGACGTGCAGACCGCATGAGACGACGCTTCATCCAGTCCCAAACATGCTCAATTGGGGACAGATCCGGAGATCTTGCTGGCCAGAGTAGTTGACTTACACCTTCTAGAGCACGTTGGGTGGCACGGGATACATGCGGACGTGCATTGTCCTGTTGGAACAGCAAGTTCACTTGCCGGTCTAGGAATGGTAGAACGATGGGTTCGATGACGGTTTGGATGTACCGTGCACTATTCAGTGTCCCCTCGACGATCACCAGTGGTGTACGGCCAGTGTAGGAGATCGCTCCCCACACCATGATGCCGTGTGTTGGCCCTGTGTGCCACGGTCGTATGCAGTCCTGATTGTGGCGCTCACCTGCACGGCGCCAAACACGCATACGACCATCATTGGCACCAAGGCAGAAGCGACTCTCATCGCTGAAGACGACACGTCTCCATTCGTCCCTCCATTCACGCCTGTCGCGACACCACTGGAGGCGGGCTGCACGATGTTGGGGCGTGAGCGGAAGACGGCCTAACGGTGTGCGGGGGCCGTCGCCCAGCTTCATGGAGACGGTTGCGAATGGTCCTCGCCGATACCCCAGGAGCAACAGTGTCCCTAATTTGCTGGGAAGTGGCGGTGCGGTCCCCTACGGCACTGCGTAGGATCCTACGGTCTTGGCGTGCATCCGTGCGTCGCTGCGGTCCGGTCCCAGGTCGACGGGCACGTGCACCTTCCGCCGACCACTGGCGACAACATCGATGTACTGTGGAGACCTCACGCCCCACGTGTTGAGCAATTCGGCGGTACGTCCACCCAGCCTCCCGCATGCCCACTATACGCCCTCGCTCAAAGTCCGTCAACTGCACATACGGTTCACGTCCACGCTGTCGCGGCATGCTACCAGTGTTAAAGACTGCGATGGAGCTCCGTATGCCACGGCAAACTGGCTGACACTGACGGCGGCGGTGCACAAATGCTGCGCAGCTAGCGCCATTCAACGGCCAACACCACGGTTCCTGGTGTGTCCGCTGTGCCGTGCGTGTGATCATTGCTTGTACAGCCGTCTCGCAGTGTCCGGAGCAAGTATGGTGGGTCTGACACACCGGTGTCAATGTGTTCTTTTTTCCATTCCCAGGAGTGTATATTCAAATTTCGCACCGGTCGCATGAGTACCGCCACTATGAGGATGCAAATTAGGTTTGCTTCAAATACAGTCTGTAAAGGTCGTGAGCGTTAGGTACCTTTGAGATTGGACGTAGTGAGTTGATGTTAGAGGGAATGCCATTAAGGCGGTGACAAAGACGTCATTATCAACAGCTCATTGAGTTTGAGTGAGGTCATCGAATAGAGCTACGAGAAGCTGGAGGTTCCTTGTGCTATATTACTGAAAGACTTGGCACGAATGTAGCCACTGTACATAACTATTGGCAGCTGTGGTCACGAGGACGTACAGTCGCAAGAAAACCGAGCCCCGAACGGTCACGTGGCACTACCGAAAGGGGAAGACCATCGTGTTCGGCGTATGGCTGTGGCGCTCCGTACTGCATCTGTAGCAAGTATTTGAGCATCAGTTGACACCACTGTGACGCAATGAACGGTTACAAATTGGTTACTTCAAGGACAGTCCCGAGCCAGACGCCCAAAACCACCATCATTTGTGATTTCGCTGGTTTCAAACGATAGCTCACTGGAAGATAGGGTGAACGTCTGTTGTGTTTTCTGATGACAGCTGGTTCTGCCTCGGTGCCAGTGATGGCCACCTGTTGGTTAGAAGAAGACCATTTGAGACTTGCAACCAACCTGTCTGCGTCCTAGATACTGGACCTATACTTGAGCTATGGACTGGAGTGTGATTTCGTAGGACGAGAGAAGCATTCTCGTGACTATCCCACGTGCCTTGACTGCAAAATGGTACGTCAATCTGGTGATTTGGCCTGTTGTGCTACCATTCATGAACAGGATTCCTGCGGGTATTTTCCAACAGGTTAACGCTCGTCCACATATCACTGCTGTAACCCAACATGCTTTACAGAGTGCCGACATGTTGCCTTGGCCTGCTCAATCGCCAGATCTGCCTCTAATCAAGCACATATGCGTCATCATTGGATGACAACTACAACGTCATCCACGAACATCATCAACCGTCCCTGCATTGACAGACCAACTGCAACAGGCGTGGAACTCTATCCCATAAACTGACATCCGGAGCCAGTACAACACAGAGTATGCACTTTTTGCATGCTTGCTTTCAACACTCTGGCTGTTACACCGGTTATTAATGTACCAGCATTTCACATTTGCAGTGGCTTATCTCGCGTTTACATTAACCTGTGATCTTGCAATGTTAGTCGCTTCAGTATGTTACTTAACCAAATACATTACCGAAATTTCATTATTCTATATTAATTACTTTTTGGAGTTGCAATGTTTTCCGTCAGTATATTTTAGCTAGATGAACAAGAAAGGTGTGATTTTTGTCCACTTTCATAAAGCATTTCACATCATACAGTCATCTATGCCCATAGCCTTTGGGAATGTTTACAGCAACAGGAGACGAAAAGTCAGGAAGGAATGTATGCCTTGCACGATGCAAGAAACTCCCAAAAAAGAGTGTAAGTTGTTTAAAGACGAGAAAGACTGTACACTTCGGAGGATTTTACCCTTCTTCGTTTTAGTTCCCAACTTTGCAATTAAATTATTTATCAGGCACAGCACGATCACTGTACTGTATCCTTAGGATGGATTGATACGCTTCAAAAAGTCACAGTAAAATATTGGTTTGGCAAAATTTTCTTTCCCAACGTAAACTCCATTTACGTCAATGCATTTTGCCCACAGAGATGTCGATATTCTTGTTTCACTCTGTCTGGAATTCGATGCTGATTGTACTCTGCCTTCAACTCCACACATCCATGTCGACCCTCTGTGGTTTTGAATGCTACCGACCCCCTTTACACTAGCTTTTTGTCCCAGTCTTATAGCTTGGAATTCAGTAAAGTGCTTACTTGGTTCATCGACTATCCCCTCCCCTGGCTTCATTCCATTTGTTTCGGATTAAAAGTGTATGTCTCATTTCCGTAAGTGATTTCTGGTTAGATACACAGACTAAATTTTCATTTTCAGATACATCGGTATCTTACAAGGGAACTGGGCGGACTGACCCTCTCGGATTTTCTTGATACTTATAGAATTTGAAGTTCAGTGCCCGATATCAATTTCCTACATCAACACGCCACAACTCTCATAAACACTCGAAAAAAAATTGTCTCTTAAAATTAGAAGATTTTCAAGACCCGTCAAGTACAAAGCATTTGGTTCTGATTACCATAGACACGGTTAACTAAGCCGGTCATGTAGAAGTCTACATCGCAAAGTCGCTAGTCTGAATCTTGCTAGTAGAAACTTATTTACATTTGCAAGTGGAAGACTTTATAACGGAGCACAATAATTAAACATCAGAACATCGTAGTGAGTATGAGACGCTATATGATGCCGAAACACTAAAATTAGTGCAGAAAGGTGGCATAAACAAGTCACAAAAATAGGAAGATGACTCGTTGGAAACATTCTTCGCTCGACAACATATACAAATTACAACTGGCCACGACCTAACACAGAAAACCATGAACATGTAGAGAACGTAGCACACACCATGCGCAAAAGAAGAACGTCGTTCTTAGTACATTTTGCTCCAATGCAAGATGACAGACTACGAAGCAAATCTACAGTAAAATTATGAAGATGAAAGGACAACCAGCATCTGTTACACAGACACTATATGCCCTCAAAGAAGCAAACATCAACGTAAAGGACGTACACAACAGGAATTTATTTAGGAACAAAATTCAGAACTTGATCTTCAGAGAAGAAGCAGAAAGAAAAAGAAAATATACTTTTAATATCGAACAACCCCGAAGCGTAAATCACAACATATGAAACAACTGTATGCGAAGAGGAAGTAAAATGCATGCAGCTAGAACTGAAATATTGATTTAACGTGCTCTGTAAACGGGTGTTCTAAAAAAAAAAAAGTTATTAGCGAATGAAAATGCTAGTTAACAAATCATGTTTGTTGACACTGTCAACGCTGGAGAAGAGCGATCTGTCCTAATTTCTGTAGATATCAGTGATTAAAAATCCTCGAAATCAAGATCGCAAATAAATTGAATGGTGATTACTAGTTTCAGCTACACACGATTCGTCTTCAGATCATAAAAGTCAGACTTGGTTAGTGTGATTGCCACAGTGGCTTAACACACAGTCATGAAATTTTGAGTGACACCATTAAATTATTCCACCCACACATTCTATATGAATAGTATCACTCAACATTTTATTGCAGTGTGTTAACCCACTATGGCTTTTACACTAATCGAGAATGTTTTCTGTGACCTGAAGCTGGCTCTTATTTAGCTGAAACTCATAATAAAAATAAAATTTATTTGTGATTTTGATATCGAGGATTTTTTATCCTTAATATGTATAAAAAACTAATTAATAAATATTGTATCTTAATTTTTAACAAAATTAGCATCATTATGTTTTTAGTTACTAACACATGAATTTCCTAGTATTCGCGATATATTACAGTTTGGTACAAAAATGCGAAAAGTCAAACAGAAAATAAAATACTCTTTTTATTTCTAGAGATCGAGCAGTTAGCCTATTGACGCACATTTTTTTTTATTTGACAATAAGGCATTTCATGTGTCTGTTTCAAATTTAAATTTTTTAAAGGTAAGAACAATAATTCAATACAATGGTGTTAATTAAATTTGAAAAAAATATGGACACGGTAATGGATTTGCGTATGCTTATGCGTGGTGCTTATTTTTTTCCTATCCGTAAATCCCTTTATGATGATTGCTAGTGGAGTGCAGTGTTGTGTTTGTGTTGATGTGGTTAAGTTTGGAACGCAGTGACCTCACTTAAATGTAGTCCTATACACTGATGTGAATCAGAAATACAGAGGCGCCCAGCGCCTCCTTTACAATTTTCGTACTGCAGTAACATTTTCAAGCACTGCTGAAGAGGGTCGAACAGTAGGAAACATCCTTCACTGTTATTGCCTCAAACACTGATTGTAAAGGAATACCAGATGTTACATGTCTCATTTGCATCTTCTGCGATACTTCCTTTATGCACTTTTGGCGCAGTGTAAGATACGATCGAAAGTATTTTTGAATCGAGACAAAATATCAGAGGTTTTTACAAATAGTGTGTCAAAACTAACGTAAAGCTGCAGCAACAAACGATTCGATTGAGGACATCTGCTGTAAAGTGCACAGAATGACATTGCGAGCGTGCACTACGTAGTAAACAAAATTCTGCTCAAATCAGCGACGAACTTTGGACCGTATGTTCTCACGAGACGCTGGTAAGCATATAAGTACAGGAGTCAGTCGTCGCTTGTGTAGGCATTTCTTGTAATCCGAAACTCCGACACACCATCTGGCGCTGCGAAACAGTTTACGTGGACTTCCTCTAAAGGCTGAGTATCAATCAGCAACTAAACGACCTATGATCTTTCTCTTCATCTTCTGCCCATTTTCCGTCCACAAGAAAATATAAGTTTAGTGTAGATGAATACAGTTGAAGTAATGTACACAGAGAGAAGTGTAGCTTTAGATCAGAAATAACTGTCTATGACTAACTGAAGAAATTCCTCTTTTTAACTATTCAAATACTACATCGTAGATTGATGGCAACGCCAGCACACGTGAGACTCATAAGAGATCGCGACTTCGATTTATCTTATTTCTTTTCTGGAGTCGGCCATTGTGGCCGAGCGGTTCTAGGCGCTTCAGTCCGGACCCGCGCGACGGCTAAGGTCGCGGGTTCGAATCCTGCCTCGGGCATGGCTGTGTGTGATGTCCTTAGGTTAGTTAGGTTTAAGTAGTTCTAAGTTCTAGGGGACTGATTACCTCCGATGTCAAGCCCCATACTGCTTAGAACCATTTGAACCATTTCTTTTCTGGTAATAATCAGCGAGACTTCCACACCTGAAAATTTTGTGTAGCCTGTCTGAAAAAAAAAGTAGTACCTCTTCCGCGGTTCGGATTCCGTGATAGACAGTAAACTATTGTTTGCATGGTAGAATCGCTGTTGAAGGGAGCCAGCTGAAGGTTGGTTAGTTTTATGTTCCATAGATCTTTTTCATGATAAACGTTATGTTTTTGAATGTATATCAAATTAACTAATTCTTTCTGTTCAGAAATTCCTCTATGGTATAGAAGGGGTTGTTAAGGAAAAAATAACTTTAATTTGCATTTAGCTACTCTTCTGCTGTCACCCCTTTTATTTTAGCGGGCAGCTTATCAAAAAGGCTTATAGCTGTGTATTAGACTTCTTTCTGCGCCAAAATGATAATTCAACATTATTATGTTGGTGAAGGCCTCTATCATTTTCAAACTGCAATGGATTGTTAACAACGAATTTCATGAGTGAATAAATGTACTTCGAGGTTATGGTTAATATTTCTACTTGTTTAAACAGATCCATACAAGATATAAATGTGTGAACTTCACACATAACGCTAATTACTTTGTTTTGAGCAATGGTACAATGAATACTTTTTGCCTAAGCGAGGAGCTACCGCAGAATAATTTCCTATAGCACACTAGTTAATGAAAATATGCAAAGTGTGTTAACATACTGATTTCTGTGTCCCCCAAGTTGGTTATTACGCTTATGACATAAATAACTTTCTACGTTGTTTATCAAACATGAACTAAACCAGATGTGTGCTGAGCCATTTATCCCATAAAAATTCTTCTTAAATAATAACACAATAAAGGACGGATACAAGCACAGTCCGTGCATGTTCATCTTTTCAGAGATGGTTGCGGGACTCGGCTGCTCAGTACAGAATATCAAATCAAACACCTTTCAGCCGTTTAATTTCCAAACTGTTATTTTATTTGACTACCAGTTTCTGCGATTTACTACGCCATCTTCAGACCCCTGGAACGACATGTCAACGTAAGGAACAGCATTCAAATTCTGGTATCTGTAGATTTCTGCTTGATACAGTGATCACGTCAACCATCATCTGCCGTCTTTGACTGCTGGCCACTATTCTGATCAGAACCGAGGTTGGAATCTTCCTACACGTCGGTCAGGGGGCCTGAAGATGTAGTAAATCGCCAAAACTGGTAGCCAAATAAAATAACAGTTCCCAAATTAGACGGCTGAAAGGCGTTTGACTTGACATTCCATACAACTACATATCTTTCATAAGAGACAGCAGTCCCCAGGTGACATTTTATGATTTAACAATTTTATTATATGCCTACTGATGGTAGAGAAAGCTTTCTCAGTGGAGCAGCCTTTTTAAAATACATTGTTACTGACTGATAATACAAGTATTGCGACTGTAGTAGTCACATTTGGGTGAAACTCATATATCATGCTCATTTCCAGTCAGTGAACGCAATGATCAAGATCCCCATTTAAGGAACTGTGCAGTTTTCGAGCAATAAGGCCATGCATTCATGGGCCATATGTCCGTTTCACATACAAAATGCAGAGCTATTCCCCGACGAAAATAAATTTCGCAGTATACCGTACAGTATGTACTAAGAAAGACTGTTTAAACACTAACGGGAACATTTATTTTCACCCTTTAACATGCATGCATTCATAAATACAGACATAAATGCATAATTAAATGTCCAAACGTTGTATTCATTCATAATCTGTGTACGCATAAGATATAAAGTTTACAGAAATATGGACTTCTAATTTTCTGTTGTAAAATGGCATTTCCATACTGATGTATTTCGCTGCATCACATGATAGTTTTGAAATGAAATGTGTGGTCCAAATGGTTCAAATGGCTCTGAGCACTATGGGACTTAACATTTGTGGTCATCAGTCCCCTAGAACTTAGAACTACTTAAACCTAACTAACCTAAGGACATCACACACATCCATGCCCGAGGCAGGATTCGAACCTGCGACCGTAGCAGTCCCGCGGTTTCGGACTGAGCGCCTAGAACCGCTAGACCACCGCGGCTGGCAAATGTGTGGCTAGAGCCTCCCGTCGGGTAGACCGGTCGCCTGGTGCAAGTCTTTTTAGTTGACGCCACTTACGCGACTTGCATGTCGATGGGTATCTACATCTACATCTACATCTACATTTATACTCCGCAAGCCACCCAACGGTGTGTGGCGGAGGGCACTTTACGTGCCACTGTCATTACCTCCCTTTCCTGTTCCAGTCGCGTATGGTTCGCGGGAAGAACGACTGTCTGAAAGCCTCCGTGCGCGCTCTAATCTCTCTAATTTTACATTCGTGATCTCCTCGGGAAGTATAAGTGGGGGGAAGCAATATATTCGATACCTCATCCAGAAACGCACCCTCTCGAAACCTGGCGAGCAAGCTACACCGCGATGCAGAGCGCCTCTCTTGCAGAGTCTGCCACTTGAGTTTATTAAACATCTCCGTAACGCTATCACGGTTACCAAATAACCCAGTGACGAAACGCGCCGCTCTTCTTTGGATCTTCTCTATCTCCTCCGTCAACCCGACCTGGTACGGATCCCACACTGATGAGCAATACTCAAGTATAGGTCGAACGAGTGTTTTGTAAGCCACCTCCTTTGTTGATGGACTACATTTTCTAAGCACTCTCCCAATGAATCTCAACCTGGTACCCGCCTTACCAACAATTAGTTTTATATGATCATTCCACTTCAAATCGTTCCGTACGCATACTCCCAGATATTTTACAGAAGTAACTGCTACCAGTGTTTGTTCCGCTATCATATAATCATACAATAAAGGTATGAGAGGATGATGATGAAGACAACACAACACCCAGTCCCTGAGTGGAGAAAATTTCCGAGCCAGCCGGGAATCGAACTTGGGGGCCTCTTAACACGGCATTCCGCCGTACCGACCACTTTCTTTTTCTTTTTCTTGTTTTTGTTCTCATTTTGTTCTGTATTGTTCGTTGAAATTGTTCGGGGCGGACGTCCGATGACACCCGTTTAGGTTCTTCGTTGACCCATTCACCCAGTATTTATTTATTTATTTATTTTTTTAGTAGAGGGTACCTAACCCTCTGACCGAACACGCAGAGCTACCGTGGCGACGACCACTCAGCTATCGAGGCGGACACATGATAGTGTTCACACGTGATAATGAGGTGTTATAACAAAATGTTCCAGGCAGAACTTTTGAGAACAATAGAAACGATTAGTAACAGCATGTCTTCGCAATGTTTAATCCACAACCACAGTTTTCCACTCGCAGTCCGCCTCCGTAGCGCAGCGGTAGCGTTACCGCCTACCACGCATGGGGGCCAGGGTTCGATTCCCGGCAGGGGACTGGGTATTGTGTGTCCATCATCTTGCAATACGGCGGCCGAACCCCGAAGGGGATATTCCGGCCAATAAATGCCATACGATCATTTCATTTCAGTTTTTTTTTTCCTATCCGTAACATTGCTTCTAAAATTCTGTAGTGGCACTACCCAGTATTTTTGCTAAAAGTATTAAATCTTTAGTGAAGTGACTGAAAGTACCATGGAGGCCGCCACGGAGTGTTGCGGTAACAGCACTGGCCGTTAGCCACGCTATGTCGACATGAAGAGCACAATAACAGATGCGCAAGTGAGCTGTGAAGCGAGGGTAGCTGAATGCAGTAGTAAATTGCCCCGCGCAGTAAAGAACGATGTAGTAAGCAAGTCGTTGTCACCACACTCGAGTGAGTCTCTTTTTTATGGGTGAATAGACTAGACACCATGTTTTAGAGAAACAATTGGCAATAATGGAGCATAAATAGGACTGAATTTGAGGACAGGACGTCATTCGATTCGGGGACTAAGTTATCGCAGAGCAGCCACACGACGACGCCGGAGCACCGCCGGACCGCGACATGGCTGACCAGCATTAGCAGCAGCCTCCGGTTCGAGACCAGGTTGAGTCTGCTTCCGTGCTGGGTCGTTCGTGGGACTTGGTTCCACAGCCACGCCGGCCTGCTGCTGCCGACGCTGAGGCCCAAGGAGGAACTGGAGTTACAACGCTGCCTCTGCAACTGCGGAGTGAAGAACAGTGGGGCCACCGCCTGGTGTGGCGCTCCACCGGGTAACACTGCTGTTGCAACTACTCATGGCCTTTCCTTCGCCACCGGGCCACAGTCGTGACGCAACATCGCCGGGCGACATCCTAGCAGATGACCCGCTACACCGTCCAGAGCTCATGAGGGGGGATGTGCCCGCCTCTTGTAGAACTGAAGATACACTGAAGAGGCAAAGAAACTGGTACACGTGCCTAATATCGTGTGCCGGCCGCTGTGATCGAGCGGTTCTAGGCGCTTCACTCCGGAACCGCGCGACTGCTATGGTCTCAGGTTCGAATCCTGCCTCGGGCATGGGTGTGTGTGATGTCCTTAGGTTAGTTAGGTTTAAGTAGTTCTAAGTTCTAGGGGACTGATGACCTCAGATGTTAAGTCCCATAGTGCTCAGAGCCATTTGAACCATTTGAACCTAGGCCCGGGCGAGCACGCAGAAGAGCCGCAGCACGTAGTGCTGGAGGGAATTGACAACACAAATCCTGCGGGGCTGTCAGTAAATCCGTCCTACTACAGGGGGGGGCGGTGGGGGGGGGGGGTGGAGATCTCTTCTCAACAGCACGTTGCAAGTCATCCCAGAAATGCTCAATAATATTCATGTCTGGGGAGTTTGAGGATCAGTGGAAGTATTTAAACTCAGAAGAGTGTTCCTGGAACCACTCTGTAGCAATTCTGGATTTGGGGTGACGGATTGTCCTGTTGGAATTGCCCAAGTCCGTCGGAATAAACAATGGACATGAATGGATGCAGGTGAACAGACAGGATGCTTACGTATGTGTCATCTGTCAGAGACGTATCAGGGGTTGCATATCACTCTAACTGCAAACGCCCCACATCATTAAAGAGTGTCCGCCAGCTTGAACAGTCTCCTGCTGACATACAGTGCCCATGGATTCATAAAGTTGACTCCATACCCGTACACGTCCATCCGCTCGATACAATTTGAAACGAGACTCGTCTGACGAGGCAACATGCTTCCAGTCATCAACAGTCCAATGTCTGTGTTGACAGGCCCAGGTGAAGAGTAAAACTTTGTGTCGTGCAGTCATCAAGGGTAAACGAGTGTGCCTTCGGCTCCGAAAGCCCACATCGGTGACGTTTCGTTGAATGGTTCGCACGCTGATACTTGTTGATGGCCCAGAATTGAAATCTGCAGCAATTTTCGGAAGGGTTGCACTTCTGTTACAGTGAAACATTCTGTTCAGTCGTTTTTCGTCCCATTGTTGCAGGGTCTTTTTCTGGCCGCAGCGATGTCGGAGATTTGATGTTTTACCGGATTCCTGATATTCACGGTACACTCGTGAAATGGTCGTACGGGAAAATCCCCTCTTCATCGCTACCCTTGAGATGCTGTGTCCCATCGCTCGTGCGCCGATTATAACACTACGTTCAAACTCACTTAAACCTGGTAACCGCCGGCCGCTGTGACCGAGCGGTTCTAGGCGCTTCAGTTCGGAACCGCGCTGCTGCTACGGTCGCAGGTTCGAATCCTGCCACGGGCATGGATGTGTGTGTACTGTATGTGCTTATATTAGTTAGGTTTAAGTAGTTCTATGTCTAGTGGACTGATGACCTCAGATAAGTCCCGTACTGCTTGGAGTCATTTGAACCTTGATAACCTGCCATTGTAGCAGCAGTAACCGATCTGACAACTGCACCAGACACTTGTTGTCTTATACAGGCGTCGCCGACCGCAGTGGCATAATCTGCCTGTTTACATATCTTTGTATTTGAATACACATGCCTATACCAGTTTCTTTGGGGCTTCAATGTATAATAAAGTTATATTGTTAAACTGTCCACTGTATTTCCACTGGTTCCCCACCACCTACAGCATCGCCACACTCGCACCACTCCTTACAGAAGTGCCACAACAGAGTGGGCCATACAATGCTGTTCAGATTCGTTACAGTTTCCTCTGTCACATATCCACAAGTCTACCAGCCATAGGATCATGTCTTTGACAACTGTCGATGAAATCTGGTGATAAACAGACGAAAGAAATTTCATGATCAGTACTTGATCATATAATGTATCTGACGATCCTTCCAAGATAAATTTACTTCCAATGCATTCTTCAAGCCTGCGAATTATTAGTTTATATTAGCTTTAAAAGTAAACGTTTCACCGTTGGCTGTATTTAGGGCTTCGTTGGGAGAGGATTTCTGAAATTGCAGTTTCATGAAATATACTCCCTCAGTTTTCCCAGCCCAAGAGTCAAGCAATAGTAAGGTGTTGTGTTTCAAATAAAAATAAAAACATGTTTTAATCAAGTGTAAGTTTACCAGAGGTGCTAGCGTCAACAGCTATGTTAATAGGAGTTTCCCTTGTTATAAGCTGTCCCGCCCTTGGTCCACATTGGCCATTTTATTCTTGAAAACAAATCCGGCATGCATCACATCAGTCCAGTCAAGCTGAAAAAGAAAACATTGTAATATTAATGGGAAAACTTTTAAGTAGAAGCATAACTGTATTAACACTACGATCACAAATACCTCGCTATTATACTTTATGCACACCTTAACGATTTACAGCATAAAGCCAGAATGATCTGGGATGTGTAAGCATGCGCTCGTGCACTACGGTTAGTTCCTTCTACAACAGCAGTGGGAACTGCATGAATGAAAGTGCTAAGAAGGCCACAAAGGCAAAAGCAGCATACAGCAAGCAGTGCAGTGATGTGCAACAAAGAAATATAGTTCACGAATCATAATGAGACCTTTATACTTTGAAAACTAGGTATTTCCTCAACAAGGGACTGCCACCACCGCAATAAGCGACACAGAACGAATACGTTACCTATGTTTCACCTATGTGTTCTACAGAGTTCGATTTTACACTGATAAAGCATCATTGCTCTGCATCCTAAGAGTTGTCATCCACCATACCAACGTAGTGGCGTCCTTAGGACTTTGGTACGGATCACTTTTGAAAAACAGCGATATACTCATTACAGAAAGCATTAGTATCGCGTACACTAGATGTAAAAGCACAGCATTAGCGGAACTTTCATTTGTAAATGGTTCAAATGGCTCTGAGCACTATGGGACTTAACATCTGTGGTCATCAGTCCCCTAGAACTTAGAACTACTTAAACCTAACTAACCTAAGGACATCACACAACACCCAGTCATCACGAGGGAGAGAAAATCCCTGGCCCCGCCGGGAATCGAACCCGGGAACCCGGGCGCGGGAAGCGAGAACGCTACCGCATGACCACGAGCTGCGGACTCAAAAAGTTTCTCCTTTCAGTTGGAAGAGGGAAATATTTATCTTTTCTAATGTGCATGTTTAAAAAAGTTTAAGCTCAGCAGTATTTTCGATGTATGAAGATATTTTGTTTCCTGTTTAGAATTCCTTTCGTTGAAAACGACTCTAATTTAATGACTGGCAGCAGTTGGACATTTACACATGTAAATTAGTTCACATTTCCAGTGACGATGTCAAACAAAAATAAATAAATAAATAAAAGAAACGAGTTAATTGTAAGGGGGTTGGGGTAAGTTGCCATAACAAAATGGATCTAGTAAATATAGATACTTGAATGTAAAATTTCCGAAGCTTGCAATGGGGCAAAGCATCTTCTCATATTGATCTACGTTTTGAAAGCCTCTTCGGGTTTGCTGCCGGATCCTAAAATCAACTTGACTCGATATTTCGGCGATCCAACTGTTCGCCATCTTCAGGAAATGCTGCTTCTGCTGATGAGTCCCGCTGAGAACTGACGCCAGGTTGCAAATCGACGTCCTATATAGGCCACCGTTCAGTACACGGAGCATGCTCCGCCCATCACGGTTTCTGCCTTCCAAAACAGGGAGGTGGCGCCGCCCTTAGTGAAACACTGCTGGCAACGATATATCGCAATCAAGGCCGCACCGAAGAACGTTCAGTTTTGATGCGAGATAATACAGGATTCCACGTTTTGCTAAGAGGAAACCCATTGTCTCTGTTGATTAAATTATCAGCCAACCTAATTTCAATCGCCTCTTTATAGACACTGTTCCAAAAACCGGAAATGTTGGTTACCACAACAGTTTCCTCAAATTTCATTTTGTGTCCCTCATTTAGGCAGTGTTCTGCTACCGCCGATTTTTCCGGCTGTTGTAGCTTCGTGTGACGGCGATGTTCCACACACCTGTCATGCATTGTGCGAATTGAACGGCCAACGTAAGCTTTCCCACATTGACACGGGATTTTGTACACCCCGGGTTTCTTAAGTCCTAAATCATCCTTCACAGAGCCGAGCAGAGCCCTAATCTCAGAAGGTGGACGGAACACACTCTTTAATGTTAAAATTCCTTAAAATTCGTCCAATCTTAAACTATAAGCCTCCAGCATAAGGAAGAAAGGCCACAGATCTATGTTCCTCTTTGTACACCTCCGGAGATGGTCCAAACTCCATAGCCCGACGAATCTGTTTCTCGGTGTATCCATTTTCCTTAAAAACGGTCATCAAATGCTCTTTAAGTTCTTGGGTAAAGCTGTCTGCGTCGGAAATGGCATAAGCTCTGCATCCTAAGAGTTGTCATCCACCACACCAACGTAGTGGCGTCCTTATGACTTTGGTACGGATCGCTTTTGAAAAACAGCAATATACACATATACAGAAGGCGTTAGTATCGCGTACACTAGATGTAAAAGCACAGCATTAGCAGAACTATCTTTTGTAAATGGTTCAAATGGCTGTGAGCACTATGGGACTTAACATCTGTGGTCATCAGTCCCCTAGAACTTAGAACTACTTAAACCTAACTAACCTAAGGACATCACACAACACCCAGTCATCACGAGACAGAGAAAATCCCTGACCCCGCCAGGAATCGAACCCGGGCGCGGGAAGCGAGAACGCTACCGCATGACCACGAGCTGCGGACTGTCATTTGTACTCCGGGGATTCATGTGAAAAAGTTTCCGACGTTATTATGGCCGCACGACGGGCATGAACGGACTTTGAAAGCATAATGGTAGTAGCTAGTCGCAAGGGGGCCCCATTTTGGAAGTCGTTTGGGAATTCAATATTCCGCGATCTACAGTGTCAAGAGTGTGCTGGGAATACCACATTTCAGGCATTACCTCTCGCCTCGCACATCGTGGTCGACGGCCTTCACTTAACGACCGAGAGCAGCGGCGTTTGGGTAGAGTTGTCAGTGCTAACAGACAAGCAACACTGCGCGAAATAACCGCAAAAATCAATGTGGGACGTACGACGATCGTATCCGTTAGGACAGTGCAGCGAAATTTGGCGTTGGTGGGGTACGAAAGAGACGACCAACGCGAGTGACTTTGCTAGCAGCACGACATCGCCTGCAACGCCTCTGCTGGTCTTGCGACCATATCGGTTGGGTCCTACACGACTGGAAAACCATGGCCTGGTCAGATGAGTCCCGATTTCACTTAGTAAGAGCTGATGGTAGGGCTCGAGTGTGGCGCAGACTCCACCAGCCCATGGACCCAGTTATCAAGAAGGCACTGTGCAAGCTGCAGGTGGCTCCATAATGGTGTGTGCTGTGTGTATGTGGAATGGACTGGGTCCTCTGGTCCAACTGAACCGGTTATTGACTGGAAATGGCTATGTTCGGCTACTTGGAGAGCATCTACAGCCATTTATGGATCTCACGTTCCCAAACATCGATGGAATTTTTATGGATGACAGTGCGCCATGTCACCGGATCACAGTTGTTTGCGATTGGTTTGAAGAACATTTAGGACAATTCGAGCGAATGATTTGGTCACGGTCTAGAGGTTCTAGGCGCTCAGTCAGGAGCCGCGCGACTGCTATGGCCGCAGGTTCGAATCCTGCCTCGGGCATGGATGTGTGTGATGTCCTTAGGTTAGTTAGGTTTAAGTAGTTCTAAGTTGTAGGGGACTGATGACCACAGATGTTAAGTCCCATAGTGCTCAGAGCCATTTGAACCATTTGATTTGGCCACCCAGATTGCCCGACATGAATCTCATCGAACATTTTTGAGACGTGATCGAGAGGCCAGTTCGTGCACAAAATCCTGCACCGGCAAATATGGGTGCCTGTAGAGGCAGCATGGTTCAGTATTTCTGCAGGGGCTTCCAACGACTTGCTGAGTCGATGCCATGTAGAGTTGCTGCGCTACGCCGGGCAAAACGAAGTCAGACACGATATTGGATATGTGGAAATGGGAATTTGTGGTAAAGACCTATGGGACCAAACAGCTGAGGTCATCGGTCCCTAGGCCTACACAGTACTACATTATCTAACTTAAACTAACTTACGCTAAGGGCAAAACACACACACACACACACACACACACACACACACACACACACACACACACACACACTCATGCCCGACGGAGGAGTCGAACCTCTGATGGGGGGAGCCGCGCGAACCGTGACACGACACCCAAGACCACGCGGTTACGACGCGTGGCCAGAAACGATATCAGGAGGTGTCCCATGACTTTCGTCACCTCAGTGTAAATGAAAAGCCAACACGCAGTCTGGTGACCAAGAAAATCGTCTCTCCAGGCTTGGCGCCGTACAGGAGCTCGTTCGAATCTAGACGGCTTGCCGAAGGAACCACTCCAGCATTCATCTTAGTGATTAGGAAACCACGGAAACCTTCATCTGGATGGCCGAGCTACTGTTTTGAATCTCACTCCTCTCGAATGCGAGCCAGGAATTTATAAGCTGCATCATTTCGCTCTGTTTTACATTACCAGAGCCGTGCGGGATTAGCCGAGCGGTCTCAGGCGCTGCTGTCATGGACTGTGCGGCTGGTCCCGGCGGAGGTTCGAGTCCTCCCTCGAGCATGGGTGTGTGTGTTTGTCCTTAGGATAATTTAGGTTAAGTAGTGTGTAAGCTTAGGGACTGATGACCTTAGCAGTTAAGTCCCATAAGATTTCACACACATTTGAACATTTTTTACATTACCAGAAATGAAGATGACACTAAGTGGCTTTCTCTCCAAAAAAAAGTAAATAGAAATAAACAGATACTACGACCAAAAATGGTATGAACATCCTAAACTTAGTGGAAAACATATGTAATAACTAGGAATAATGGTTCGGGTAGTCAAACTAGATCTTCATAATTCCAGGCAAAACATTTTTGTCAGGCTTACTCGAAGGGAGAAGTACTGTTTCTGTTTTCCAAACAAGCTGACTCTGAGACAGCAGATTATCCTTCATCCGCGTGCCTCTCGTCGTTCACCGTTCCGCAATCTCGCGTGACCTGCCTGGGACCGGTTCTCGGACGTGTGCGGGTCAATGGCTTGTCCACAAGAGCTCTCATCACAGGTTGCCTTGCTCTCTTTCCGAGGAAGGCGGCCCGCTAAAGTTTATGACTGAGCGTCTCTCTCAGTCGTCTCTAGCAAGTTCTGTTTTCTCTTCGGACCTAACCATGTTTGATACGTGGAATCAGATTCTCTTACAACTTGAACAAGTAAATTTACTACGGCAGTGCAGAACAGTCGTTTAGAAAGCCTTTGTTGTATACATTTGAAATGAAATTCGACAGTAATCTGTGTCAGTTGTAATGGGACACCCCCCTCTAGCACTGCCTTTTTTTTCTTTATATAAATTTGCGATACCAAAACGTACACTACTGGCAATTAAAATTACTACACCAAGAAGAAATGCAGATGATAAACGGGTATTCATTGGACAAATATGTTATACTAGAACTGACGTGTGATTACATTTTCACGCAATTTGGGTGCATAGATCCTGAGAAATCAGTACCTAGAACAACCACCTCTGGCCGTAATAACGACCTTGATACGCCTGGGCATTGAGTCAAACAGAGCTTGGATGGCGTGTACAGATACAGCTGCCCATGCAGCTTCAACACGATACCACAGTTCATCACGAGTAGTGACTGCCGTATTGTGACGAACCGGTTGGTCGGCCACCATTGACCAGACGTTTTCAATTGGTGAGAGATCTGGAGAATGTGCTGGCCACGGCAGCAGTCGAACATTTTCTGTATCCAGAAAGGGCCGCACAGGACCTGCAACATGCGGTCGTGCATTATCCTACTGAGATGTAGGGTTTCGCAGGGATCGAACGAAGGGTAGAGCCACGGCTCGTAATACATTGGAAATGTAACGTCCACTGTTCAAGGTGCCGTCAATGCGAACAAGATGTGATCAAGACGTGTAATCCATGCCACCCCATACCATCACGAAGCGCCAGCTGATACGCCAGTATGGCGATGATGAGTACACGCTTCCAAAGTGCGTTCACCACGATGTCGCCAAACACGGATGCGACCATCATGATGCTGTAAACAGAACCTAGATTCATCCGAAAAAATGACGTTTTCGTCATTCGTGCACCCAGGTTCGTCGCTGAGTACACCATCGCAGGCGCTCCTGTCTGTGATGCAGCGTCAAGGGTAACCGCAGCCATAGTCTCCGAGCTGATAGTCCATGCTGATGCAAACGTCGTTGAACTGTTCGTGCAGATCTGATTTTATCCTCATCGTCTGTTCGCGAGATATACGTAGGAGGGAGCAATATACTGCTTGACTCCTCGGTGAAGGTATGTTCTCGAAACTTCAACAAAAGCCCGTACCGAGCTACTGAGTGTCTCTCCTGCAGAGTCTTCCACTGGAGTTTATCTATCATCTCCGTAACGCTATCGCGATTACCAAATGATCCCCTAACGAAGTGCGCTGCTCTCCGTTGGATCTTCTCTATCTCTTCTATCAACCCTATCTGGTACGGATCCCATACTGGTGAGCAATATTCAAGCAGCGGCGAACAAGTGTAGTGTAACCTACTTCCTTTGTTTTCGGATTGCATTTCCTTAGGATTCTTCCAATGAATCTCAGTCTGGCATCTGCTTTATCGACGATCAGCTTTATATGATCATTCCATTTTAAATCACCCCTAATGCCTACTCCCAGATAATATATGGAATTAACTGCTTCCTGTTGCTGACCTGCTATATTGTAACTAAATGATAAAGGATCTTTCTTTCTATGTATCCGCAGCACATTACACTTGTCTACATTGAGATTCAATTGCCATTCCCCGCACCATGCGTCATTTTGTTGCAGATCCTCCTGCATTTCAGTACAATTTTCCGTTGTTACAACCTCTCGATAGACCACACCATCATCCGCAAAAAGCCTCAGTGAACTTCCGATGTTATCCCAAGGTCATTTATGTACAGGGTGATCAAAAAGTCAGTATAAATTTGAAAACTTAATAAAGTACGGAATAATGTAGATAGAGAGGTAAAAATTGACACACATGCTTGGAATGACATGGGGTTTTATTAGAACAAAAAGAAGTTTGCAAAATGTCCGACAGATGGCGCGTGAAAGATCTCTTGCGCGCATCGTATGGTGGTGATCGTGTGCTCAGCTGCCACTTTCGTCATGCTTGGCCTCCCAGGTCCCCAGACCTCAGTCCGTGCGACTATTGGCTTTGGGGTTACCTGAAGTCGCAAGTGTATCGTGATTGACCGACATCTCTAGGGATGCTGAAAGACAACATCCGACGCCAATGCCTCACCATAACTCCGGACATGCTTTACAGTGCTGTTCACAACATTACTCCTCGGCTACAGCTATTGTTGAGGAATGATGGTGGACATATTGAGCATTTCCTGTAAAGAACATCATCTTTTCTTTGTCCTACTTTGTTATGCTAATCATTGCCATTCTCATCAGATCCGCAATCTGTCGGATATTTTTTGAACTTTTGAATTTTTTTGGTTCTAATAAAATCCCATGTCATTCTAAACATGTGTGTCAATTTGTACCTCTCTATCTACATTATTCCGTGATTTATTCAGTTTTCAAATTTATACTGACTTTTTGATCACCCGGTATATTGTGAATAGCAACGGTCCTACGACACTACCTTGCGGCATGTCTGAAATCACTCTTACTTCGGAAGACTTCTCTCCATTGAGAATGACAGGCTGCGTTCTGCTATCGAGGAACTCTTCAATCCAATCACACAATTGGTCTGATAGTCCATATGCTCTTACTTTGTTCATTAAACGACTGTGGGGAACTGTATCGATCGCCTTGCGGAGGTCGAAAAACACGGCATCTACCTGGGAACCCGTGTCTATGGCCCTCTGAGTCTCGTGGACGGATAGCGCGAGCTGGGTTTCACACGATCGTCTTTTTCGAAACCCATGCTGATTCCTACAGAGTAGATTTCTAGTCTCCTGAAAAGTCATTACACTGATCGACGTTAGAGATGTAGGTCTATAGTTCTGCACATCTGTTTGACGCCGCTTCTTGAAAACGGGGATGAACTGTGCTCTCCTCGTGCCCGTAACCGGACAGGTCAGTATTACGCAACGCTCAGTCGTTGCGGAGCCCTCATACAAAGTGGAAACGTGTAACCAATCATAACTGTGTCCCTCCGACATGAACTGCCGGGATGTGAATGCGTTCGAACAGGGCAGAATGGTCTCCGGGAGGCGGTACTGTCGTTCCGTGACCCTGCGGTCCGTACAGGGCACGTTGATCAACAGTGAGGTGCATGTGGAACCAGTGGAGAGAAAAGGGCCGTACACAGAGCCAACGGGGTATTGGACGACACAGTGTGTCCACAGCGCGATATGACTGCCATCTTGTCTGCTTGGCCGCAGCAGACAGAACAGCTTCGTTCACTGTGTTGGCGTGAAGTCTTAGAACTTTAATGTCTCCGTCGACGGTTCGACGCCGTCTTCTGCGAGCTGGACAGGTGGCACATATGTCATTGCATCGGCTTCCATTGACCAGAACCAACACCTCGCGTGGATCTGCACGGAGATAATTTGGCCTCCGATGTGTGATGGAGTTCGTAGCAGTTATTGTTTTGCCTCCCATGCATGCTGATGTAAAGCGTCTTCACATGTAGATTGTCTTCTTGGGTGTCTCCTCAGCACAGTTCTATGCAGCGAGCAGGTGTGGCCAGCGGGTGGTGACGCTGCGCGGCAGTTTGCGGCCCAGCGTTGTGTGACCGGCCAGCACGTTCGTAAAAGTTGAGGGCGGTCGTCTGGAAGAGGTCACGGAGCAGAGGGACGTCGTGAAGATGAGCGGTGGGGAAATCGTAAGGCAGGTGTAAGGCCAGCCGAAGCATGCGATTCTGCAGTGTCTCCAGCTTCTTCAGGTTCATGTCGGCGGCGTTCCCCCAGACGACGGCGGCGTACTGGAGTACAGGGCGGAGCAGCGCCTTGTACAGGGTGATGCCCAGCCGCGGTGGTTGTTGGGAGCCGGGGTTCAGCACCGGATACAGGATGCGGAGCCTGTTCCGCACTTTGGTCTTCACTTCGCGGATGTGCGGAACCCACGTGAGTCGGCGGTCGATGGTGACGCCGAGGAAATGCGCCGTTGGACGCCACGGGACAGGGCTGCCACCGACGGTGAGCGGTTGCAGGCCTGCAGGAACGAGTCGCCTGGTGACGATCAGGAACTGCGTCTTGGCCCCATTGAATTGTAGACGCCACTTGACTGCCCAGGCTGCCAGTGTGTCAACGGCGAGCTGCAGACGGCGGCGCAGGACGGCGGCATTGAGCCTCCTCGTATACAGAGCCGTGTCATCCGCGTACAGGGCGAGCCGCAGACGGTCGATCTTCGGCGCATCAGAAGTATACAGCGAATACAGGAGTGGCCCCAAGACCGAGCCCTGTGGCACACCGGCGTTGATGCGGCGGACGGAGGACAAGCCATGCGCGGCCCGCACATGGAAGGTTCTATCTGCAAGATAGGAACGGATGAGACGGACGTGCGACGTTGGGACCCCAAGTTCAAAACGTTTGAATAAGAGGTCGCGGTGCCACACACTGTCGAAAGCACGCGACACGTCCAGGAACACCGCGCCGAAGAACTCGCGCTGCTCGAGGGCGACGACCGCATCTTCCACTAGCCGAAGGAGTTGGTGAACTGCCGAGTGGCCCCCGCGAAAGCCGAACCGCTCTTCGGGCAGGAGGCCTTCCTCGTCAACGTGGCGCTGCAGCCGCCTGATGTACACCCTTTCAAAGACCTTGGAGACGGCCGGCAGTAAACTAATAGGTCTGTAGTTCGCGGGCTGACGCAGATCCTTCCCCATCTTCGGAATCGCCACGATCTCTGCATGCTTCCAGGACTGAGGAAAACTGCAGGACCGGAGGATTACATTAAAGACGTCGGCGAGATGAGTGACAGCCACCGGCGGCAACTTCCGAAGTAGGGCGTTGGAAACCTCGTCTAGGCCCGCAGCTTTCCTGGGGTTCAGGGCACGCAGGATGGACGACACCTCTTCCGCCGTCGTCTGTTCAATGACGTCATCGTCGTCGCGTGCCTCCAAGTAGCGCGGGAGCCGGTCAGCAACCAGGTCGTCGTGGACAGCGTCAGTCGGGTCTCCTATCGGCGTAAACGCAGCCTCAAAGACGTCTGCTAGGGCATCAGCCTTCGCAGCTGGCAGAACCGACACCGACTCAGAGGAAGGCCTCGGCGCTTGTTGGTGACGTCACGTCAGCTAGGCACGGCGAACGCCAGGTCTCTTGCAGGCAGACACGCCTGGGCATGCTTATCACTATAAATCTCTTATTTTTGGACAAAATGTTTGGTATTGTTTTGGATTCTGCTGTTTTATTTAGATGAAAGATTTTCTTACTATCGAAAAGCTACAAATGAAGATCATAGTTCTGTATTACTGAATCCTGTCGAAACAAACGTAGATCAGTATGACAAGATGCTTTGCCCCATTGCAAGCTTCGGAAATTTTACATTCAAGTAACTATATTTACTTGATCCATTTTGTTATCGAAACTTACCCCAACACCCTTACAATTAACTCGTTTCTTTATTTATTTATTTTCGTTTGAATATGAACTAATGTGAACTAATTTACATGTGTTAATGTCTAACTGTTGCCAATCATTAAATTACAGTCGATTTCAACGAAAGGAATTCTAAACAGGAAACAAAATATCTACATACATCGACAGTACTGCTGCGCTGAAACTTTTTTTAAACGTGCACATTAGAAAAGATAAATATTCCCATATTGCAACTGAAAGGCGAAACTTTATAAGATAAAAAAATTTTATAATATTCTTCTCGGGTATGCAGCCGGATCATAACGTCTTCATGACACAATATTTCCGCGGTCCATCTGGCCGCCATCTTCAGGTGAGAGTGCTGGTGCACGAATTCGCCGGAACTGACTTCCTAGCGCAAGCTGCGCCCCCTATATAGACGAGCAGAAGACCCACAACGCGTGCGCGAGAAGGTGCCGTAACTGCCCTCTAGCGCAATAAACATACCGCGCCGCCAGTGATGGAAATAGGCGAAATCGAGATATCGCTGTCAAAAATTAAAAAAAAAATTTTTATTCCGACGATCGAAACACAGACCGTTGTTTTTTGATGTCAGATAACACCGGGTCCCAAGTCTTACTTAAAAGATAGCCCTTGTCTCTATTAAGAAGATTGTCAGATAAACGAATCTATGGATTCTTTTAAAACACAGTCCCAATAGCGAGATGCAGGGGCAACCATTTGTGTCTTGTCATAGAGCATTCTGTGTCCTTCGGTGAGACAGTGCTCCGCCACTGCAGACTTCTCATGTTGAAGCAGCCGTGTGTGCCGCTGATGCTCAACACATCGGTCCTGAATGGTCCGGATTGTCTGCCCAAAATAAGCCTTCCCACAGTGGCAAGGGATCTTGTACACACTGGGCTTCCTCAAACCCAAGTCATCCTTTACAGAGCCAAGGAGCGCTCTAATCTTGGCTGGCGGACGAAAAATACTTTTGATATGGTATCTTTTCAGAATTCTTCCTATCTTCGAGGAAATGCTCCCAGCAAAAGACAGAAAGGCCACCGATTTGCAGGTATCTTCTGGAGGTGGAAAGTGATGGGAAGCTTCCGTTTCTGGATGTTCTGGTGTACAGAAAGGATGATGGGACACTGGGACACAGTGTTTATCGAAAGCCTACGCACACGGACCGTTACCTGCATGCATCTAGCTGTCATCCATCGTTCCAGCCTACGTGGGTCCTGCGGACGTTGGCGAGAAGAGCTTATGCCATTTCAGATGGAGAAAGCTTGACACAAGAATTGGACCATCTTAAGGTTGTGTTCAAGCAGAATGGCTATACAGATAAACAGATACGTCGTGCTTTCCAGTATGGACTTTCGCCTGAACCACCAGAAGATACCTGCAAATCGGTGGCCTTTCTGCCTTTTGCTGGGAGCATTTCCTCGAAGATAGGAAGAATTATGAAAAGATACCATATCAAAAGTATTTTTCGTCCTCCAGCCAAGATTAGAGCGCTCCTTGGCTCTGTAAAGGATGACTTGGGTTTGAGGAAGCCCGGTGTGTACAAGATCCCTTGCCACTGTGGGAAGGCTTATATTGGGCAGACAATCCGGACCATTCAGGACCGATGTGTTGAGCATCAGCGGCACACACGGCTGCTTCAACCTGAGAAGTCTGCAGTGGCGGAGCACTGTCTCACCGAAGGACACAGAATGCTCTATGACAAGACACAAATGGTTGCCCCTGCATCTCGCTATTGGGACTGTGTTTTAAAAGAATCCATAGATTCGTTTATCTGACAATCTTCTTAATAGAGACAAGGGCTATCTTTTAAGTAAGACTTGGGACCCGGTGTTATCTGACATCAAAAAACAACGGTCTGTGTTTCGATCGTCGGAATAAAAATTTTTTTTTTTAATTTTTGACAGCGATATCTCGATTTCGCCTATTTCCACCACTGGCGGCGCGGTATGTTTATTGCGCTAGAGGGCAGTTACGGCACCTTCTCGCGCACGCGTTGTGGGTCTTCTGCTGGCCTATACAGTATAGGGGCCGCAGCTTGCGCTAGGAAGTCAGTTCCTGCGAGTTCGTGCACCAGCACTCTCACCTGAAGATGGCGGCCAGATGGACCGCGGAAATATTGTGTCATGAAGACGTTATGATCCGGCTGCATACCCGAGAAGAATATTATCAATTATTACGCCGGGAAAGCCTTCGTAGCCATAAAAAAATTTGATTTGATAAAACAAGTATCTCTCTTTTGCCTCTGCTTCTGTCCCCCACCCCCTCCGCCAAAGTGTACAATCGCAAGATATTTTATTACCATTCAGTGCTCCTCACCCCATAGTCAACCAAGATACCTAAAGAAGAGCACCAATATGTTCACAGTTTCTTGTAAAAGCAAACCAGTACAAACGTAACTTCCTCAGATTTACAAATAATGTAAAAAAGCACGAATTCTGTTGCTGCTGGACCATGAAGTTGTTTTTGTATAAAACAGGTGGAAATTTAAGTTCAGGAGTACACTATTTGTTAAGAAGTGTAATGAATTGCACAACTAATTGATTGCAGAAATCTCTCAGAACAATGTATGTTGGTCAACTACCGCCAATAGTTTCACATTTTCCTGTGCCAGAGAAGGAGACACCACCATTATGAGTATGCCTGCAACAGACCTGGTGTTCGCCGTGCCTAGCTGACGTGACGTCACCAACAAGCGCCGAGGCCTTCCTTTGAGTCGGTGTTGCCAGAACCCACCAACGCCGCAGACCGAAAGAACGCCGACACTGGCGCGCAATGTGGCAAAATGTTGTCCTTTCGGACGAGTCCTCTGACTTATCCTGCAGTGATGACCGTCGTGGTGAACGCAGTCGGCCAAACTGTATTTCTGAATGGCGTAGTGGAGAAACGCCACATGTGATGGTCTGAGACGCCATTGCCTATAACACCCGATCTCACCTCCTACGATTTTGAGAACAATCTGAACGGCTACCGCTACATAAGGGAAGTCTGTCAGTCTGAGGTACTGCCCCAACTGCAGAGCGTTCCACATGCCATATTTCAGCAGCACATCACGCATGTGGCGAGGAATGTGCAAGCCTTCTTTGAAGAACAACGGGTGCCACTGCTTCTCTGGCCTACCCGTTCGCCTGACATATTGCCCACTGAACATGTCTGAGATATGGACAGTCGGCATGTAGTTCGTTCATGCCTTCTTGCAGACGCAGTTGAAGCTTTTGAACGCGCCTGTAAACCACGTGGCAGAGTATTCCCCAGCAGCATATTCAGACACTCATATCAAACGGATATTCATGTACATGGAATCACCTTTAAACGTAGTATGCCGCGCGGCATTAGCCGAGCCGTCTACGGCGCTGCAGTCATGGACTGTGCGGCTGGTCCCGGCGGAGGTTCGAGTCCTCCCTCGGGCATGGATGTGTGTGTGTTTATCTTGAGGATAATTTAGGTTAAGTAGTGTGTAAGCTTAGGGACTGATGACCGTAGCAGTTAAGTCCCATATGATTTCACACACATTTGAACTTTTTTTTTAAAACTTAGTATCTGTTTTCTTTGTCAGCAATGATTAGTTTGCATAGTAATTACAACAAAAATAATTTTATAAACATATATTAGCCTAGTGAAGAATTATTGTATTAAAGATCCGTTTCTTTTTCAATGCAGTTCTACAAAGACAACTTGTCGTGCTGATTGTTAAATAGCTTTCTTTGATTTAGTTTACAAGTTGCAACACCTTCGACACTATCACGCCTATGAAGGCGTGGCCTTCTCCAAATGTACTTCTGACAAAAAAGCGATTTTGTTTTCATAATGAAATATTTTCATAAAATACGTCATCCTTTACTTCACCCACTTAGGCCGGTATTACACTATCATATTTCTTTGACAAAAATTTGATCAAAGATATGATCAAATATTCGTCAAATTTGTTTGACAAAGATATTTGACGTGGCGCTAAAAAGGAGTATTACACTGTCATCATAGTTTTCGTCAAAGTTCAAGATGACTGACGACAACTTGTTATTCTGCGCAGCAGTTGCATGTACCACAATTGCACTGTGGGCGCATTAGGAAGAGAAGAGGGAAAAAAAAGAAAGAACCATACCTGCATGCAGCCGTGGATTTTACGACGAGACGATAAGGCATTCAACAAAATTTGTTACGTGAGCTTCTAGTGGAGGACGTCAAGTCGTACATAAATTTGCTCAGTGAAGTGTCTCGTCATATCACAAAGCACAATATTCACTAAAGAACTGCTACATCTGCAGAAGACAGGCTTACAGTAACACTCCCAACAGAACTCGAATACCACAGTGCACTTCAACGAAAATAATACCTGAAACGTTTGAAGCAATTTATAAAGCACTAAAAGGCCAATATCTGGAAGTAAATAAATGTTCAATATACTTTATGTGCATTAAGGACTATTTTTATTATAGATCAAAGTGACAAATTACTTTTTGTGTCCCACAACTACAAAATTAATAGATGAAGCTGATGAGGCGCTTTACAATGTGAGGCATCCTGAGTACAAAAATAGATTAAGAACACTGGAGAGCTCAGTAATATATACATATGATGAAATAAGTTTGTCCATACATACTTCTGCTTTCTCGTGAGAGTAGCTTGAGCGGAGGTCATTAATTTTCTTTTTTATGTCGTCAGCTCTGCACCCGGGCCGTATATCACAGCTCCTCCGCAATTTTTTTGTAGCTCTCCGATCTTCTTAATCTATGTTTGTACTCAGTCTGCCTTACGTTGTAAAGCGCCTCATAAACTTCATAAATTTCTATTAATTTTGTAGTTGACAGCACACACGAATTAATCTTCGCAGCCGTGTTTACAAACACGCTACTGGTGACAAAACGCTGCAGCGATGCTAGCGCTCCAAGTGGTAACATATTGCAGTGAACAGAAGGCAAACTACATTTATGATCAAATCTAGAGCTAGGCCCTAAATTTGGCCATATTTATTTTACGACAGCCGAGATTTGACAAAGTTCCCTAGTACATCATCAAATTTCTTTGACATAAATATTTGACATATCAACTTTGACAAAGAAATGTGATAGTGTAATACCAGCCTTAGGGACTGAATTTCCAAAAACAATGAAACACAATTTTCTTTGTATCTCCAATGGAGAAGTCAAATACCAATATTTATAGCTGCAGCTTTAAACATGCTTTATAGCTCTTTGGTATCGATTTATTTTCAACAAACTTAGCCACTATTTTATCCCCTTACGGGTTGAATTACCAAAAATGATGAATCACGAATTTTTTATTTCTAAGTGAGAAAGCAAATATCAGTTTTCGCAGTCCTAGCTTCAAAACTACCGTAACAGCGACATATTTTCAAAAAAATCTTCCATCTCCTATTCCACCTCCTTAGACGTGGATTTTCGAAAAATCGTTTCTCGAACGATGCTTGCAGTATAAGGTCAACACCCTCTGCAGATTACAAGTTTGTATCCTTATAGCTGCAGTCATGGACTGTGCGGCTGGTCCCGGCGGAGGTTCGAGTCCTCCCTCGGGCATGGGTGTGTGTGTCCCATAAGATTTCACACACATTTTTTATCCTTAGCGGTTTGGGCTGGGCGATAATGAGTCAGTGAATCCGTCAGGACATTTCCCTTAAGTTTTCTTTCGTATACGGAGATATCTGGATGAGCGGACGAGAATTTTACTGCAGTCCTTGCAAATGCTAATCTAGTTTCTCGTACAATCACTGCGCTGTATCAACAGGGTTAACCAGAAATTCATGGAAAAGTTAGAATTTCGTGCAGGGATATTTTCTGAATATTTTAATACAGGAACTCATGGTCTCCGGTGGCTCGTTACAGAGTAGTTTTATGATTATAATTATTTGGTTCCCATTAGTCTTGTTTCTGTGAAAATATCTTCGCAGCAGTAAACGTCCAACAAAAAATACAGAGTAACGCAATGACCTTCAGATGCGAAGGTATTGCGATGTAGTTGCCGTCGCTGTGGGTACAGCTCAGCATACCGCCATTGTGACGCTTTCCATGGATAGACGTATCCCTAGTAACATACGAGTAACACTGACAAAAAGCAAAGCCGAGACAGAACCGAGCAGTACCGAACGAAAACTTGCAGGCGATGAGCAGCAAAGTCGACATTACACTTGTGAAAATCAGTATAAAGGCAGGGCTCCAACGAAATTAATGTACGATATATCTAGCATACTGTATCGAATTTGCTATGAAAGCAGTAGACACACATAACACATAAACAATCATGGCGGAATTTCATAGTTTCTTTCATAACACGAGTAACAAAATAAGGCGTTTACATTTCTTAGCTGGAAATTGGTGTAAAGGCACTCACTACAATTTTGCGTTATTGCACTGTTAATACTTTGTCTAACCACTGTTCGTTCGAATTACATCAAAAATTCTCTTCGACACTGATTTTGTTAAGGAAATTGTGGCCCACTTTTCTCGTATTGCGCTTTTCAGCTTACAAATGCTCTCAAATTGCCTTCCGTTGCGATAAACACGCCTTAACAGTTATTCCCCAACGGTTTGCTATGTGGTTAATACACGGGTTACGTGCAGGCCAGAGGAAGACATGAATATCTTTATCTTTAAAGCACTTTTTGGTTGCAGCAGAAAGACGCACATATGCATTATTTTGTTGAAAGATTATCGTTTCATTCTCTAGGTTCTCATCCATTCTAATCAATTCTGTCTCTAGCATCTCTAGAGTTCATTGTAGTGTTCAGATAAACAATGCATGATTTACCTTTAGTGAAGAAGGCTGCACAAATCATAACACTTACACCACCAAAATTTCTGCTCATTCTTACCTGCTGCTCTGTTCTCAGATATTATTATAGCGCATATCTGTATGCGCTGTAAATGTTCTCTTGCACATTTTCGACATGGTTACCGCAGTTTCGAGAATACCAATTTGACTAGTTGCTAAGATGATTTGAAAATCGGTCCCGGCGTGAAAATAGGCACTGAGTGAATAAAATAAGGTGAAATTTGAAACTTTGGCTGGTTTTTCGTTGTACTGATTAACAGACGTTGCTGATGTACAATTATTCCAGCATGCTGAAAGTTTGTAAATACCTCGGTATCACCCTCAACCGAGTGTTCAGCTGGAGGGATAATACCAAGCTGAAGATCGCGGAAGCTAATAACAAGGTAGCTAAAATCAGACTCCTTCAACACAGAACAGTAGGGGCTGCGGCGCTAGTAACAACATATGAAGCAAGCTGGGAAATATGGCATAAACAGATTAGTATACAATGGAACAGCTGAGGTGTTAACACAAGCGCCAATAGTAATGACAATACCCAGGTTCAAATACCGACACCCGCCCTCACATCATCACCAAGATAGTCGACGACGTGCACAAAACAGATGTCAGAATACCTATAAAACCAAGGAGAGTAAAAGGAGACCGGAACACAAACAAATATAAAAAAGGTCTGCAATATAAACAAAAGAAATTACGAATAATGGAGCAATGCACCCAACCCTAGTTGAGGTTCTTGAGTGATTTCCCTCAGCCGTAAGGCGAATGCCGAGGTTGTGAATTTTCTCTCACAACCAACTTCAAGAAAATCCAAAAACAGGACCCAGATGAATAAATAAATTGTGACAAACCAGCATAACCTAAGTAAGGCATTAGGTCCTCTATGAGCCCGCATTCTATGACCCGAAGGTGGAGTGAAAGATTAAAAAAAAAAGTTGCAAGTGGATCTGAAAAGGGAATAACTGGTAGTGGTATAAGGTTCATTGCGCCGTGCGCTGTATGGTGGCTTGCTGAGTATGCATGTGACTGTAGATGTCAGCTTGGTGGAAGCAAATTTACAGCTGAAAATCAAACAGGTCGGACATACGGCGTGAGTACTGTCGCTTGCCTGTGACATAGTAGGATTTACCATGACACTTCGTTCACATTCGTTCACATGAGACGTTGTACTCGGAAATGTGACTCACTCTAGCGTGAGCATCGTGGGAACGCAACTTTATGAAAGGGACCATGACTCAGATTTCACCGCAGTGATCCTTACATCTGAAAGCTAATTTAAATTTCCACTAATTCTGCTCAATACGTTGTTTTAGTCGTATGTATCACAGTTAATTTTATTGCCTACTGAACACATTTGTCATCAATTTACACCAAATATCGAACTTCTAGAATATCTGTAAGACCTGGTAACATACAAAAATAACACTCACTGACTAACGGACAAACATCTGATAGTGACTGATCATTAAAACTGATTTCTCTTCTCACTAATGAGGCATCCAGCGTGCCGTTTCGCTTTCGACAAAGTCTAGGAAAAGCGTGGAAGATACTTAGGTCTTCTCCTCCACCTGCCTGACAAGGACGAACTTCATTACATGACAGGCGAGAGGTCTAGGTGAACACTACACACCAGTGCAACAGCGCCATTTCCTTGATCGCCACAGTCGTAAAGCAGCGCACACCTCAGCAACGTTTACCCCAAGTGCTGATTTCGCAGTATTCAGCCGTATCACCTCACAGTATTAATTCCACAGGGAGGCGTAGCCTTATCGCAACCTACCAACGCTCTGGGTTCATCTACTGCCGCCCATATTTACCTTTCACTTCATACCGGCTGTTCCGAGCCAGCGAGGTGCAGTAACGCTGTTTAGGGCCCCTTCCAGCGTAACTGCTAGGCCGAACTTTTACCTGTTAAAAGGGCTTGCGTTAAACTTTGAATCATATTCGACACGAAGTTCTGCACTGTGCGTGCCGCAGAAATTTCATAACGTGAGACCCGTATGACGAGGGAATTTCAATGAACTGCTCAGGAGTTCTGTTGAATCGATGCGCATGTGGGAGTAGTGCGAGTATCGACGTGTGTGTGTGTGTGTGTGTGTGTGTGTGTGTGTGTGTGTGTGTGTGTGTGTGTGTGTGTTGAGAGAGAGAGAGAGAGAGAGAGAGAGAGAGAGAGAGAGAGAGGTTTTTTTCATAACGCGAGCACATATATGGCATGCATCATAATTAATAGCGAACACTGACATGTTTGAAAATATACGACGGTAGGAATAAAAACGTTCCTTTAAACATGGACCTGCCATTGAGCCCTTTGCAAAACACACTACTGGCCATTAAAACTGCTACACCACGAAGGTGACGTGCTACAGACGCGAAATTTAACCGACAGGAAGATGCTGTGATATGCAAATGATTACCTTTCAGATCAAACACACAAGGTTGGCGCCGGTGGCGACACATACAACGTGCTGACATGAGGAAAGTTTCCAACCGATTTCTCATACACAAACAGCAGTTGACCGGTGTTGCCTGGTGAAAAGTTGTTGTGATGCCTCGTGTATGGAGGATAAATGCGTACCATCACGTTTCCGACTTTGATAAAGGTCGGATTGTAGCCTATCGCGATTGCGGTTTATCGTATCGCGACATTGCTGCGCGCGTTGGTCGAGATCCAATGACTGTTAGCAGAATATGGAATCGGTGGGTTCAGGAGGGTAATAAGGAACGCTGTGCTGGATCCCAACGGCCTCGTATCACTAGCAGTCGAGATGACAGGCATCTTATCCGCATGGCTGTAACGGATCGTGCAGCCACGTCTCGATCCCTGAGTCAACAGATGGGGACGTTTGCAAGACAACAACCATCTGCACGAACAGTTCAACGACGTTTGGAGCAGCATGGTCTATCAGTTCGGAGACCACAGACAGGAGCGCCTGCGATGGTGTACTCAACGACGCACCTGGGTGCACGAATGACAAAACGTTATTTTTTCGGATGAATCCAGCATCATGATGGTCGCATCCGTGTTTGGCGACATCGTGTTAACGCACATTGGAAGCGTGTGTTCATCATCGCCATACTGGCGTATCATCTAGCGTGATGGTATGGGGTGCCATTGGTTACACGTCTCGGTCACCTCTTGTTCGAATTGACGGCACTTTGAACAGAGGACGTTACATTTCAGATGTACCCGCTTATCATCCGCATTTCTTCTTGGTGTAGCAGTTTTAATAGCCAGTAGTGTATACTAACTGCTTATAAATCACTTGACTGCACAACTTTTTACGTCTGGAAGACGCCAATCCTTTATGTCTGACGATTGCCATTAATAATAATTATAATAATACTGTATAAGGTCTGAGGGAATTTAGTGACAATTACGTAGTTATTGTTGTGTTGTGGTGTCAATTAGCTCGTTTCTCTGTTGTGAAGTGATTAATAAAACAGTTTATGGTCATTTGTTGAAACTATCTACAGCTGAAAGAGGGCATTTTCATAAGATATTTAAGAATCTGTGATGTATACATCTCAGTTTTATTCTCATAAATGTGTGTTATCAAATATAAAGTACGTGTAGTGGGTGGACTATGGGCGCAAGAATGTTTTGGCTCTATGGTACTTAACATCTATGGTCATCAGTCCCCTAGAACTTAGAACTACTTAAAACTAACTAACCTAAAGACATCACACAACACCCAGTCATCACGAGGCAGAGAAAATCCCTGACCCCGCCGGGGTCTATGGTCATCAGTCCCCTAGAACTTAGAACTACTTAAAACAAACTAACCTAAAGACATCACACAACACCCAGTCATCACGAGGCAGAGAAAATCACTGATCCCGCCGGGAATCGAACCCGGGAACCCGGGCGCGCAAGAATGTATTTATGCATTCATTTCACTAAGTATAAAGCCTATACACAATAATGCTAGTTCCTGAAAAGTATAATTTTGCTAACTTATGTAGTCCGTGTTAGCCTTAGGAAATAGTGATATTACTAATGATATTTTAAAAAATTTGGTTTCGTGACTGAAAAACAATCGAATTCTTTTTTTTTTCACCCCTTAGCAAATTTCATTTTTTCCTTCAGGGGTAATTACTCCCCGCTTGAGAACGAGTGCTTTAAAGGGTATGGAGCTGATGCATACTTGTGTGAGTGTTATCAGCGCATCACAGAGCTCGAGAGGTCACAGAGTTTGAGAGGGGCCCCCTTTTGGGTCTCTACTTGGCCCGCTGGTCAAATCATGTAGTACCCAGATTTGTGTGTCATTCAGATGTGATCAAGTTCCAGTATTGGACTACAAGGGAACGTGAGGGGAGGGATATTCGTTGTGAAGGCTCAAGTGGATCACGCCTAACTGCTACAAGGGAGGATCGCCGTAATGGACACCAACACATCGTAATCCCATCACATCCGCGGCTGTCATCCGAGAACAAGTACTCCAATGGCTTGCACAGGTACAGCAGTTTTACTCCTGGCGTCGTGGTTTGGGGAGGCATTGGGTATGACTTACACAGCCCTTAGTGACTGAGAGAACTCTAATGGCATGACAGTATGCCTCGGATGTCCTGCGTTCTCATGAGTTGTCTCTCACACGACAGTATTGTAGTGATATTTTTCGACCAGCTCGTCCCCTCAGAGCACGTGTCAGTATGAACTGTCTGTTTGATGTTGATGTACTACTGCCCCGGTTCGTGCGCAGTAGAAATTGTGTGGTAGCTGCTCAGACGTCAACTTCATCCCAGTGCCGTATCCAGGAGATCAAGGACCAGTTTCAACAGTTGTGGGCCGGCTTGCCTCCGGAGAGGATTGGTTGGTTGGTTTGGGGAAGGAGACCAGACAGCGTGGTCATCGGTCTCATCGGATTAGGGAAGGAAGTCGGCTGTGCCCTTTCAGAGGAACCATCCCGGCATTTGCCTGGAGTGATTTAGGGAAATCACGGAAAACCTAAATCAGGATGGCCGGACGCGGGATTGAACCGTCGTCCTCCCGAATGCGAGTCCAGTGTCTAACCACTGCGCCACCCCGCTCGGTCCGGAGAGGATAAACATGGCTGACAGAAGTAACCGGAAATAAATTTTCGATATATGAAGTATACAGCCAACCGGTTGCATAAGTTTAATGTAGAAACCTTGACTAGGTTTAGACATCACTAAAGGTATCTCCTTCAGAAGGAAGTCACATAAGTTACATGACGTTAAAACTGTAAACATACTTGATGAGTTAAGGAGCTCAAGTCAGACAGCAGAAAATATGAAATAATTTCCTCCATGGATACAGTAAAAAATGGTACAACAGGTACAGCTTGTTACAAAGATCAGACATAAGACTCTTCTATAGTTTTAACCTCATGTGATTTCTATGACTTCCTTCTCAAGAAGATATCCTTAGTTTTATCGAAACCTGGTCAACGTTTTTACGTGAAACTATGCAATCAGTTTGTTGTATAGTTCATACACTGAAGTTTCATTTAGTTTCCTCCCCCCTTTCGGGGGTCTTCAAAAATGTTCAAATGTTTGTGAAATCTTATGGGACTTAACTGCTAAGGTCATCAGTCCCTAAGCTTACACACTACTTAACCTAATTTATCCTAAGGACAAACACACACACCCATGCCCGAGGGAGGACTCGAACCTCCGCCGGGACCAGCCGTACAGTCCATGAGTGCAGTGCCCCAGACCGCTCGGCTAACGCCGCACGGCTCGGGGTTCTTCATTTTTGTTGTCATACAGTGTGTATCAGAAGTTATGGTTGGTGCAAAAAGGTCGCTTTAGTAATTTATGTTCCGCTGATTGTATGCCACTCTACTGTTTTCACATCATGCTGAGGACCTTGATGTGAGCAATGAGAATTTTCCCTGGTTCTCAACCGGGGAGTAATTACCCGTGAAGGGTAAAATGAAATTTGCTAAGGGATGAAGAAAAAAGGATTCGATTGTTTTTCAGTTCATACACCAATAAATGCAGCCATATTTCCTCAAAAAAAAAAAAAAAAAAAAAATAGCAGACGCTACTGGCACATCAATCTGAAGCGCTAAATGGCCGGCTTGCCTCCAGAGAGGATAAACAAGGCTGACAGAAGCAACCGTAAATAAATTTTCGATATATGAAGTATACAGCCAACCGGTTGCATAAGTTTAATGTAGACACATTGTCTAGGTTTAGGCACCACTAAAGGTATCTCCTTCAGAAGGAAGTCACATAAATTACATGACGTTAAAATTGTAAACATACTTGATGAGCTAAGGAGCTCAAGTCAGACAGCAGAAAATATGAAATAAAGTCCTCCATGGATACAGTAAAAAATGGTACAACAGGTACAGCTTGATAAAAAGATCAGACATAAGACTCTTCTATAGTTTTAACCTCATGTGATTTATATGACTTCCTTCTGAAGAAGATACCCTCGGTGTTATTGAAACCTGGTCAACGTTTTACGTGAAACTCTGCAATCAGTTTGTTGTATAGTGATGTGTTGGCGAATGTGCCAACACCTTGTAAATAGAGGAGGCCGAAATGCACGCTATCTAACGCAGACGGGCGTGATTTCTGGAACAGGATAAGTAGTGAATGTTAATAAGAAAAGTATGCAGCTCCTCGAATACTTAACTTTTATTTATCCTTGTTGTGAATACAGCATTCTTGATGAGACATTTCATACGATAACTATCAAACTATGTAAGGCTAATGGCACCTTGCTAGGTCGTAGCCATGGACTTAGCAGAAGGCTATTCTAACTGTCTCTCGGCAAATGAGAGCAAAGACTTCGTCCGTATAGTCGCTAGCAATGTCGTCGTACAACTGGGGTCGAGTGCTAGTCCGTATCTCGAGACCTGCCTTGTGGTGGCGCTCGGTCTGCGATCACACAGTGGCGACACGCGGGTCCGACATGTACTAAATGGACCGCGGCCGATTTAAGCTACCACCTAGCAAGTGTGGTGTCTGGCGATGACACCACATATAGTTTATACACTGAAGTTTCATTTCGTTTCCTCCCCCTTTCGGGGTTCTCCATTTCTGTTGCCAGGCAGCGTGTATCAGAAGTTATGGTTGGTGCAAAAAGGTCGCTCTAGTAAGTTATGTTCCGCTGATTGCATGCCACTCTACGTTTTCACATCATGCTGAGGATCTTGTTGTGAGTAATGAGAATTTTCCAGACATTGATTGTTCTTGAGTTCATACGCCAATAAATGCAGCCGTGTTTCCCCAAAGAAATAAAAAAAACACATTTTAATATCAGTCTTACAATTGACAGTTGCAGTACTGATGTCGAGGAACTGTATGGTAACCGATTGCTCAGTGCCCGACCGTTATTATGCAGTGTTCTACTTTGGGTTTGTGCATACCAGTAATGCTGTTAGCAGACGCTAGTGACACATCAATCTGAAACGCTAAATGACGCAACGGTTTTATCATTCCAACTCGCTTAGTTCGGTTAAAATCGATACGCCACCTGCTGGAGTCCGAAGAACGAGCTGGTGCGTGTGCAACGATCAGAGCGTGCCTTCCCGTTAGCATTTCCCGCACAATGCCGAAAGCAGCGCTTGCGTCGTGCATGAATCACCCTGAATTTTACTATTGGACCCGGTATTTTTGTAACACCCCACCCGTCACTTATCTGGTTTTGGCGTGCGTTCACCCCAGTTAATTGACTAACAGATCAACAGAGAGTGCAAGATTGCCGCAATATCGGATAACGCAAAGAAAGTAATAAGGCCCTGGACTCCTGATTGAACTGCGGTGGCAGTGTTGACATTAATTGATTCAGAGTTGATCACTTTTAATTAAAAGGGGTGCACATTGATGTTATATTCAGCTATTGAACACCAGATGCAAATGTTGAACATAAAATTAATTAAGAAAGTGACTTGAGATTTCAACTACTTGATTGAAAACAGATGCAGTCGATTAGCACGAATTTATTTTAACTCCCGACCTTCAATCATCACATAACATGACTCTCCTATCGGTCAGTGGTAATACATTGCGTTTATGTGGAGTAAAGCGCGATAAATCGAAATTGATTCCTATCGACTGACTCAGGCGAAATGCGAAGTGCGAGAAGAATTCCATAATACACAGCCCATGAAACCCTCGTGGAAACTTTGCCGACGTGATCCAACAAATTAATCAGCCAGAGAGGGTGCAATATCACCGAATTCAGCGTGGCGGGGCGCCGTCATTGAGAGAATGTCGGCTGGTCTTGTGGTGCTGCAAGGCTGCGCACGTCTATTCACTCCTAGCTATCTTGCTCAGTGCATAGCTGAACCAAGACTTTCTATCTCCAAGCTCAATCGTTCCCTTTGCTAAGTCCTAAACTGCAGAGATGCTCACTCTTTCTCAGGCAAGCTGAGTAAAGAACGCCACGTCCGCACTCTAGGCAAGCTGGGAACTGAAGACCACTAAGGAGACTTCTGCCAGTCTGCTCTTCGCCTCGGTTTCCCCTCCAGCAAAATCACTTGAGCCAATTGCAGGGCCAGTAGCATTAATTATGCGTCGCTTCTCTGCACCGGCCAATGCCTGCTCTGGGAAGTGAACAAATTCCCACAAAATTTCCCTTCCTCTCAACTTCTGCTATTTAACTCCTCCCAGGCCACCCATCAAGGTTAGCGTCTGCACACAACACCATTTTTTCCGGAATTCTGACTCCCAGGAGAATACTTCAAATTCCTCGGTCCTACGTTCCCATCGGAGGCCGGCGTACATTCTGTCGCTCTTCACCTGATTTACTTCAGACTCTGCGGACCGTGAATTCAGCGTGAAGTTGCTATGGTCACGAACACGCATATTTTGGCCTCTGTTGACCGCTCCACTGTAGCTTTGCGCGGCTTTCTCGCATGTTTCACTGAAAACGGGACGACGGACATTTATCAACAGACGTACAAATTCCCCGTCTGCTTCCCGGTACATCAGCATGGGGTCAACCACCCACTCACTGTCACTCATCTTAAGGCAGCTGGAGGCCGCACCCCGTTACCGCTTTCTCAGAAAGGCAGCTGGGGGCCGCACCCCGTTACCGCTTTCTCAGAGCTTGAGCCGCCCTAAGCTGCCTATTGTCGCTTCCCTTCGCCGCTCCCCAGCCGGCCAAGGTCAGTTCTGAATACGTCCCTGGGATAAACTAGCCTCCAAACTAGCCTCCAGTAAATGGACGCGTTTCCACAAAGTTTTCATGTCGTGTGAATTACTTTAAAACCATCACCTGACATTAATTATTCTAATACGTCCATACTATACCCTCTACAAGATGCATTGTGCCTTGTCAGTCATTTTTGTTCAGCCCTACTGTTCGCTCCACGTAAGTTAGGTGATATTTAATGACTTCATGTAAGTTCTTGCCATCTTACATTTTATTCCAAAAAATTGTCATATTAGTTGCAAATAACAGGCAAGTAAATATGACTGTTCTTGCTTCATTATATTTCAGGTGTGCAGCCGCTTAAGCCCTGATTCTTCTTCTAATATTACGGCTATAGTTATATGTAGTACAGTGTGAGCTGCACTCGTTCCATCCTTTTAAACTTGCTGACGGCATCACTGCATGTTTGGCCATGCAGTCCATGCAGGATGAGGTGGTCGATGCACAGTCGAAAATTTTCATCTTAAGTGCCGGGTGAGTTCATTTGTTTGCTCAGAAAGGGAGGCCATCATTGTTTGCCCAGTTTTGGCCTGTCTTCTACATCCTGCGACGACAGAATCGAAGCGCATTTCCTCCAATTTTTCTCAAACTATTTTACAGAAACTGTTTGGTAAAAATACTTCATTTTTGCGTTAACTGGAGCTTCATATGTTAGCTTCATGATGATGTGCCTATCATTTCTTAATTACAGTTATCACGATATTTGCATTTAAGCGAGACCCGTGCGAATTTCGAAAAAATTTGCTATGAGAAATATGATTTTGTGTTTGGTGCATATTACATAATGTTGCTGCATTTGAAATTTAGCTAAAATACTGATCTTTTCTTTAAACTTGGGTGAAGGTCCCTGTCTTCAGTATCGATAAAATTGCTCTGCTGTAGCGCACTCATTTACGATCGTCGCTTGCCAGCGATAAGGCCAGACTGAAGTATCTACAACATTTCTCATATTCCATAAATGGATTGAGATAACGAAATGAGATACTGAAAAATGTTAGCATGCAAAAAAGTGGTTATCAAGGGAAACTTCATTACCTACCGTGTTATTCCACTAACAAAAAAATGTTCAAATGTGTGTGAAATTTATGGGACTTAACTACTAAGGTTATCAGTCCCTAAGCTTACACACTACTTAACCTAAATTATCCGAAGGACACACACACACCCATGCCCGAGGGAGGAATCGAACCTCCGCCGGGACCAGCCGCACAGTCCATGACTGCAGCGCCTAAGACCGCTCGGCTAATCCCGTGCGGCTATTCCACTAACGATAGCCTGCTTCAGTCAAAGAATGTAATTTTTAAGGGCTGTCGACAGCTTCTGAAACAAGTACTGTGGGTTTTGGAACAGCATAAGCGAAGACATTACAAGTTTATTTTTGCGCTGAGGATGTGCTTTTCCATAAGTTGCTGACTTTACTTTTCTTCAATTTCTCAAACCACGTTTTCAGAATTCTATTGCAATTTGCGTCTGCGCAGAATGTTAGTGAGGTGACGATGTGTAAACTCCGCTTTCTTTTGGCAAAAGAATAAGAAAATTTTAACGTGGCAACAAGAGAAATGTAGATTTTACGCAAATTTACTCATGACGCTTTTCTGAAAGATACAATTAGTTAATAAGCCAGACGAAAATAAATTGCTGCTTTTGTTGCATTTTCAGCGGAATTCTCTCTAGACACTAACCAGAGAAGAGGTGACAGTAGATCTTTTTGAATGGTCACCATGCAAGCGTGGGCGTGGAAGGACTTTACTGAATCTTTACAAAAAATGTGAGCCTATGCTTCAGTTGAGAGTGGCACTTTCTCTTCAGCACTTGGCATTTCACCTACAGCGCCTGCCTGCAACCCCCACCACTACTGCTATACCCACATATACCCTGCCTATTCCGCATCTGCACGCTACGTTATTCTCCGCCCACTCTACACAGGCGCCAGGCGTTGATCGGCGGCAAAGAAGTAAACTGTGCTTGAATTATATCTGAGGCTGTGGAGTCGATCCACGCTGAGAAGTTGCTGTGTCACTCTGAGAACTGCACCGTCGCCAAGTCTTTGTAAGTTTATTACAGAAAGCGCTGGATTCCATGACTTATCCAAAATGAAGCCGCCATCTCTGTTAATTAGATTCGTCGTCGAGCGAATTTCAGTTTCCTCTTTCACGACCGAGTCCCAGAAAGATGGTGTAGACGCTAGAATATCGACGTTTTCGTACAGAGTAGAGTCTCCACTACCAATGCAGTATTCTGCCATAGCTGATTTATTTGGTTGTAAGAGGTAGGTGTACCTGCACTGTACATGGACTGTACAAATGTAGCCTCTCAAACATTGGACAGAAGATTCGTATCCACGTACCCGAAATTTAATGGACCAGTCATTGCGCCACAAAAACATTAAAATGCGCTACCGTTCGTGGTTGAAGACAGTAGAATCATCTTCTCATGTGTGCAGAAGATATTCTTTTCTTGGACCACATTGCATCGATATCTGTCAAATAGTGAAAAACATGAGGGTTTATAGCAATGATTATATTCCACACCATAATAATAAAATAAGTAATCATTGTTGCTTCGTTTATTTTATAAATTTGGTAAGAAGCATATTCGGTGTAGACCTCTCATTCCTGACCTGAGATGTTATGAATGAAAATTTTATACAGTGTGTGTTGTGACTTGGCAAGACAGCCAAGCCACTATGAGATAGCCGAAAGGCACGCGTTTAAGCTCACGCAGGCTGGCGTGAGGTCTGGAACAGTTAAAGGAATAGATGGTGGTGGTTAGTGTTTAACGTCCCGTCGACAACGAGGTCATTAGAGACGGAGCGCAAGGTCGGGTTAGGGAAGGATTGGGAAGGAAATCGGCCGTGCCCTTTCAAAGGAACCATCCCGGCATTTGCCTGAAACGATTTAGGGAAATCACGGAAAACCTAAATCAGGATGGCTGGAGACGGGATTGAACCGTCGTCCTCCCGAATGCGAGTCCAGTGTGCTAACCACTGCGCCACCTCGCTCGGTAGTTAAAGGAATAGAGACTAGCAAAAAAGGTACGTAGCTTCTGGAATACTTAACTTTAATCCATAATTGGTGAACATTGGTCTGACGGTACATGCATCACAAGATAAATAGCAAATGATAATGGCGCCTTGCTAGGTCGTAGCAAATGACGTAGCTGAAGGCTATGCGAACTATCGTCTCGGCAAACGAGAGCGTAATTTGTCAGTGAACCATCGCTAGCAAAGTCGGCTGTACAACTGGGGCGAGTGCTAGGAAGTCTCTCTAGACCTGCCGTGTGGCGGCGCTCGGTCTGCAATCACTGATAGTGGCGACACGCGGGTCCGACGTATACTAACGGACCGCGGCCGATTTAAAGGCTACCACCTAGCAAGTGTGGTGTCTGGCGGTGACACCACAGTGTGTTTATAAATTAGTTGTACAAAAGTAACTGTGGGAGCGGGAAGATAGACAAAATAAACAAACAGTTATGCCCTATGCAGCAGTCGGCGGCAAAGACGTTAATTATTTGAGTGCTGTTTATTCTTTGCCTTTGTTCTATGGAGAGATAATTTTCCATTGTTGATTATTCACTTGTATGTTTTTACGAGGAAGAGAATTATAAAGCTTTTATGTTCTCGCATGTACTTATGTAGCGGCCACATAACCTTTAGTTGTGAAAAAGGTAAATAACCTACAGAAATGTTTGATACAGTATGTCCTCAAGTTGTGTTTACAAATGTTCAATGTGGCTACTTTTTTAACAAGACAAATTCCCACCTGTAATCAGTTTCTTGCCAGATCCTATGAAGTAGGTCTTGATATATGGTGGCAGCAGATGTGATGTCCATTGTCACAGGTCGTCGACGTTTTCGGAAGCGGAGGAACAAACACTCTTGTCTTTGATGTAACCCCACACACAGAAGTAAATTAGGGACAGATCAGGTGATCATGATGGCCACGATACTGTTCGACCACATCCAGTCCAAATCGGCACATTCCTACGGAGATGAGTGACAACTTCACGATGATAATGCGGTGCCGGCCGCGGTGGCCGAGCGGTTCTAGGCGCTTTAGTCCGGAACCGCGCGACTGCTACGGTTGCAGGTTCGATTCCTGCCTCGGGCATGGATGTGTGTGATGTCCTTAGGTTAGTTAGGTTTAAGTAGTTCTAAGTTCTAGGGGACTGATGACCTCAGATGTTAGGTCACATAGTGCTCAGAGCCATTTGAACCATTTTTGATAATGCGGTGGCGCTCCGTCTTCATGGAAAATAAATTCTTTGTCCATATTGTTAGGTAACGGGCGAGTTGTGGCGCCCTGAAAATATCCAAAGTTCGGAGTTGGCGTGGTCGCACGGGCCGCTCGGCAAGCCGGGGCTCGTCAGCAACCGTGTGGTGCCCAACATTAGCCGGATGAAGAAGGGTGGCCCCAGCGCGTGGTCCAGGCCGACCGCGTGGCTGGGAATTCCATGTTGACGCCGTGTCGAGGAGTGGGCATTGTGTCGATTTGTATGCCGGGAGTGCCAAAGATGGCGGACTTTGTGAAAACATAATGGCAGACATTTCACAGTTCATGCAGAAATTAATAATAGCCAGAAGAATCATAATATCTTAAAAAGAAACATGTACATTACCATTATTTGCACGACGATTCTGATGGTGTAATCAGATTTTCAATATCTTTATTAGTTTAAAGTTTAGCATCTGACTGGAAATTATACAAGTAACACCCAACAACGAATTTCCAAAATCTAAAAGGTTCATCCGATTTTGTTGATCGATGTGTCTTTAGAAAGCTATTAGTGTAAACCTAAATTGGTATGAATTACAGGCATGTAACTTGAATAGCACATGAGTTATTGGAGGTCAAAGTAGTCGACTACTGTTGATCGCGTGAGGCCGTAACTACTCCACAGTTACACGAAAAAACGGTAGCAGCATGCTTATAAATATATTTTTCGTCTATGTCTTTGTTTATATCCGGTATGTACTATTCATGAATAAATTGGTAAAATATTTACTGTGTTTTACAAAGCACAGGGATATTAGGCTACTGGCCTACTTTTGTTTCTATTCCTTTGATATATGTTTCTTTGATTTGTTTATGTATTTAATAATGTGTGTTAGAGTGCTGGACGGGAAGGGTCGATGGATGGTCGCGGGAAATACTTGGAGAGGGTTGAGCAGTTTGCGCGCGGTCGTGCGGGAGATATTTCGTAGTGGCGACTTGTGCACTTGTGAGGTTTCCATGGATATTTAATTGCTGGACCATCGACACCAATAAGTGGTTTGCAGTAATAAACGGCATTCTTAAAGGTACTTCTGCTATCATACTCATCATTTAAAGTCGTTGAAAATAGTACAAGCAGATTTTATTTAACTGTAATCTTTCATTTGTAAATTTCTATGTTATATTCAAAATTCGCAATTGCCGAGTGGTAGGAACCTTCGACCATTCGATTGGTGTGTATATTCAAATTGTATACTGTAGAATCAGCAGTATTTGTCTTGTAATGCAGCAACTACGGATCCCAGCCCCTAGGCAATGAAACCAGCCAAAACTTTTAATATTTCAAGTCTGTGGGTACGTAGTTGAGGGCCACCATTAATTTTCTGTTTGAAAGCCCGCAATATACTGTTGTAATTGAGCCATTAGATAATGTTCAAACTTGTGTAGGTACGATATGCCAGCTACAACCGAGTTGGCAAAAAAGAAAAAAAATCAATATTGTTACAGCTTACAGCACGAAGAACATTTGGCTAATGCGAGTCCTGAACATGCTGGATTAAGTGACATGGTTTCTGCTCACACCATGTCCTAACGTTATTCCGATTCTCTTGACTACAGATGTGGAAGGTGGCTTGTTCACTGAACAGAATCTTATTAAGAAAATCATCTTCAGTCTCCATTTTGCCAACATTTGTACACAAAGCTCAGCTCGTTTTTCTTTGTCACTTTCCCTCAAAGCTTGCAACAGTTCCAGTTTGTAGGATCTGAATGGCAGGCGTTTCCATAATACCACCTCACTGTAATGTTATGTCTGTTCAATTCTAAGCTGGCATGTCTCGTTGATTTACCTGGACTACAAATGTAAGACTGCCAAAGTTGTTCAATTGCTGTGTCAGAGACTGCTGGCCATCCCTGACCCGTCGTCCTATGTGATACACAGCTAGTTTTTACCGATTAATAACGGTTTGTCTTTGAAATGGTGGATTGCGATATTTAATCCTGAATTGTCTCTGTACTGTATTAGTGCATTTGGATTCATGAAGCCGTAAACAATACTTCGCGTACTCCGCACATTTATATGACTCCATGATGACTGCTGGAATACGCATTAATGCGTACCAACCAGCGGGAATGTCGAGATCAAGCAGTGTTAGGCGGGAATAAAATTTGAAGATGTATTGCATTCAGTGATGTATTAAAGTTATTTACCATTATCACAATGCAACGTTGTTTTTGTATAACTCATTCATAAACACACTGCATTGATGGACAGTGCGTTAGTGTGACACAAAATAAGATTAAAATAGTCATTTTAAAAAATTGGCGTGATTGACCAGAATTTTAGAACGTGTTTGAATATGTACTATTTATGTTAGAAAACAGCTGAAGTATGTGCAAATACTCAGAAAACTCATTATTAAAAAACCTAGATATTATGAAATACAGGTCGTTACCGAATGTAGTACTTACCGAATGTAATACCAGAGCTTCATCGAAAATAATATTGTATTGTTGTAATGAAACAAATACTTATTCGATATTGTAGTGTATATCAGCGTATTACAGCATGCTCTAAACACATTGTAGTCCATAGTTATTAAAACCAACATAAACTACCGTCATGTCTCGAAGACATGCTGATACTGTGGTGAAGAGCATTCGTTAAGCAGGTACTGCAACCCCTTGGCAACATGTAGAAACGAAAACAAGTGATGCAATGAAGGTATATGGTTTAAAGAACATGGTTTGGTTAAAAAGTAGTGGTAACACTGCTGTAAATTGAAGTATATACGTGACATGTCATTCTCGCTGTCTGTAGCTGATAGTAGGTCAGTTGAAGTTTTGCAGTAAGCGGCGACGGCTGTGTTTGAGTCAGTTGCAGTGTGTACTGTTTGAAAGTGCGAAAGGCCAGTTCGAGCACCTTAACATTATGTTTAGTAAACACGAACTACGTGCATGGATCAAGATCGGAATGGCACGTGTTTGGAGCACACGGCACTGCATCCAATCATCCTTCATGACTGCACGTGCCATACGGTGAATCCCGTGCAGCAGCTCCTGCGTACATGGAGGTAGGAGATATTGGGAACATCCAACGTACTCAGCCGATATGAGCCCGTGCGATTACGACCTGTTCGCCAAAATGAAGGAACTGCTTCGCGGCACGTGCTACAGCATAAGAGAAGACATCATCCGTGCTACGGTCCTTCAAGAATTCGTCAGATATGGATGCGCTGATAGTGAACGACCCCTTCCGTTTTGGTGGGGGACATTGATCGAGATGAGGGACGATTATATTGAGGGCTTGTAATGCGGTGAACGTCTCTCAGTAACGTCTGGTATGAATTATAACCGTGTTCCCACTACTATACCCATGTATATACTACAATCAGGCATAGCGAATTTACTTTTTTCTGTAAGCCAGGAAAAAAATTTAATGTTGCATGCAAATGTGTAATACTGTGTGTATGGCATTATTTGTCGGGAGTCCCTTCTGGGATGTACAGCCGCCTGCTACAAGTAACTTGATTTGACGCCACTCCGATGATTGCACGTCGACGGTGATGAAGTGACGAGGAGGGCAACACACACACACTCAGTCCCGAGCGAAGAACCTCTCGAACCCTGCCGCCGGGAATCGCACCCGGAACCCCGTGATCGAGAATCAGCAACGCTGACTACGAGACCACGAGCTGCTGACTTTAGCATTGTTGTTGTTGTTTTTGCTGTGGTCTTCAGTACGAAGACTCGTTTAGCGCATCTCTCCATGCTACTCTGTCTTGTCCCGGGCTCTTTATCTCCGAATAATTACTGCAACCTACATCCTTCTGAATCTGCTTATTGTATTCATCTCTTGGTCTCTCCTTTAAGATTTTTACCCCCCCCCCCCTTCCCCCCCAAATTCCCTCAAATACTAAATGCGTGATCCCTTGATGTCTCAGAATGTGTCACATCAACCTGTCCCTTCTTCTAATCAAGTTGTGCAATAGATTTATTTTCTCCCCTATTTTGTTCAGTAACTCCTCATTAGTTACGCGATCTACTCATCTAATCTTCATCATTCTTCGATAGTGATACATGGGCTATGTGTGGAAAAGGACAAGTGAAAAATTGTTTCTAGAGTGTTCCACACCCGAATAGCAATACAAGTGACGGCTACTGCGGGAGTTCCCTAGGTGTTCACGACAAATATTTAATCCCATGTGATATATAAAGGCACTTTTGATGCTGAGCAGGCCGGAAAACTATCTTGTCATAAATACTACATTACTACCAGCTTTCGGCGGCCGTTGTGTTTAACAGATATTTCCTTTAATTATAGTTTTCTGTTGTTATATCTCCAAGTAACACATCTCATAGAATTGGAAAATGTTTTGAAAGAAATATCCTTTTGAAGCACATTTCACGTATTTTGCAAGTTATTCTGAACTCTGAAGGAATACGTCTGCTTCAAAAGACAGAGGCAAGAAAAATGTGCTACAGAAAAATGAAAATCATCCAGTTCACCTATCTTCACTGTAGCGCCTTCTTTGCTTTCAGATGCGTTCAAGCGAATTATCTGAATAAAAAGTCACATATATTCCTTAACATTTAGTATAAGAGCAAGAATTCTAAATTTTACTCGTCCATTGTGCAAGATGCAACACGTTGTGTAGTGGCACATTTCGAAAGCTTCTATCCTCTTCTCGTCTGAACTGTTTGTCGTCCATGATTCACTTCCATACACAGCTGCATTCCATACAAATACTTAAAAAGACTTCCTAACACTTAAATCTATATTCGACGTTAACAAATTTCTCTTCTTCAGAAACGCTTTTCTCGACATTGCCAGTTAACATTTTATATCCTCCCTACTTCGGCCATCATCAGTTATTTTGCTGCCCAAATTGCAAAAATCACCTACTTCTTCGAATGTCTCGTTTCCTAATCTAATTATGCTACGTAAGGACTCAGGAGCGTAATATATCAGCGCCTGTTGTTAATCTCTTCGTGACTACGGAAAATAATGAAAATCTTATAGGTTTTAAGGACGTGAATATTCTGTGCCTGTTTCAATTTTCCAGGGGCTAGCCATGTTTGTAGACACCGGTATCTCTAAAACGCAACAATATCTGTTATGGGAAGAGGGCTATTAAGATCTGAAGACATTTCCGACCTTCGAAGTGAGTTAGCGACACAGCACTCCGCTGCTGATCTCGCGCTTACGTAATGCCCGCTTTCTACCAGCGGCGACCACTCGTCCTGCAGGTTATTGACTTATACGTCCAAAGGCTTTTTCCTGTGACCTGGAACCACGTTCGGGCCATTGAACTTTGCATGTGGCGTTTCGCTTGGGACTGACGGTTTCACATACAAAAGAGAATTATCGCTGAATAACGTAACTGTCCAAGTTTGAATAGACGCAGCAGCATTCCTACTGACGCCATTCAACTAAGCTGAAGGACTTCTTCGCGTCACATATTGGTTACGCCACTAATCTGATGTAGTTGGCTTCTACGGTATTTTAAATACAATTTTTAGAACATTTGACTGTATTATTATTATTATTATTATTATTATTAGTAGTAGTAGTAGTGGTAGTAATATTACAGTAATATGCACGGCAAATGAGATCACTATGCTGTATTTCGCATTTTATTCCCAAGCGTGTAGGACAACATGAGGTATCGGCGAATAATTTGTGCAGATCCCAGTAAATAAGCTTTTTGTACTTCGCAAATGACTATTTTATCAGTTCCAATGATTTTCAACTGCTAATTAACAATACACTTCGGCCTGATCCTAGTGTGCCGAGAATCACTGATACCATTTTCACTGGTTTACGCCAGACTCACTGTAGTTTTATTTTCACGTCCTCGTATGTGGCAAGTTTCTCAACTTGCTTCTCGTCGATTCTGCTATTACCTGGAAGGGCAGTCTCAGTGATTCACACTTTCTTTTTCTGTACTATTGCAGAGCTTAATGGCATAAGGGAGTAGACCTCAAAAGTGTACTTTTGAGTTATTTTGCATTTTATTAGATTGCCTGTAAATTTAACTGAACAATAAGAATTAGAAAATGTGTTATGGCTTAGGTTACGTAGGTACTGTCTTCACTTCCCGGAAATGTGGGACAGAATACGTTGTTATTATTGTAAAAACCCTTCATTTGATTAATCAGATATAGATGATATTGTAGACGCAACAGAAATTTCCAAATACGACAGAGACAAAGTAACCAAGTAACATTATCTTCATTAGACACTCCAAATAACAACATGCTCATTACTTTCTTCTATTTCATTTCCATTCTGTGGCTTCGAATTTTAATAAAAACTATGGCGAACAGGACGTACAAACTTCAACGTCGACATATATCAAATAGTTTGGCAGCCTTGATGGATCTATCGTTAGGAGACTTAGGTTCCAGAACAGTGTCATTTATTTTCTGTGCCTTACCTTTTCCCTTTTGCAGACTTATGGTAGTGTTGAAGCCTACGTCACTATCAGAGAACCTTACACGGACTTGATGCTCTTCCTGGAATCTTAGAACGGATGTTATTCGTAAGTCCGCGCTCGTGCTGGAAGGGCTTTTGTTACCTTTTTCTGTTAATGAAGTTAAACTAACAAAATCCTCTTTTGCATTTCCACTACAGCGAACTGTTTGTTTTTCCTTGCATTTCTGATTTGGCTTGCACATTCCTAATGGTTTTAAACGTATTGTGTGCGTCGCTTTAACTTTTAAATATGCCAAAACATGCATCACAAGGCAAGTACGTTTGGCCAGGCACCAAAAATTAATGTTTCTTTGCTTTCCGGCCAGTCCATTTGTATCTTGTAGATCCATACACACGTAATGGGAAGGTTTCTATTTTGTCCCGCACAAGAATCACAATAAACAAGGCGTTTCTATTGTTATGCACCTTCTTCCTGCCATTATCTTTAACTTTCTGGATTTCTCTTGCTTTTTTTGCCTTTAACTTCTATATTTATATGGTCAACATGCGGGCATTTGCTTTACTTCTGTGTCTTTAAAGTTCTCGTATGTGTCTTATTAAGTCTATCTGGTGTATTCTTTTGATACGCATGTAAAATTTTGAGATTGTTTGTGTCACTGTGATTGCTTCTGTACCGTTTGACCTCTTGTTTGCATCTTAGCCTTTACTGATCACCGATTATATTTCGGTCCCAGTATTTTTCTTATAATTATTAGACATTCTTTTTCAATATTTTTGATACCTAATTTTCTGTGCAAATTAGTGTTTATATGACATGAAGACAATCTGCTCTTATGACGAAATTAAAATGTTTCAATTTTGTGTGTTTGGAGATGCTCTTTGTGTTGTAAATATTTTGGCTGAAGGAGTATACAGTTTCCGGTTTTTTCACTCTAAGTTTATTAGCTTTCTTGTAGCAGGGTACATAAATGATTGAACTCGCTTGATTTTGCTGAATTTTGTTTTCGTGTGTCTCGATTAGGAATGCCATCCGTCACCGTTATTGACCTTCTTGGTCCGACATCCTGACAAGACATCATTTTATTCCGATTTTGCAAAGTACTATTATGAATTTGGCTCAAGTACTGAAGTAACCATTCGGGAGGACGACGGTTCAATCCCGCGTCCGGCCATCCTGATTGAGGTTTTCCGTGATTTCTCTAAATCGCTCCAGGCAAATGCCCGGATGGTTCCTTTGAAAGGACACGGCCGACTTCCTTCCCCGTCCTTTCCTACTCCGATGAGACCGATGACCTCGCTGTCTGGTCTCCTCCCTCCAAACAGCCAAATGGTTCAAATGGCTCTGAGCACTATGGGACTCAACTTCTGAGGTCATTAGTCCCCTAGAACTTAGAACTACTTAAACCTAACTAACCTAAGGACATCACACACATCCATGCCCGAGGCAGGATTCGAACCTGCGACCGTAGCGGTCTCGCGGTTCCAGACTGCAGCGTCTAGAACCGCACGGCCACTTCGGCCAGCTCCAAACAACCCAACCCAACTGAAGTAACACCATCTGTTGGTGCAACATGTAAGTGCAGCCTCAGTTAGTTTTAGTTATGTCAACAAGTTTATGTTGACAAGGTCATCTCAAGATGGAGTTGCCTGTTGCGTATCGTGCATCGACAATGCAGGCATCTGTAGATCTACCGCCATCGTTCGAGAAAATACCAGACTTCTCCAGCAGTACGGGACTGGAACTAAATAAGCAGCACCACGCGGAAGAATCGGGCAGTTCCTATTTGAATAACGATGTGGTGAGACGATTCTTTGTAAACGTAATACGAACAACGAGTGCCAAGTTGTAACGTTTGAAGTGCGAGTATAAAGGGCGTGAAGTGCATAGTGACGTGTACTTCGATGACAAAAGTGTTATTCGACTGTTTACCGTTTAATAAACTTATCAAAGCTTACGAAAATGCCTAAGGATGGAAAGAGAAAGTGTCACTTTTCAGATGATGATACAGTAGCATTTTGTGACGAAAAGACACGGACCAGGAAGAGTTGTGTAAGATTTGTACAGTAGCTGTTTCATCTCAGTAACTCACGGAGGCAAGGCACCACATTTCTAAGAAGAATCGTACAAATAGATTCGCGGTAGCATCGACATCAAAGCGTATTTCTGCATTCATTATTAAAGACGATACCCAGGAAGAATTGCTCGTTGCTGCTGCAGAACTAACAGAAGCTTATAAAGTTGTCACACATTATCAACCCTTCAGTTCTCTTGACTGTACCATAGAACTGAACGCCGCAATGTATCCTGACTCCAAAGTCGCCACATAGCAGCCTGCAGCCAGGAAAAAAGATACAGAAATATTCTCGCATCACACTCGTGTCTTCGAATGCATAAAACAATTGCAAGAAGTTTCACTGTGCGGCATAGGCTCCGACGCATAGAGCAACGTAGCTGAAAAGATGTTTCCTTTAGTTCTTCAATACGTTACTGAAACTGCCGTAAGGACATCACACACATCCATGCCCGAGGCAGGATTCGAACTTGCAGCAGCGCGGTTCCGGACTGAAGCGCCTAGAACCGCTCGGTCACAACAGCCGGCCGGATCCTCCTCAAGCAACGCTCCGAAACGTCGCTTTTATCAGTAAAGCAGTTTAGCTGAAGAGCGTTAAGAGACTGTTTTGTCGTCGAGACGATAACGAGCGAAAATGCTGAAAGATAAACAACTTAGTGCCGACGTCAAGAAAGTTAACTGTCATGTGGTGCCGCGTGTGAAGTACCGACCTCACATTCGGAAAGAATGGGTTTCATATCAACGGTCGGCGATTCTGATTTGGCTTTCCCAGGATTTCTCTAGTTAATTCCAGATGAATGCTGTGTTGGTTCATTAGAAAAATCCAGAGCTAATCTAGTTCAGATGAGTTAGTCTAATTGATGACTTGCATAATAAAACATTGGCAGGCACGGTGGATGGCTGTACAGCAGTAGCGTATAAAAACTTTCAACATAACTTTTTTTAAATTTATAAAGTAATTTCTCAGCTACGCTAATTTGACTGAAAGTTCATGTGTATTCTTTTCGTATTTCCATCCTCCTTTAAAAAAACTCTTTTTTTCAGGATAAAGAATAGAAAAAAATGAATCATTAAATACTGATAATTTGTACATCGTAATAAATCTATTGTTAGAATTACATGGGAATGACAAAGAAAAAGGTCCGGGAGCGAGATTTGATCAAGAGACATGACGCTTATGAAATTAAACGCTTTTATTCATTCGGCTGCAAACTTTTGAATACTAGTGACTCTACAAAGTATTTAAGCATGCCTAAAATTTTCAAACCAGGTTTCTCGGAAACGGTTGAGAGTTACGTCTTCCAGTTTACTTTAGTTTTTTTGCACGATGTGATTCGCCATCGTATTGCCACCACTAGATGCTTTACAGTTACATGTGCATTAATTTTTAATTACTGATTTAATTTGAGTATTATAAGGTCTATTTGCTGGGTGAGCCTATGAGGTTATCTGCTGAAATTTGTCCCTCTCCAGAAAGATAAATAAAGTGTGCACTAATATTTCTGTGTGTGTTTAACTAATCTTAGTGATTGACGTCTTTTGCTTATAAATTTGCTGCAGCTATCATTATCTACTGCGTAGAACACAAAGGGAAACATAACACCATCACTTCATAGGTACTCATAGAGTTGTTTACATTGTAAAGATTCATAACTGCTAAAATAGCACTTACTGCAGCCGCTAAGATACTTCAAACACTAAGAATATATACTTTTTATGTGTAAGCATCTTATCTCATAGCACACGTTATACGCTACTATTATTTAGCATTTAATGGTTTATTCAGTTTTATTAAGTCATTTTTTTTCCTTTGATATTTTCGACTTAATGAAGCTCCTTTAACATTAATGAAACAAGCATTCCACTATGAAAAATGTTTGGAAGAAATTTACATTACAATTTTTTTCGGGCTTTCATTTAGCAACTTCCTAGTGCGTACTGTGCCATAGAGATAATTTCTGGTTTTTTAAGTTCGTTCGATGTCTTCTGTCCAGTTCTTGTAATGTTCGCGATTTCCTGGAATAACTGGACAGTATCTTTAATGTAGGTGGCTAAGCCTGATTTAGCACACTTTTTTGTGGGTAGGCATTTATGTGACTTCCGATTTTTTTTTTTTTTTTTTTGAGGTATCTGTCCCTGCTTGGCCTACACACAGGCTTTAAATGTGCTCCACACTATTTAGTAAATGCCTGATGGCGTGTATTTATTTGTACGCGTGTTAATGTTGCGTCTGAGTTAGTGTTGCAGTTTGTTATGTGTTGTGTAAACTATGTAAAAGTTGCTCGAACAGTCCACAGGTATTCTGCCGGTTCATAGTGTCCAACGGGCTCAATATTTCGGCGATCAGACATGTCGCCATCGTCAGGTGCGCTGACGAGGGCTGGCGGCCGATTTAAATCGCCTTCCCCCGCGGGCCGCTCTCTATGTAAAAGTTGTGCATCTTGAAAATATTTGCTATTTTGCGGGAGAGTATGCAAGCTGTGGGTTTCTTTTCTGTTTTCTGTGTAGCGGTTGGTTTATTACTGTTTTCTCTTTTCTACATGAAGTTGCCAAAAAGAGTATCTGTATAGCCATTCGCTACAGCTGTTTGGTTAATCAAGCTGAGTTCATCGTGCTTCGAATCTTTATCCAGTGATATGTTATTAGCTCTGTTAAATAATCCAGCATGTTTCTGTGTTGTTGGGTGACAAGATGAGCTGTGTATGATTGTGTCTGTGTTGTTTTTCTGTGGGCTTTGAAGGCGTGATTTTTGCTTTCTAATGTTAAGGTCTAGGAAGTTGATGCTATTGTAAGGTGGCTATAATTTTGCACCTACAAGCACTCATCCACATACTTTGCTGTGATCGCCAAACACAATTAGGTATCATGTGATAGGTTATACATCGTATATATGTATATATAAAGGAAACTGACATTGTCACGTACGCCTTGTAAATACAGGATTATTACAAATGATTGAAGCGATTTCACAGCTCTACAATAACTTTATTATTTGAGATATTTTCACAATGCTTTGCACACACATACAAAAACTCAAAAAGTTTTTTTAGGCATTCACAAATGTTCGATATGTGCCCCTTTAGTGATTCGGCAGACATCAAGCCGATGATCAAGTTCCTCCCACACTCGGCGCAGCATGTCCCCATCAATGAGTTCGAAAGCATCGTTAATGCGAGCTCGCAGTTCTGGCACGTTTCTTGGTAGAGGAGGTTTAAACACTGAATCTTTCACATAACCCCACAGAAAGAAATCGCATGGGGTTAAGTCGGGAGAGCGTGGAGGCTATGACATGAATTGCTAATCATGATCTCCACCACGACCGATCCATCGGTTTTCCAATCTCCTGTTTAAGAAATGCCGAACATCATGATGGAAGTGCGGTGGAGCACCATCCTATTGAAAGATGAAATCGGCGCTGTCGGTCTCCAGTTGTGGCATGAGCCAATTTTCCAGCATGTCCAGATACACGTGTCCTGTAACGTTTTTTTCGCAGAAGAAAAAGGGGCCTTAAACTTTAAACCGTGAGATTGCACAAAACACGTTAACTTTTGGTGAATTGCGAATTTGCTGCACGAATACGTGAGGATTCTCTACCGCTCAGATTCGCACATTGTGTCTGTTCACTTCACCATTAAGAAAAAATGTTGCTTCATCACTGAAAACAAGTTTCGCACTGAACGCATCCTCTTCCATGAGCTGTTGCAACCGCGCCGAAAATTCAAAGCGTTTGACTTTGTCATCGCGTGTCAGGGCTTGTAGCAATTGTAAACGGTAAGGCTTCTGCTTTAGCCTTTTCCGTAAGATTTTCCAAGCCGTCGGCTGTGGTACGTTTAGCTCCCTGCTTGCTTTATTCGTCGACTTCCACGAGCTACGCGTGAAACTTGCCCGCACGCGTTCAATCGTTTCTTCGCTCACTGCAGGCCGACCAGTTGATTTCCCCTTACAGAGGCATCCAGAAGCTTTAAACTGCGCATACCATCGGCGAATGGAGTTAGCAGTTGGTGGATCTTTGTTGAACTTCGTCCTGAAGTGTCGTTGCACTGTTATGACTGACTGATGTGAGTGCATTTCAAGCACGACATACGCTTTCTCGGCTCCTGTCGTCATTTTGTCTCACTGCGCTCACGAGCGCTCTGGGGGCAGAAACGTGAAGTGCGGCTTCAGCCGAACAAAACTTTATGAGTTTTTCTACGTATCTGTAGTGCGTCGTGACCATATGTCAATGAATGGAGCTACAGTGAATTTATGAAATCGCTTCAATCATTTGTAATAGCCCTGTAATTGTTAACGCTTAATGCATGAAGGTGACGGAGTGTCTTTATTATCAGAACGGCGTAATGAATGATTGCCTACACTAATAGAGGTTGGAACGGCAGTGGAAATGAAACAGCAGGCGAAACTCAAGCCCTGGGTGGAAGGCCTATACAGGAAGTGCCAAGACGGACAGTCTGGACACCTGGGCGTGAAGAGACAATACAGGGGCGGCCGGTCGCTATTGTACTAGGGCCGAAAGGCTAACCGGCTAATACTTCCAAACTCTGCAAATCTTGGACGCATGTAAGAGGCACCTCGGAAACCACGCAGGCTGGGCTATTTCCGAGGATTTTTACTCAGAAGCATACCATTGTACGAGTATAGGTTTTTCCTCGCAAACTTTCGGCGCTGGACGACAAAAGACTAAAGTATGGTTGTTCGGCGTTCGGAAGAATCTGTAGAGAGGGAGAATATACCTTGGGATTGGGAATATGATTCGTTTTCGGAATTACAAGGGTAGGGAGCCGAGCCTTGCTGGGAAGCCAGTGGTGGAAAGACGAGGTCTTCCGTTGTGACCGCCCGTGTGTGACGGTCGCTCGGTACCAGCTTTGTTGATACAAACAGACTTGCTGTCTTCGCTCTCAGGAGAGTTTATAATTAGAACAGTTAGGCACTGTACTGTTGCGAACCTATACGATTCTGGACTTCACCTCCGGGTTGGAAGTTGTAGTTGAGTACGCAGCGTTCAATAACTCAGAGCACTTCTTCTGCCTATAGTTACCTTGAGACGTTATCTGAACTCCGTCCTTGTGGCTGGTAGTTTACGTTTCTCGTCTGTAGAACAGAGAGAGGAGAAGACAGTATTAGAGTATATTAATCAGAGGACCGCCTTCTGCCGTCCCAGTGTTAGAAACAGTTTATTTGTGGCTGGAGTTCTTCCATCGTCGCAGGCGAGTACGAGAACCACCACTTCGATGCACCGGACGCAGTACATACGGTGATATCGCAAATTGCTTCGGGTTATTAGGGCTATGTCCGCCCCCGGTAGCTGAGTGGTCAGCGCGACAGACTGTCAATCGTAAGGGCCCGGGTTCGATTCCCGGCTGGGTCGGAGATTTTCTCTGCACAGGGACTGGGTGTTGTGTTGTCCTAATCATCATCATTTCATCCTCATCGACGCGCAAGTCGCCGAAGTGGCGTCAAATCGAAAGACTTGCACCAGGCGAGCGGTCTACCCGACGGGAGACCCTCGTCACACGACATTTCATTTTATTAGGGCTATAAAGTTAAACAGCAGTGATCACGTTAGTTTATTTCCACTGAGGTTCCACACCACCGTAGATCATCTTTGAAAATAGTGTCTTCTAGTGTTTGGTACCTAGATGATGTGAGTGTTTTTGCGTTATTGATATTAGTTCGCGCAGTCATAATAAGGGGAACAGTTGGGCAATTGGTTAATAATTTTAGTTAGAAAATATAGACAATTGCACTTAAAGGGTTGATTTTAATCTATAATACATATATATTGAATAGCAACATTTATCATTTAGTAGTATTAGTTGCCGCCATTATTCATTTATGTTTAGAATGTAATTTACCTGTTAAAAAAGAGCATTAAGAGATCCTAAGATCTGCTTCAGGGGAATGTCAGACATGGCCAAATCATCATTTTAGCGTTCATTATTTTCCGTTGTGCATTTATTTTACACCCACCTGGAATAGCATCTTGGACTATCAGTGTTTTCACATTCAAGAGCAAATTTTGTATTTCTGTCCTGTTTATTGAGTGTACCAAGGCGTTCTGAAGGAAAAAGTTGCAGCACAAAGAAGAACTTGTGCTACATAAACTTAAGTTGGTAGGCATGTTTCTCCATCTGACAGATGTAGAATTTCGCTCCAGCTGCGTAAGATTGGTACTGCTAGCACCACTATGAGGATGCAAATCAGGTTTACTGTATATACACGCTGTAACGGTCGTGAGGGTTAGTTACATTTGAGATTGGACGTGGTGAGTTGATGTTACACAATAACGCCTTTAAGACGACAAAGACGCCATTATCAACACGTCATCGAGCTTAAACGAGGTCGTGTAGTAGCGCTACGAGAAGCTGGATGTTCCTTCTGCGATATTGCAGAAATATTTGGCCGAAAAGTAGTCACTGAATATGACTATTGGCAGCTGTGGTCGCCGGAATGTACGGTCACGAGAAGGCCGAGCTCCGGACGGGCAGGGGCGCTACAGGAAGGTACGACCATCGTATTCGGCGAATGGCTCTGGCGCATCGTACTGCATCTGCAGCAGCAGTCTTAGGCCGTGTCCTACGTGGGCGACAGAAGCTTGCGACAGCGCGTGACAGCTTCAGGCGACAAAACGCAACCGCAGGTGTAGTTAGGGAAGTGTCCTGCGTGAGCGACGTCTGTGTCGCTGCCTGTCTCCCGCTGCAACTGGCGACGTTTGAATTCAAACGTGTTTGAATCTTGTCGCTGGAGCACACGCGACACAGAGCGACAGCCACGTGTCTTCTTGGCAAAGCAGTGGAGCGGACGCGACGGCAGCTATGAATTACTTAACATCCGATTTTAAGAAAACTATTCGGTGAAAAAATTTGATTCTTCCGCAACCTATAGCTTGATATCTTTAAACGATAAAGATCTCAATTTATTTTCGTTATTCGTCATAGTTACTGTGCTACACGAAATTGAGTACATGGCTGCACGAAATTTTTAAGAATTTGCAGACGTAAAATCACATTCTGTAGACTTTCCGTATAGTTCATTTAAGGACATACATTATTGCGTATGAAATGTAACCAATATATCTAAATTGTATTTAAAGTTGAGACCGGAATGATATCTCTTTTCATTCTTGAGATATTGGTTGTTATATCCGCGGACGGGTCGCTCGCGGCGCGTCGGAACCATTCCTGCGCTTTGGGAATCAAGTGGTCGTAAAAATCGTCGTATCTTATAAAAGGTTCAAGATTGTACACCGATTAGGTTCCTTTCAGATTACGCTGATACAACAGCTCCCTACTTAGCAATCATATACAACCGCTCGCTCACCGACAGATCTGGAAAATTGCGCAGGTCGCACCAGTGTTTAAGAAGGGTAGTAGGAGTAATCCATCGAACTACAGACCTATATCATTGACGTCGGTTGGCAGTAGGGTTTTGTAGCATATACTGTATTCAAACATTATGAATCACCTCGAAAGGAACGATCTATTGACACGTAATCAGCATGGTTTCAGAAAACATCATTCTTGTGCAACGCAGCTAGCTCTTTATTCGCACGAAGTAATGGCCGCTATCGACAGGGGATCTCAAGTTGATTCCGTATTTCTAGATTTCCGGAAAGCTTTTGACACCGTTCCTCACAAGTGACTTCTAATGAAGCTGCGGGCCTATGGGGTATCGTCTCAGTTGTGTGACTGAATTCGTGATTTCCTGTCAGGAAGGCCGCAGTTCGTAGTAATAGGCGGCAAATCATCGAGAAAAACTGAAGTGATATCAGGTGTTCCCCAGGGAAGCGTCCTGGGACCTCTGCTGTTCCTGATCTATATAAATGACTTGGGTGACAATCTGAGCAGTTCTCTCAGGTTGTTCGCAGATGCTGCTGTAATTTACCGTCTAGTAAGGTCATCCGAAGACCAGTATCAGTTGCAAAGCGATTTAGAAAAGATTGCTGTATGGTGTGGCAGTTGGCAGTTGACGCCAAATAACGAAAAGTGTGAGGTGATCCACATGAGTTCCAAAAGAAATCCGTTGGAATTCGATTACTCGATAAATAGTACAATTCTCAAGGCTGTCAATTTAACTAAGTACCTGGGTGTTAACATTACGAACAGCTTCAGTTGGAAAGACCACATAGATAATATTGTGGGGAAGGCGAGCCAAAGGTTGCGTTTCATTGTCAGGACACTTAGAAGACGCAACAAGTCCGCTAAAGAGACAGCTTACACTACACTCGTTCGTCCTCTGTTAGAATATTGCTGCGCGGTGTGGGATCCTTACCAGGTGGGATTGACGAAGGACATCGAAAGGGTGCAAAAAAGGGCAGCTCGTTTTGTATTATCATGTAATAGGGGAGAGAGTGTGGCAGATATGATACGCGAGTTGGGATGGAAGTCATTAAAGCAAAGACGTTTTTCGTCGCGGCGAGATCTATTTACGAAATTTCAGTCGCCAACTTTCTCTTCCGAATGCGAAAATATTTTGTTGTGCCCAACCTACATAGGTAGGAATGATCATCAAAATAAAATAAGAGAAATCAGAGCTCGAACAGAAAGGTTTAGGTGTTCGTATTTCCCGTGCGTTGTTCGGGAGTGGAATGGTAGAGAGATAGTATGATTGTGGTTCGATGAACCCTCTGCCAAGCACTTAAATGTGAATTGCAGAGTAATCATGTAGATGTAGATATCGAAACGACGAATTTTTGAAATGACAGCACGCAGAAAGAACTATTTTATCTTATGATTAACACTCGATACGTTTTTGTAAACGCGTGAGCAGAGCCAAAAGACTCCCTATGACTTACACCATGAGGTTTTGTCCAAATTTTCGTAGCCAAACAAAGGGAGAGAAACAAGTAAACGGGGTATCAAAGTGACCAGCATGAGGTCTAGTTTGGCATGAAAATATTTAACTGCTTGAAAGTAATCAGGGTAATGAACGAAAAGCTGCTGTAAATGAATTGTCAAAAATGTCATCTGCTCAAGACCTAGCTATTTTGTACATAAAAAGATAAATTGGTGCGGTATTTAAATGTCATAAAGGCTTCCTTCGAATCATGTTCGTTGGGAAGGCAAACGAGGAGTCAGTAAGATGATGCGACAAATCATTACACGAAACGTTTGAGTTTCTTTTCAAAAATTTTGTAAGCTTTACTTTTACAAACTATTTAGAGTAATTGAAACGCTTGGCCTTAACACTGACTGCTGATGAACTAACTTCGCAACATGAAATTGCTGTAAAATTTCATGGTTCATTGTAATTTATTAGGAATTAAGCGTGTGTGATATACTGGGATAGGTGTGAAGATCAAGTTCTTTGGCAAGACCTTATAAATATACTTAGCAATGCAGCGTAAACAGTATACATAAAACGTATTATACAGAATCGTAACTGAGTCAGAAAAAATATAAGAATGATTGAGAATTGAAGCCAGGACACGTTTTTCTGAACTGCATACGCTACCCCTACATCAGAGCCACCTGTTGGTCGTGGGTATCAAACTCTGTCCTTGCGTTTGTATTTGCTGTAGTTGGTCATGTAATAGTCATGTGGCCAATCAGCTGCATCAGCCTCCTCCAATTTCTGAATGTTCCGCGCGCTCTTCTGCGACCTCTTCCCAGCACTTCATTACATGAGCTTGCAATGACGTCATTCTTATAGGTGTAAAAGAAATGTTCACGAATGTCAGTATGATGATCCCTGTAACTATAAAAATCATCCAAAAATGAGCAAATAATGCCCATATTACATTCAAGTGTGTGGAAAAACTGTTAACGTGATATTGCATTTTTTCGGTAATGAACCTACATGTGCACTGTCAGAGGAAATAATTTATATTATCTCAGCAGCTAACGTTTTCGAGATAATGTGTGAAACAATATTGCCTACAATGTTCACTCTTCATTAGAAGACGCATTTCACAACATATAATCGGTAAAGCTGAATGTTAGTAGGAACTGAATTCACAACAATTTGTACACACGTATGGCGCGGAAGAAAACTAGCCGTAAATACGCTTACAAACGACTCCCATGTTACTTACATACCTTATAAAGTAGCAAATATTAGTGTGAGTTGCACTTATCGTCGTTGGTATCAGAAGGATAAATTTGCAGGAGACAAACGCTAGACGGACACAAAACCGGCTCTAAAGACGAGTGCCTGAAATCGGTAAATATTCGTACCATTACTCACTTGTTCGCTGATGTCTCAAGCCTAGAAACTTACAGATATACAAATGATATTCTCCCCCCCATGAACCATGGACCTTGCCGTTGGTGGGGAGGCTTGCGTGCCTCGGCGATACAGATAGCCGTACCGTAGGTGCAACCACAACGGAGGGGTATCTGTTGAGAGGCCAGACAAACGTGTGGTTCCTGAAGAGGGGCAGCAGCCTTTTCAGTAGTTGCAAGGGCAACAGTCTGGATGATTGACTGATCTGGCCTTGTAACAATAACCAAAACGGCCTTGCCGTGCTGGTACTGCGAACGGCTGAAAGCAAGGGGAAACTACAGCCGTAATTTTTCCCGAAGGCATGCAGCTTTACTGTATGATTACATGATGATGGCGTCCTCTTGGGTAAAATATTCCGGAAGTAAAATAGTCCCCCATTCGGATCTCCGGGCGGGGACTACTCAAGAGGATGTCGTTATCAGGAGAAAGAAAACTGGCGTTCTACGGATCGGAGCGTGGAATGTCAGATCCCTTAATCGGGCAGGTAGGTTAGAAAATTTAAAAAGGGAAATGGATAGGTTGAAGTTAGATATAGTGGGAATTAGTGAAGTTCGGTGGCAGGAGGAACAAGACTTCTGGTCAGGTGACTACAGGGTTATAAACACAAAATCAAATAGGGGTAATGCAGGAGTAGGTTTAATAATGAATAGGAAAATAGGAATGCGGGTAAGCTACTACAAACAGCATAGTGAACGCATTATTGTGGCCAAGATAGATACGAAGCCCACGCCTACTACAGTAGTACAAGTTTATATGCCAACTAGCTCTGCAGATGACGAAGAAATTGAAGAAATGTATGATGAAATAAAAGAAATTATTCAGATTGTGAAGGGAGACGAAAATTTAATAGTCATGGGTGACTGGAATTCGAGTGTAGGAAAAGGGAGAGAAGGAAACATAGTAGGTGAATATGGATTGGGGGACAGAAATGAAAGAGGAAGCCGCCTGGTAGAATTTTGCACAGAGCACAACATAATCATAACTAACACTTGGTTTAAGAATCATGAAAGAAGGTTGTATACATGGAAGAACCCTGGAGATACTAAAAGGTATCAGATAGATTATATAATGGTAAGACAGAGATTTAGGAACCAGGTTTTAAATTGTAAGACATTTCCAGGGGCAGATGTGGACTCTGACCACAATCTATTGGTTATGACCTGTAGATTAAAACTGAAGAAACTGCAAAAAGGTGGGAATTTAAGGAGATGGGACCTGGATAAACTAAAAGAACCAGAGGTTGTACAGAGATTCAGGGAGAGCATAAGGGAGCAATTGACAGGAATGGGGGAAATAAATACAGTAGAAGAAGAATGGGTAGCTTTGAGGGATGAAGTAGTGAAGGCAGCAGAGGATCAAGTAGGTAAAAAGACGAGGGCTAGTAGAAATCCTTGGGTAACAGAAGAAATATTTAATTTAATTGATGAAAGGAGAAAATATAAAAATGCAGTAAGTGAAACAGGCAAAAAGGAATACAAACGTCTCAAAAATGAGATCGTCAGGAAGTGCAAAATGGCTAAGCAGGGATGGCTAGAGGACAAATGTAAGGATGTAGAGGCCTATCTCACTAGGGGTAAGATAGATACCGCCTACAGGAAAATTAAAGAGACCTTTGGAGATAAGAGAACGACTTGTATGAATATCAAGAGCTCAGATGGAAACCCAGTTCTAAGCAAAGAAGGGAAAGCAGAAAGGTGGAAGGAGTATATAGAGGGTCTATACAAGGGCGATGTACTTGAGGACAATATTATGGAAATGGAAGAGGATGTAGATGAAGATGAAATGGGAGATATGATACTGCGTGAAGAGTTTGACAGAGCACTGAAAGACCTGAGTCGAAACAAGGCCCCCGGAGTAGACAATATTCCATTGGAACTACTGACGGCCGTGGGAGAGCCAGTCCTGACAAAACTCTACCATCTGGTGAGCAAGATGTATGAAACAGGCGAAATACCCTCAGACTTCAAGAAGAATATAGTAATTCCAATCCCAAAGAAAGCAGGTGTTGACAGATGTGAAAATTACCGAACTATCAGCTTAATAAGTCACAGCTGCAAAATACTAACACGAATTCTTTACAGACGAATGGAAAAACCAGTAGAAGCCAACCTCGGGGAAGATCAGTTTGGATTCCGTAGAAACACTGGAACACGTGAGGCAATACTGACCTTACGACTTATCTTAGAAGAAAGATTAAGGAAAGGCAAACCTACGTTTCTAGCATTTGTAGACTTAGAGAAAGCTTTTGACAATGTTGACTGGAATACTCTCTTTCAAATTCTAAAGGTGGCAGGGGTAAAATACAGGGAGCGAAAAGCTATTTACAATTTGTACAGAAACCAGATGGCAGTTATAAGAGTCGAGGGACATGAAAGGGAAGCAGTGGTTGGGAAGGGAGTAAGACAGGGTTGTAGCCTCTCCCCGATGTTGTTCAATCTGTATATTGAGCAAGCAGTAAAGGAAACAAAAGAAAAATTCGGAGTAGGTATTAAAATTCATGGAGAAGAAATAAAAACTTTGAGGTTCGCCGATGACATTGTGATTCTGTCCGAGACAGCAAAGGACTTGGAAGAGCAGTTGAATGGAATGGACAGTGTCTTGAAAGGAGGATATAAGATGAACATCAACAAAAGCAAAACAAGGATAATGGAATGTAGTCTAATTAAGTCGGGTGATGCTGAGGGAATTAGATTAGGAAATGAGGCACTTAAAGTAGTAAAGGAGTTTTGCTGTTTGGGGAGCAAAATAACTGATGATGGTCGAAGTAAAGAAGATATAAAATGTAGGCTGGCAATGGCAAGGAAAGCGTTTCTGAAGAAGAGAAATTTGTTAACATCCAGTATTGATTTAAGTGTCAGGAAGTCATTTCTGAAAGTATTCGTATGGAGTGTAGCCATGTATGGAAGTGAAACATGGACGATAAATAGTTTGGACAAGAAGAGAATAGAAGCTTTCGAAATGTGGTGCTACAGAAGAATGCTGAAGATTAGATGGGTAGATCACATAACTAATGAGGAAGTATTGAATAGGATTGGGGAGAAGAGAAGTTTGTGGCACAACTTGACCAGAAGAAGATATCGGTTGGTAGGACATGTTCTGAGGCATCAAGGGATCACCAATTTAGTATTGGAGGGCAGCGTGGAGGGTAAAAATCGTAGAGGGAGACCAAGAGATGAATACACTAAGCAGATTCAGAAGGATGTAGGTTGCAGTAGGTACTGGGAGATGAAAAAGCTTGCACAGGATAGAGTAGCATGGAGAGCTGCATCAAACCAGTCTCAGGACTGAAGACCACAACAACAACAACATTCTTACTTATCGGAGAAACTATTGTGAATATATTAACTGTACCAGTAAAATCGATTGTTTGTACTAAATAAAGTAATAAACAGCATTTGAGACCTCTGGTATATATATTTACCAGTATCACTTAAAGTTTTAACCACTGTGCTACAGCATACGGTGAGAGCTCTGGTATCTGAGATACTTTGTTGGATACTGGAAGCAAACACGAAATTCCATATTGATCAGGCTCAGAGCAGTATGCCTGATGCATACTTTTCCTGGGACTGCAAATAAAGCAGCTTTTGTCATACTTTTCCAAACGAGGAGGTCACGGCAGCCTATACTTTTTGGTAGAAATGTTTACGTGTTACAGACCTAGTAATCAGATCACTATCAGTTAAAGAATCCACCTGACCTTTTTCTTCGCGTGACACACACACACACACACACACACACACACACACACACACACACACACGCTCAGAGAGAGGGGGGGGGGCGTATTTCTTCAAAAATGTTCAAATGTTTGTGAATTTTTAAGGGACCAAACTGCTGAGGTCATCGGTCCCTAGACTTACACACTACTTAAACTAACTTACGCTAAGAACAACACACACACCCATGCCCGAGGGAGGACTCGAACCTCCGACGGGAGGGGCCGTGCAAAAAATGGTTCTGAGCACTATGGGACTAAACTTCAGAGGTCATCAGTCCCCTAGAACTTAGAACTACTTAAACCTAACTAACCTAAGGACATCACAAACATGCATGCCCGAGGCAGGGTTCGAATCTGCGACCGTAGCGGTCGCGCGGTTCCAGACTGTAGCGCCTAGAACCGCACGGCCAGCCCGGCCGGCAGGGGCCGTTCAGTCAGTGCATGACGCCTCTAACCACGCGGCCACTCCGCGCGGCGTATTTTTTCCTGTTTCCTTTAATTCTGTACGATGATGGATCCTTGTAGAGCTTTTCTGCAAATTGGGACAGCTGGCTGGGTGTGAGAACGCACAAGAGCTCCGAGGGCAGCACTGCGGTCAGACCACAAAAATGTTTCTGCTGAAAGCTAGGGTTTAGTCAGATAAAGTCTTGGGAAAAAAGCACTGTTTTATCGACAGATGCAAGAACCCTAGGCGGTCGCTTGTGGGGGCGGCAGACCATGAGAGCCCAGTAGTTGTAAATTTTCAGTGTGGAAGGACCTTGAAGCATGCCTCCTACAAAAGATAAAATCTGCAAAAGGAAGAGTGACACACGACGCACACCGCGTGGGACGAACATTTGGGGGCTGGAGCCGCAGGTGTAGATGTTCGTTAAGAACGGAAATTTCGTTATTTCATTGGTCGAAGCCGGAAAGTATACTGCTATTGGCTGCCGAAATTCTGGCGCTGGCAGATCCAGCTACGTTTTATACAGGAGAGGAGAAAGACATTTTGTCTCAGGCAACGATACAGTACAACACTTCGTCCTAGATCTTTAGGGAGAGATGACTCCACTTCAGTAGTGCAGAGGAAGATGTCTTCGCTTTACAGCCGACCACCGATGCTGTAGGAGATGAACTTGGAATCTCAGCCACTACTGCAGCCATCCTCTACAGCTGACATGGAGAGGTCTCCAGCGGTGAGATCGACGTTTTGGAGTCAAATTTACGATGATGTTGGTTAAGATCCCAGCTATCACATCCTCCAGCCATTCACCCTTGTGGGCCATCGTTTACGATTAATTGACGAAAAAATTCGGAATTTTGCGTGACGCTCAATAGCGTTAAAAAAGTTTTAGTAAGTAGATTGCTTAGGACGTGTAATTGACAGGACAAGGACGCCGCTTCCAATGAGTTATGGGTTCGAATCTCGAAAAGTGCATTATTTTTTTATTTTTAAATCTTTATCGAACTGCCTTTGATGATTTCATTTATTCAATTAATAGATTTAAATGTAATTTTTGTTTTATACTTTCTCGCAACATTTTAATTACCGTATGAACATTTTCATTTGTTCCATTTTTTTATTTATATCATTCTATTTCCAATCGGAATTTTTGTCAGTGTGGATTTAATTATATTCATCTATTATAATATTCAATTATTGGAATATTCTGAGCTAACGGTTAAAAAACAAAATTCGAAATAATCTATATTGACTGTGCAATGGTGTGAAAAATGTAGTTTTCGCTACAAAATGTGCGTTTCTTTTTCACGGTAATCGCCATAGAACCGTTTAAAGCATAGCCTAAATTTCTATTGCACTATGGACAAAGTAACGCAGATGAATATTTAAACGAAAGAAGGTTTTATAAATAAAACTAAATTCAAACAAATTGAGGAATTGATATAATTAATGCAAAACCTGGACAAAAGAAATAGAATGATAAAATCAAAAGAAATAATATCGAAATTAATACATAAAATTAATTAAAAACACACGAACAGAGATTTCAAGTAGGAAAAGTATGATAGAAAGAAATATGAGAGCAAATGAAGAAGTTGATGTAATTATTAAAACGATGTGACAAAGGAATGAAAATAAAAAATGATTTAAATAAGTTAATTGAATAAAAATGATGACCAAAGTCGGATTGATAAAGATTTAAAAATGAAGCAAACTAGTGTAACTGAAGAAATTCGAACCCACAATCTTCTGCATGCAGAGCCCTCACCCTATCCATTACACCACACGAAGTATGAAGTTTTTTAACGCTATGTCACACAAAATTCCGAATTTCTTTTTTCAATTACTCGCAAGTGAGGGCCCACGAGGGCTAATGGCTGCAGTGTGTGATACTTTGGATCTTAGCCTACATAACTTCACAAACGATTTAAAAAAGTCGATCCCAACAATGGGGACCTCTCCTTGTGAGCATCAGTAGAGTGGTAAGCCTGGGCCGCATTTGCGTACGTCGTGCCGAGGGGACCGAGAAGTTATTTGTTTCACGTCAAAGTTTCCTTACTCTGAATTAATCAATACAGCCAGCTAACTGCTCTCAGTACGTGCTTAGGCGAGAGAACCTGTGCTTGTACATACTTTTCTGGGTGTTTTGTTTAGATTATCAACTTATTCGACTGTCATTGGCGATTTTCATGGACACAGTTTTTGCAACATTCCTGCCACAAATCCACCCACGTATGCCGAGGTCTTTCGTATATGTTTTTCCACCCATGTACCCTATTACAGTTATTTCTATTGTTTACTCAGCAGCTAAAACCACATTAATGCATCCAGCAATAAATCAGATTATTGCAGTGACCCTTAGTTTCATTTAATAGCCTAATGGAAATGTTTATCAATATGTTTATGTGAATTATAGGGACCATATTTCACGGTTTTTTGTGTTTCCCCTATTTAATCCAGATATTTAATTTGTCACCCGTTGTGAGACTTTCTTTTTTCACTTCACATGATCTCTTTGGGAACGATCTGTTCACTACATACACTACGTGCTCAAAAGTATCCGGACACCTGGCTGAAAATGACTTGCAAGTTCGTGGCGCCCTCCATCGTTAATGTTTTAATTCAGTGTGGTGTTGGCCCACCCCTAGACTTGATGACAGCTTCCAGTCTCGCAGGCATACGTTCAATCATGTGCTGGAAGGTTTCTTGGGGAATGGCAGCCCATTCTTCACGGAGTGCTGCACTGATGAGAGGTATCGATGTCGGTCGGTGAGGCCTGGCCTAAAGTCGGCTTTGTAAAACATCCCAGAGGTGTTCTATAGGTTTCAGGTCTGGACTCTGTGCAGGCCAGTCCATTGCAAGGATGCTATAGTCGTGTAACTACTCCGCTACAGGCCGTGCCCATGCAAAGCAACAAGGCGTGCCAGCCCCCTCCATGAAAAACACGACCACACCATAACACCACCGCCTCCCTATTTTACTGTTGGCACCACACACGCTGGCAGATGACATTTACCGGACATTCGCCATACCCACACCCCGCCATCAGATCGCCACATTGTGTACCGTGATTCGTTACTCCAAACGCTTTCCCACTGTTCAGTCGTCCAATGTTTACGTTCCATACACCAAGCGAGGCGGTCTCTTGTCAGCCAACAGACGAGGTTGGCCTGTGCGCTTTTGTGCTGTACATGTCCCTTCACGTTTCCACTTCCCTGTCACATCGGAAACAGTGGACCTAGGGATGTTTAGGAGTGTGTAAATCTCGCGTACAGACAGACGTATGACACAAGTGACACCCAATCACCTGACCACGTTCAAAGTCCGTGAGTTCCGCGGACCGCCCCATCGCTCTCACGACGTCTAATGACTACTGAAGTCGCTGATGTGGAGTACCTGGCAGCAGGTGGCAACACAATGCACCTAATACGAAAAACGTGTTTTTGGGGGTGTCCGACATACTTTTGATCACGTAGTGTAGGTCATATAGTGCAGATCTCGTTAGCGTCTCAAAAGGATAAACTAAATTCTCAACGGACACTTCACATGTTGCTAACATTTTAGTGTGATATCTGAACTGTGGTAATGCGTATTGAACGTTTAATAAAATTTTGTTGTCCTGTATAAAACAATATATAATGTAAACTCAGGATCAGATCTTTGAAGTCATAAGGAGAGACAGAGCCAGGTTTTTCAGTGGGCAAGTCTGCTGGGTTACACCTCTCTATAAAATCGAGCAGCCCGACCGAGCAGGCCGAGACGGCTAGCTCAGTGGTGGATTTAAATAGATAACGAACGCAGCTTTGAGCAGCAACACCGTTACCCATAATGTGATAGTCTTTTACACTGACAGCTTTATGAATAATATGGGAATTGTATCTGGATAATCACTGACAATATTTCGTGACGCAACTTACTTAATAAAATTTCTTTATTAATACCTCGATCGTTTTTTGTTATTACGAGAAGCGTAAGTGATTGTTCTTGCACCAATATCGCTAGGTGTATCTTCCTTGCTTTTCAGTTTAACAAACCAGCGTTGTTGCTAGCGAATTGCTATTGTTGCATAAAATCGATTTAAGAATTTAAATTCGTTGAGCCTGTTCAAGGCATCTGATTATCAAAAAGGTAATTACTGAAGAAATGCTAGATCTGAGGATAATCTAGAAGTCTAGAAATTTTCTTAATGTGGAGATAAAATTTATCCTGCATTATTATATACTGTATACTGATGGTACTATAGTATTTATGACAAGCGAAATAAAGTAAAGAATGTAACGCGGGCTTTTTTTAAAATAAAAAATATTTAAACTATATTTTTCAATTTAAACTTCTTCATTTGCGTTTAGTGAAAGTTACCTTAATTGGTGTAGTCTTTTCATTTTAAACTGCCTTTAATTCTTTGCTATGTCGATCATGACAGCTTCCAGTGCACTCTACTATCCGAACATTTTGATTAAAGTCGCTGTTTGATACTTTTCTGCCAATATACAGCACTCAAGTTTCATTTAATACATCATTTAAAAATTTATTAATCGGCTTTGTACTCCTACATACTGAGTTAAGAAGATCATGTAATTTTCCCACAGTTGTTACTGGCTTTACCTCGTCGTTTACCTAGAAAGAAATAATAATATGTAACGAAAACAACCCAAGTACATTCATGACGCATCTCATACACAATAAACGCACGCCCCGAGATTTTTACTGTAGATTCCAAATATTTCATAATGCAAAGAAAGGGTCTTTCTGAATGGCGTTTCCAAGTAGCCATAAAAAAGTTCCAGTTCTGACCTTGTTAAAAACCTGATTAATACCAGCTTTTAAATAATGTTTTTGAAAGACAAACACTTGACTGCACTACACTTTTTCTTTTTCCTGAGAGGTGAGGGGGGGGGGGGGGGATGGCGGGACGGCACGTTGTCCTCGGGGCATGGAAGCCCTTGACACTTATCAATGAACAAACTGTACAAAAGGTATCTCGACAATTTTACTAGTATTCGGCTTATAAATAATCAAAACATAAAAAGCAATACCAGATAAGATTACTCATTCAGTGACCACGTCAACAACCCAGATTATTCAAAAATATGTTCAAATGTGTGTGAGATCTTATGGGACTTAACTGCTAAAGTCATCAGTCCCTAAGCTTACACACTACTTAAGCTAAATTATCCTAAGGACAAACACACACACCCATGTCCCAGAGAGGACTCGAACCTCCGCCGGGACCAGCCGCACAGTCCATGACTGCAGCGCCACGACCGCTCGGCTAATCCCGCGCGGCCCAGATTATTCATATTGTCTGTATATGCAGTGAAATTAAGATTTTCGAGCTTATCATTTTGGTAAATCTTCTTTGTGAAAAAATACCTTTATTTTTTTACTAGCTCCTTTTTCTTTCCAGGTACAAACACACACACACACACACACACACACACACACACACACACACACCTTCTAAGAATCGTCAGGTGCATTTTCCATGGCTTTCGGCAAATATTTGCAATTTCGTTTTTGCAATGTGTAGCTGGACTCAGCCCAAATAAATAGTGCTTATCGTCTTTCACGTGGCGACCCAATGCAGACAGAAAACGTCGGTTTGTTTCTCGTTACGAGCAAAATCATTTTCAAAGCGGAGTTTTATGTGCGCATTCGATTGAGCGGCCCCAGGCAGTCGTTGTTATAATGCAGAAACGGAGCGATTAATCTGATGTCGAAAAGGACATGATCATATGCTGTCGGGGTAAGGGTGGAAGCATTGCCGAAACGGCTAAGTTTGTAAACTGTTCGCGTGCCGCCATGGTTAAAGTAAACCTTGCTTGGCAAAATGGCGTGTCCACAAGCGGCACCAAGACACTTTGGTGCTCCAGGGTCCATAGTTGACTTGGGTGAAAGACGTATGTGGATATGTGTACGGGCGAATAGATGTGAAACTGTTGAGCAGCTGACGGCTCAGATGAATCAGGGGCTACCGACAGTGTCTCCTCAAAAAATGGCTCTGAGCACTATGGGACTTAACTTCTGAGGTCATCAGTCCCCTAGAACTTAGAACTACTTAAACCTAACTAACCTAAGGACATCACACACATCCATGCCCGAGGGAGGATTAGAACCTGCGACCGCAGCGGTCACGTGGTTCCATACTGTAGCGCCTAGAACCGCTCGGCCACCCAGGCCGGCAGTGTCTCCTCAACGACGGTGTTGTGGTGCTGGGTTATGCACCCATGCTGACTGTTGTTCATCAGCGACGAAGCTGGAATTTGCAATCCAACACCGCTACTGGACATTCACGTTTTGTGCTCCATCGGATTGATGGCCGCCGGCGTGTACGGCTTTAAACTTCTGAAAGCCTGCAATCACAAAGGAGCCTTTGTGGTCTGGGAAATGTTTCCGTGGCGTTTCCTGAGTGTTCTCGTCATTCTGGAATACACATGGGTCAACACAAGTATATAACTTTCCTTGTGGGTCCATGTACACCCCTACAAGCAGTTTGTTTTTCCTGTCCGCGATGGCGCGTAGCAGCAGAACAATTCAATGTGTCAAACAGATCGCAATGTACACGCTTGGTTCGAAGAGCACTAGAATGGAACTGTGCGTTTGGCATCATTGGCTGGGAGGCCCCTTGGAGTTGTGAACACTTGTGAGAAGAGACACTTGCGAGAAATCCGGGATACTGAGGGACCAGCACAGGGTGTGTCGAAAATGCTGCGCCACTACCTGCTCGGCCACTACCTGCTGCCGCTGGGTGTGACTGAGCGCTCGGCTTGTGCCGGCTCGGGCAGCTACCGAGGGACATTCACACTCCTCCAGTGCAGCCAGGCTACATTATTTCAGAATTTATTTTGGCAAGGAAGAGTGGCCTTAGTCAGATTAGAAATCGGAGCTGATTTTACCCCCACGATATCATGTCAACCATTAGTTGCAGCACAGTTACGCGTAAGACCTTTTTCATTGGAATTTTTGTTCTGATTAATCTTACATAGGGCATAATTTTCGCTCAACCTCATACTTAACGATGCATTTTACAGAAACTATAGAAACTGGTATATTCCGCTAAATCCACAGCAGTACTGAACTGCGGCGCGCAACCTGTTTGGTGCCCCTGTAGACCGCCCGCTACCTGTTGGCCCGGGTCTCCTCACAACTGTCCCGCCTGACAACTGTCTCTCCTCACAAGTGTCCGGCCGCCTTGGTGCAGGTCTTCTTACATTCGACGCCACATTTGGCGACCTGCGCGCCGGATGGGGATGAAATGATGATGAAGACAAGACAACACCCAGTCTCTGACCAGCGAAAATCCCCGACCCAGCCGGGAATCGAACCCGGGCCCGTGGGACGGCAATCCGTCACGCTGGCCACTCAGCCATCGGGGCGGACAGCACTAGAATGAGTATACTGTACTCCCCCAGTCACCAAACTTCCTAGATTTCAACCGAATCTAGAATCTGTGGGAGCACTTCGGTCGGGCTATTCACGCCATGGATTCTCAGTTGAGAAACCTGGGACTTCTGGCGACGGCACGGGAGTTGGCAAGACATCACATTCCTCTTGGTACATTCCAGAACCTCAGTGACACTCTTCCTGCACGTACTGCAGCAGTGACAAGTGGTCACATTAATTTAACAGGACAGTATATTTGTACTTTCCCCTCGTCCTTCGCCCACCCATTTTCCTTTTCTTTTCCTCTTCCTCATTTCTTTCCCCTGTTTCAAAACCGCGACCTCACGGAAGCGGTGTCCATTGCAGGCACACTGGCTGCAATACGCTGATTGCGTTACTGTTCATGACTGTTTGGTTATTTGGCCGTTTTTCGAGGAAGGGCACATGCAGTGCAGTGACGATCAGCTGTTTGGAGTTGCTCCATTAAGAAGCAGCATTTCCGTTCCCGGACAGACTTGGCAGAGCGGGGCCCCTTTGTCTTCTCGTCGGCTCGCGCCGGCCGCGAGGTGTTTTGTGTCGTCGCACCCCGCCGTGACCTCGGCGCCGGCTGTGTGGCTTGCGGTGGGCAGGGACGCCACAGACGTATTGTGTGGTGTGGCAATCCGTCTGGCCGATGTCCACGCTGTCTGTCTACACGTCGCTGCTTGCCAGTGCATCACATGAACTGCAGCATGTCATTTGAACTCTTGTGGTGCGACTCTAAAAATGAACACCTCCGGCTGTGCAGCCTGCTGCGCCGAACGCTTCTCTCTACAGGATGTTCCAAACCTTTAGGGTCCAAATTATGCAAATGGTAGAGGATCTTATAAGATCAAATAAGGCAAATGGGTTAGATAACATTCCATCAGAATTTCTAAAATCATTTGGCGAAGTGACAACAGAACGACTATTCACGTTAGTGTATCGAATGTATGAGTCTGGCTGCATACCATCTGACTTTCGGCAAAATATTATCCACGCAATTCCGAATACTGCGAGAGCTGACAAATGCAAGGATTGTCACAAAATCGGCTTAACAGCTCATGCATTCAAGTTGCTGAAAAGAATAACATGCAGAAGAACAGAAAAGAAAATCGAGGATGCATTAGATGACGATCAGTTTGGCTTTAGGAAATGTAAAGGCACCAGAGAGGCAATTCTGACGTTGCAGTTGATAATGGAAGCAAGACACGTTCATAGGATTTGTCGACCTGGGAAAAGCATTCGACAATGGAAAACGGTGCAAGACGTTCGAAATTACGAGAAAAAGAGGGTCAAGCTATAAGGAGAGACGGGTAATATACTGTATGAGCCAAGAGGGAATAATAACAGTGGACGAGCGTATTCCGCTGTTGAATTGATTTTGTTATCCTCCCCTCATGAACCATGGACATTCCCATTGATAGGGAGGCTTGTGTGCCTCAGCGATATAGATAGCCGTGCCGTAGGTGCAACCACAACGGAGTAGTAGCTGTTGAGATGCCAGACAAACGTGTGGTTCCTGAACAGGGCCAGCAGGCTTTTCAGTAGTTGCAGGGGCAATGGTCTGGATGATTGACTAAACTGGCTTGTAACATCAACCGAAACGGCTTTGCTATCCTGGTACTTGGAACAGCTGAAAGACGGAAATTTTTCCCCAGGGCCTGCAGCTCTACTGTATGGTTAAATGACGATGGTGTCCTCTTGGGTAAAATATTTCGGAGGTAAAGTAGTCCCCATTCGGATCTCTGGGCGGGGACTACTCAAGAATACGTCGTTATCAGGAGAAATAAAAACTAGCGTTCTGAGGATCGGAGCGTGAAATGTCAGATGCCTTAATCGGGCAGGTAGGTTAGAAAATTTAAAAAGGGAAATGGATAGGATAAAGTTAGATATCGTGCGAATTAGTGAAGCCCAGTGGCAGGAGGCACAGAACTTCTGGTCAGTAAATACAAAATGAAGTAGGGTAATGCAGGAATAGGTTTAATAATAAATAAATAAAATAGGAACACGGACAAGCTTCTACGAACAGCATAGTGAACGCATTATTGTAGCCAAGATAGACATGAGCACCACACCAACTACAGTAGTACGCGTTTATATGCCAACTAGCTCCGCAGCTGGTGAAGAGATTGAAGAAATGTATGAGATAAAAGAAATTATTCAAATAGTTAAGTGAGACGAAAATTTAGTACTTATGGGAGACTGGGATTAGATAGTATGAAAAGGAAGAGAACGTCGTATGTGAATATAGACTGGGGGAAAGGAATGAAAGAGGAAGCCGCCTGGTAGAATTTTGCACACAGCACAATTTAATCGTAGCTAACATTTGATTTAAGAATAATAAAAGAAAGCTGTATAGGTGGAAGAGACCTAGAGACTTCGGAAGGTTCCAGATTGATTATATAACGGTTAGACAGAGATTTAGGTATCAGGTTTTAAATTGTAAAACATTTCCAGGGGCAGATGTGGACCCTGACGACGACAATTTATTGGCTATGGACTGTAGATTAAAACTGAAAAAAGTGCAAAAAAGTAGGAATTTAAGCAGATGGGACCTGGATAAACTGAAAGAACCAGGAGGGATCATTAGAAAACGATTGACAAGAACAGGGGAAAGGAACAGAGCATAATAAAAATGGGCAGTTTGAGAGATTAAATACTGAAGGCAGAGAGGATCAAGTACGTAAAAAATCCAGGGCTCATACAAATCGTTGGATAACGCAAGAGATATTTAATTTAATTGACGAAAGGAGAAAATAGAACAGTGCAGTAAATGAAGCAAGCAAAAGGGAACACAAACGACTCAAAAATGAGACCAGCAGGAAGTGCAAAGCGGCTGCACAGGAATGGCTAGAGACCAAATGTAAAAATGTTGAACCATATATCACCAGAGGTAAGATAGATGTTGCCTACAGGAAAGTTAAAGAGACCTTTGGAGAAAAGAGAACCACCTGCATGAATATCAAGAGCTCAGATGGAAAACCAGTCGTAAACATAGAAGGGAAAGCAGAAAGGGGTATATAGGGGGTCTATACAAGGGAGATGTAGTTGAGGGCAGTATTATGGAAATGGAAGAGGACGTAGAATAAGTCAGATGGGAGATATCATACTGCGTGAAGAATTTGGCAGAGCGCTGAAGATCTAAGTAGAAACAAGGCTCTGGGAATAGACAATATCCTGGTAGAACTACTGATAGCTTTGGGAGAGTCAGCCATGACAGAACTCTTCCATCTGTTGAGCAAGATGTATGAGACATGTGAAATACCCTCAGACTTCACGAAGAATAAAATAATACCAATTCCAAAGAAAGCAGTTGCTAACTAGTGTGAAAATTACCGAACTATCAATTTAATAAGTCACTGTTGCAAAATATTAACGTGAATTCTTTATAGATGAATGGTAAAACTGGTAGAAGCCGACCTAGGGGAGCTCAGTTTGGATTCTCGAGAAATGTAGGAACGCGCGAGGCAGTACCAACTGTACGACGTATCTTAGATGATAAGTTAAGGAAAGACAAACCAACGTTTATACCATTCGTAGACACAGAAAAAGCTATTGACAATGTTGACTGTAATACTCTCTTCTAAATTCTAAAGGCGACAGGAGTAAAATACAGTGAGCAAAAGGCTGTTTACAATGTGTATGGAAATCAGATGGCAGTTATAAGAGTCGAGGGGCAGGAAAGGGAAGCAATGGTTGAGAAGAGAGTGACACAGGGTAGTAGCCTATCCCTCAATCTGTGTATTGTGCAACCAGTCAAGGAAACAAAAGAAAAATTTGTTGTAGGAATTAAAATCCAGGGAGAAGAAATGTAAACCGTGTGGTTTGCTGATGACTTTGTACTTCTGTGAGAGATAGCACAGGACTTGGAAGAGCAGTTGAACAGAATGGACAGTGTCTTGAAAGGAGGATATAAGATGAACGTCAACAAAAGCAAAACAAAGATAATGGAATGTAGTCGAATTAAATCATGTGATGCGGATGGAATTAGATTAGGAAATGAGGCACTTAATGTAGTAGATGAGTTCTGCTATTTGGGCAGCAAAATAACTGATGATGGTCGAAGGAGAGAGGATATAAAATGTAGAATGGCGATGGTAAGAAAAGCGTTTCTGAAGAAGATAAACATTTCTTAACATCGGGTATAGATTTAAGAGTCAGGAAGCCTTTTCTAAAAGTATTTGTTTGGTGTGCAGCCATGTATGTAAGTGAAACATGGGCGATAAACCGTTGAGACAGGAATAGAATTGAAGCTTCTGAAATATGGTGCTACAGAAGAATGCTAAAGATTAGATGGATAGACCACGTAACTAATCAGGAGGTACTGAATAGAACTGCGAAGAAGAGGAATTTGTGGCAGAACTTGACTAGAAGAAGGGACACTTTCTGAGGCATCAAGGGATCACCAATTTAGTACTGGAGGGGAGCGCGGAGGATAAAAATTGTAGAGGAATCCAAGAGATGAATAAAGTAAGCGCATTTAGAAGAATATAGGCTGCGGTAGTTACTTAGAGATGAAGAGGCTTGCACAGGAAAGAGTAGCATGGTGAGTTGCACCAAACCAGTCTTTGAACTGAAGAACACAACAACAATCAGGCAGATGAACTCATTTTGAGGTCATATATATTTCTTTGAGCTCCAAGTAAGCAATAATTTCTCACATAAACATGTGAACAGATATTCACTTATGTGGAACCAGTTAATTGGAAATTATGTAATTGTGATACAAACTCGAAGAAATAAACCCGTACCTGAAAGCTTTTGATTGGTTTTAAATCCTTCATACAAATACTGTGGTCAGGCGACCCCAAATAATAATATGCATGACGTTTTCTTTTGCATAGCTGAATACTGAGCTCTTACTGTGGCGCCGTCCCATTGTAGAATAGGCACCCTTACTTGGAACATTTAACGTGTGGTGCTGTAAGAAAATTACTTCATTTGTGTCACCGATGATTAACGAGAAGCCGGCCGTTGTGGCCGAGCAGTTCTAGGCGCTTCAGTCCGGAACTGCGCTGCTGCTACGGTCGCGGAACTGCGCTGCTGCTACGGTCGCAGGTTCGAATCCTGCCTCGGCCTTGGATGTGTGTGATGTCCTTAGGTTAGTTAGGTTTAAGTAGTTCTAAGTCTAGGGCACTGATGACCTCATATGCTAAGTCCCATAGTGCTCAGAGCCATTTGAACCATTTGATTAACGAGAACTTCCCTTTCTTGTTTTTACGACAGTGTTGAGATCATAGTGAGTTTCAGTTATTGTAACTAGCATCTTGTTGGTTTACTGTTATAGAAGGCGTACATTAGCTTGTATAAAGTTCTGTGCTGAGTACGTTAAGTGTGGTAGGCAGTTTGCACACTCCATTGTCGAGCTCCAGTTCGTCGCAATGACAATTCAGCAATAAACATAAACTTTTATATGGCTTGTAGATGAGCCAGAACTAGTAATCAAATAAAACTATTTTTATATACAGGATGTTTCAGAAGTGATGATCAATATTCAGGGATATAACAGGAATGATCATTCGAAACAAAAGTCAAGTAAACATGGACTCTCATTCCTTAAGAACTGTGAGCAATTCTTGATCTTCGATACTGTTAAACAAATCACTTATACTGCAAGCTGTTTGCTTTTCGTGTTTTGGAAAGTGGTAGTATGGACCAAAACAAGAAAAAAATCCAATAGACATGTGCTCTAAAATGCATACCTTAAAAGTTATGAGCACATCTTCACTAGAAGAGTTGTGTTTCAAAGTGGCGAAGATGAACAAGTACTCATAGGTATTTTTTTTTCTTGTTTTGGTCCATACTACCACTTCCTAAAATATGGACAGCAATGACATTTGTTGGAAAGTAGTGAAGATCAAAAATTGTTCATATCTCTTAAGGTATGCCTTTTAGAGCCCATGTTTTCTTGACCTTTTGTTTCGAATGATCGTTCTTGTCACACCCCTGAATATTGACCATCACTTCTGAAACAAATGTATATGTGACGTCTGTTCTTTCAGACATGTCTGAAAGAACAATCACTACTCTTGACCTTGCAACCGAACTTATATATGCTGACATGAAACAGAAATTCTGACATCAGCCGTAATCATGCATCGAAATGAATTCAATGGCGAAAAATGGAAATTCGTGCCGGACCAGGACTCGAACTCTCTCTAACTCGGGTTTACCGCTTCAGATGTGTAAGAACGCTTCCCGTACAACCCAAATTACCAAATTGTCACATGCTACTTACGTAGCGTCCCGTATTCCACCATACTCATTGCTTGCATAAAGTGTGAGATACAGGTTCAAGTCTCAGTCCAGCACCAATTGTCACTTGTCGCCATTGAATTCATTTCAATGCCCGATTGCAGCCGATGTCAAAATTCCTGTTTAATTTCATCAAATTTTTTTTTCAGTATTGCTATTAAGGGTTTTTCGAAATCCGCTGGTTTAACATAACACATAATTTGTCTTCACGTTGGACCATGTCAGATAATATTGGTAAAGGGTACATTCTCCCAGAACCAATTGCAGGAAGGAAAAAAATTGAAGATATTCATAAACGTGGGAAGAGATGAAATACACAGGTCTGCACTGGTGTATTACGGATACTTAGTTGAAGTCTTCACAGCCCCATCTGGACGCGAGAAGTCTAAGTAAGCTCGTACTCTTTATTGGAAATGGAAATGAGCGTTTGGCATCATTGGCCGGGAGGCCCCTTACGGGGCAGGTCCGGCCGCCTTGGTACAGGTGTTATTACATTCGACGCCACATTGGGCGACCTGCGCGCCGGATGGGGGCGAAATGATGATGAAGACAACACAACACCCCGTCCCTGAGCAGAGAAAATCCTCGACCTGGGAATCGAACCCAGACCCGTAGGACAGCAATCCGTCACGCTGACCACTTTTTTTTGTTTGTTGATCTCATTTTGTTCTATATTGTTCGTTGAACTTGTTCGTGGCGGACATCCGATGGCACCCGTTCAGGCTGTTCGTTAATCCGGTCACTCAGTTTTTTTTATTACAGGGCGTAACTAAACCCTCTGACCGAAAATGCTGAGCTACCGTGCCGGCTACTCAGCTATCGGAGCGGACACTCTTTAATGTGTTTTTATTGCTTCTCTCATTCTTGTACCCTTATTTTTAATGCAAGAAGCTGTGAGCAATAGGGGGGTACAGACATGTTTCTTTATTTATCCTGAAATAATTAATGCCAATCCTGGCTATATATCTTCAGCTCAGAGTAAACTAATGTAAGAATACGTTTCTCGCTTTCGTAACCATTCCTTACCCCGTAAATCGTGTTTCCTCTTTCATCATTTTTTCGCATCACAAAAGGCAAAGCCGGCCTGAACAAGCAAATTGTCTTCACGTCTTCGAAATAATGTTATGCTTGTACAGGTATGCTTGGGCTGCGTGGAGCGAGTGGGAATTCGTGCATGCTTACACAAAACGCTTAATCATGCATGCTTGTCACGTATGCAGTTACGTGTATGGCCGCCTTAAGATGCGCCTAGCGCTTGAGCCAGACGAATGTTCGAGCACGTGGTGCCATGCACCACAAGACAGTCGGACACGGTCTCTGGCTCCACTTCATTCCGTGTTGAACCCGCCTGAGCGCATGCCAAATCCTTTCCCTGTAACATTACCGCTCTTCCGCGTCGCTAGTTTTAATTATTTCCGCGATTTTTAGAGCTTGGTCTTCAGTGCAGAAGAATAGAAGAAAGCCGCAAGAGGGATCCGATTACACCTCCAGGTTCGTAACTGTTCTCTGTCAGCGATGCGACTCTTTCCGAGATTCTGGCACGGAAGATTAACCTCCTTTTCCTCGTCTCCTATGCCTGCCCCTTTATTTTAACGTTGCCTCCGCGTCTCTTTTCGCGGTCACACTTAAGAAACTCGCCGCCAGATGCCAACTTCTTTCTTAATCGGAAAATTCCGTGGCACCAGCGACAACTGTTCTAATTAGTTACACGGAATAATATTCGCGACTGGAATGTAGTGCACGCTGTTGGGACCCATTTTTCTTGAAGCCTTAGACTACTAACAAGTACATGTTTTAACATTTGCATTTGACTTAACCCTAAATAAAGTGCCAAAAATAACGTTTACGTTCTGACTGGGGTACGTATTAATATCAGAAAAGAAGGTCGGAAGGCACTGTTCGTATTTCAGTGCATCGTAAAGTGGAGACGTTATATTCTCAATTTGTTTCACACTGTGAATGAAGTGGAACCATTTCGTTGTCTCAATTGTTGTTTGTGGCTTGTAAAATAGGTAACAGCGTAAACATCGTGTCGTCAAGGATGCATTTCTTGTCTACTGTCGCGCGACACTATATTTATAGCCCCAGTTCTTGAACTGTCCATGGAGCTTGCGAAAGCCGATTCTATTGCGGGCGTAAACACTGTCATGATTCTATAATCGATATTAAATATCGAGCACAAAGAGTCTGTAACTTCCACCTTTTCCGTTACTGCAGTCAGTGTTTCCAATATTTCAGTAATCAACAACCCGCCTTCTCACACTTTTCAGGGTTCTCCTTTCTAACGCTTGTTTTTAATAGTAGAAATACGTATTAATTTTGCACCAAGGTGTGAAACACCTACTGTTAAGAGTGAAAAAGAGTACAATATCTCCGCGTCTCGTTACGAATTAGAATGGAACACGTTCCTTCCATGAGTGCCAGTAATGATACTTAACGGAACCGTAAATTTTCCATTTCGTTTGCCGTAGAATCCTAGTAAACGGCTCCGCATCCTTCTTCTCTTTGCGAGACTTTGATTCATCTATGAATGACGCTTCTCCACTAAGAAAAAAATGGTTCAAATGGCTCTGAGCACTATGGGACTTAACATCTGTGGTCATCAGTCCCCTAGAACTTAGAACTACTTAAACCTAACTAACCTAAGGACATCACACACATCCATGCCCGAGGCAGGATTCGAACCTGCGACCGTAGCAGTCGCGCGGCTCCGGACTGAGCGCCTAGAACCGCTAGACCACCGCGGCCGGCCTCCACTAAGAGACAGTTTGCTAGAAACTGCGGGAGTCTCCGTCTTCATTGCAACCACTAGAGGGAATCTGTTTATTCTATTGCGGTTTTTAGCACATTTTCATGAACTTTATTATATCAGTAACAGAACTGTCTATTCTTGTATGACATGTGCATTGTTTTGTGACTTCGTTCCCTTGATGCTGGTTTCAGGGAACTTACTTTCTATTTTTTCGATGAAGATCATGAAAGTTTCATTTGACTGTCGTTTCTTTTGCAATACTTTGTATACACAGGCTATCCTAAAATAATGTATACGCTCAATGAGACTGGACATCTCTTTAATTAAAGCAGATAGAAATCAAAAGTTTGTGTATTATACAGTAAGGTGTAACTTAACGAGATGGAGTGATTTGGCACGGTGGTAAGACACTAGACTCTATTCGGCAGTGCGCCATTTCAAATCCCAATCTGGCCAACCAGATTTAGATTTTTCATGGTTTTCCCAAATTTGTAAAGATGAAAAATTCCGGGAGGTTCATTTGAAAATGAAAAAATCGGTTTCCTCCCATAACCCGAGCTTGTGCGCCGTCTATAAAGATCGCATCATGGACTAGACGTTAAACCATAATCTTCCTTTCCATCACAGCCTAACTACACCAGTCTGAACATCCGGTCTTAATGCTGTATGTCAACACAAAAAAGGAGTCATTAGTGTCGAAACGACCTTCGTTTCTGCCGCACTGTATGCTGAAAGCCCAGAGAACTACCTATTTGGAAGAAAATAATTATAACGGCGCTGACATTCAAAGAATGTACGATATTGTGGGATACTGCTTTGGCCTGTCACAGTATGCATGTGGACCCTTTCGGAGATCATAAATAGGACCACCTATATAAAAATCCATACCGCAGGCCCAGAAGGTTTAATAGTTTATCAAGATCTCGCGTGACGAAGAACATTTCGAGGAAACTTTCTAATCGGGCACGGGCGGAAATTTCTACCCATCGATATGCTGTTGTACTGCCAGCGTTACCTGTGCGACACTGTCATGTAGATACGATTTCACGGAAAATGCGGAAGAGAGACATGGGGTGCCAGACGCAAACACTTACCAAAATCAGTAACTTATTTTTCTCGTTTTTATTTCTTAATTTTTCTGGATTTCGACTACTTTTCTGCATTCCGCTACGCCTTTTTTTTATCTTGTACCGATCGCTTCTTCTCCTACGTAATCATTACACTCAAAATTTTCCATAATATTTTATCACATATTCTAATCCTCTTTTCATTCGATTTTCCCCCCTATTGCTCCTCTCAGTGCCAAGTTAATTATTCCTCGATGCCTTGGCAGCTAACACGTAGCGTTGTCGCACCAATCTGTCCCTAGCAAAAGGTTTTCTGTGAACTTCTTTACCTGCCTATTATGTGGAGTATGTAATTGTACTGAGCGAGACGGCGCAGTGGTTAGCATACTGGACTCATGTTCGGGAGGACGACGGTTCAAACACACCTCTGGTCATCCAGATTTAGGTTTCCCGTGATTTCCCTAAATCGCTCCAGGTAAATCCCGGGATGTTTCCTTTGAAAGGGCACGTCCGATTTCCTTTTCCATCCTTAACAAACTTCGAGCATGTGCTCCGTTTCTAATGACTTCGATGTCGACGGGACGTTAAACCCAGTCTTCCTTCCTTCCATCTTTGTACATTACGTATTCACTTACTTTTTAACATCTTTTTTTTCGTATCACATTTCAGTACTTCCAGTTCTGTCTTCTTCAGTTTCCTTACAACCGAATACCACTACATACCTCGCCAGTCCAAATCATCAGCCGGCCGGTGTGGCCGTGCGGTTAAAGGCGCTTCAGTCTGGAACCGCGTGACCGCTACGGTCGCAGGTTCGAATCCTGCCTCGGGCATGGATGTGTGTGATGTCCTTAGGTTAGTTAGGTTTAATTAGTTCTAAGTTCTAGGCGACTGATGACCTCAGAAGTTAAGTCGCATAGTGCTCAGAGTCATTTGAACCAAATCATCATCTGAAAGTAACGTACATGATGTTCATATAACCATAAGAAACTGTCAGAAAAATCCTTGTGTGGGATGTTGTTCAACTCGGGCGTCACATTGGTTTCAATGTCTTCTACGTCGCGATAGCGTTGACCCTTCATGTAAGCTTGTACGCATTGTCATTTTGTTCTAGGTTCGAACTGATAACGTCAAGTTCCTTGATGATTTTTTTTTCCAGGAAAGAACTGTCCGCGCTTTGCATTTCAGTCACTTCGCGCCAGGCGTCCACACGTCGTTGTTTTTCTTCGGGAGTCTGTATGCGGGACAAAAGTTGCGCACACTTTCCTTTAAAACATTCTGGAGAATGTTCTAAACACTTGATGTAGAGATGCTGTTCCATTGCGGTTTGTGAACAGCGACCCTGACACAAACTGATGTCGTACGGCCACTACTTTAACACTGCCTGCTCACAACTGACTGGTCGAAAGCACATCTGTTGTTTACAGTAAATTGTTAGTTCAAGCTGCCATCGTAGTTACTGCGCTGACGTCGTTTATAAGCCAGGAATAAAAACAGTCTTGGAACTTTTTGGACGGACGGTGTATGTGCACACCACATGTAAACTTCGAGGAGCTACTTCATCATTCCCATGTTAACATTTCAAACCACAGAAACTGTTTTGTTGAAGAAAGTTTTGTTCACATGGGTCATTTCACTTATTTTTCCCTTTGGCAATCCTGTGAAGCTTGCTCCCACGAAAGGGAAATTATTTTGGTTTCTCTAATCTGTATTTCACAATTTTTAGATTTAGCAAATTGAATTTCTCTTCTGTAATTCATCAGTTTGCTCTTAGGTTTGGTCATCCTTCACCAGTTTCACATTCTGTTTTCAACACCTCTTTTAAATCTCCCTTATTTTCAGCCTGAAGTCTAAGGGCGGTTAGGATGGAATTTTTTCGTATTTCACTTGTTTTATACCATTATAAAAGTCGCAATTTCCTTAACAAAATGGTATATAAATCACTTATAAACTCGAGTGGGAAGTATTTTTTTTTTTTTTAATATCGTACCGTAGGTGCAACCACAACGGAGGGGTATCTGTTGAGAGGCCAGACAAACGTGTGGTTCCTGAAGAGGGGCAGCAGCCTTTTCAGTAGTTGCAGGGGCAACAGTCTGGATGATTGACTGATCTGGCCTTGTAACATTAACCAAAACGGCCTTGCTGTGCTGGTACTGCGAACGGCTGAAAGCAAGGGGAAACTACAGCCGTAATTTCTCCCGAGGACATGCAGCTTTACTGTATGATTAACTGATGATGGCGTCCTCTTGGGTAAAATATTCCGGAGGTAAAATAGTCCCCCATTCGGATCTCCGGGCGGGGACTACTCAAGAGGACGTCGTTATCAGGAGAAAGAAAACTGGCATTCTACGGATCGGAGCGTGGAATGTCAGATCCCTTAATCGGGCAGGTAGGTTAGAAAATTTAAAAAGGGAAATGGATAGGTTTAAGTTAGATATAGTGGGAATTAGTGAAGTTCGGTGGCAGGAGGAACAAGACTTTTGGTCAGGTGATTACAGGGTTACAAATACAAAATCAAATAGGGGTAATGCAGGAGTAGGTTTAATAATGAATAAAAAAATAGGAGTGCGGATTAGCTACTACAAACAGCATAGTGAACGCATTATTGTGGCCAAGATAGACACAAAGCCCACACCTACTACAGTAGTACAAGTTTATATGCCAACTAGCTCTGCAGATGATGAAGAAATTGATGAAATGTATGACGAGATAAAAGAAATTATTCAGGTAGTGAAGGGAGACGAAAATTTAATAGTCATGGGTGACTGGAATTCGTCAGTAGGAAAAGGGAGAGAAGGAAACACAGTAGGTGAATATGGATTGGGGGGAAGAAATGAAAGAGGAAGCCGCCTGGTAGAATTTTGCACAGAGCATAACTTAATCATAGCTAACACTTGGTTCAACAATCATGAAAGAAGGTTGTATACCTGGAAGAATCCTGGAGATACTAAAAGGTATCGGATAGATTACATAATGGTAAGACAGAGATTTAGGAACCAGGTTTTAAATTATAAGACATTTCCAGGGGCAGATGTGGATTCTGACCACAATCTATTGGTTATGAACTGCAGATTGAAACTGAAAAACTGCAAAAAGGTGGGAATTTAAGGAGATGGGACCTGGATAAACTGACTAAACCAGAGGTTGTACAGAGTTTCAGGGAGAGCATAAGGGAACAATTGACAGGAGTGGGGGAAAGAAATACAGTAGAAGAAGAGTGGGTAGCTCTGAGGGATGAAGTAGTGAAGGCAGCAGAGGATCAAGTAGGTAAAAAGACGAGGGCTAGTAGAAATCCTTGGGTATCAGAAGATATATTGAATTTAATTGATGAAATGAGAAAATATAAAAATGCAGTAAATGAAGCAGGCAAAAAGGAATACAAACGTCTCAAAAATGAGATCGACAGGAAGTGGAAAATGGCTAAGCAGGGATGGCTAGAGGACAAATGTAAGGATGTAGAGGCTTGTCTTACTAGGGGTAAGATAGATACTGCCTACAGGAAAATTAAAGAGACCTTTGGAGAGAAGAGAACCACTTGTATGAATATCAAGAGCTCAAATGGCAACCCAGTTCTAAGCAAAGCAGGGAAGGCAGAAAGGTGGAAGGAGTATATAGAAGGTTTATACAAGGGCGATGTACTTGAGGACAATATTATGGAAATGGAAGAGGATGTAGATGAAGATGAAATGGGAGATAAGATATTGCGTGAAGAGTTTGTCAGAGCACTGAAAGACCTGAGTCGAAACAAGGCCCCCGGAGTAGACAACATTCCATTGGAACTACTGACAGCCTTGGGAGAGCCAGTCCTGACAAAACTCTACCATTTGGTGAGCAAGATGTATGAGACAGGCGAAATACCCACAGACTTCAAGAAGAATATAATAATTCCAATCCCAAAGAAAGCAGGTGTTGACAGATGTGAAAATTACCGAACTATCAGTTTAATAAGTCACAGGTGCAAAATACTAACGCGAATTCTTTACAGACGAATGGAAAAACTGTTAGAAGCGGACCTCGGGGAAGATCAGTTCGGATTCCGTAGAAATGTTGGAACTCGTGAGGCAATACTAACCTTACGACTTACCTTAGAAGAAAGATTAAGAAAAGGCGAACCTACGTTTCTAGCATTTGTAGACTTGGAGAAAGCTTTTGACAACGTTAACTGGAATACTCTCTTTCAAATTCTGAAGGTGGCAGGGGTAAAACGCAGGGAGCGAAAGGCTATTTACAATTTGTACAGAAACCAGATGGCAGTTATAAGAGTCGAGGGCCATGAAAGGGAAGCAGTGGTTGGGAAAGGAGTGAGACAGGGTTGTAGCCTCTCCCCGATGTTATTCACTCTGTATATTGAGCAAGCAGTAAAGGAAACAAAAGAAAAATTCGGAGTAGGTGTTAAAATCCATGGAGAAGAAATAAAAACTTTGAGGTTCGCTGATGACATTGTAATTCTGCCAGAGACAGCAAAGGACTTGGAATAGCAGTTGAATGGAATGGATAGTGTCTTGAAAGGAGGGTATAAGATGAACATCAACAAAAGCAAAACGAGGGTAATGGAATGTAGTCAAATTAAATCGGGTGATGCTGAGGGGATTAGATTAGGAAATGAGACACTTAAAGTAGTAGAGGAGTTTTGCTATTTAGGGAGTAAAATAACTTATGATGGTCGAATTAGAGAGGATATAAAATGTAGACTGGCAATGGCAAGGAAATCGTTTCTGAAGAAGAGAAATTTGTTAACATCGAGTATAGATTTAAGTGTCAGGAAGTCGTTTCTGAAAGTATTTGTATGGAGTGTAGCCATGTATGGAAGTGAAACATGGACGATAACCAGTTTGGACAAGAAGAGAATAGAAGCATTCGAAATGTGGTGCTACAGAAGAATGCTGAAGATAAGGTGGGTAGGTCACGTAACTAATGAGGAGGTATTGAATAGGATTGGGGAGAAGAGAAGTTTGTGGCACAACTTCACTAGAAGAAGGGATCGGTTGGTAGGACATGTTTTGAGGCATCAAGGGATTACAAATTTAGCATTGGAGGGCAGCGTGGAGGGTAAAAATTGTAGAGGGAGACCAAGAGGTCAATACACTAAGCAGATTCAGAAGGATGTAGGTTGCAGTAGGTACTGGGAGATGAAGAAGCTTGCACAGGTTAGAGTAGCATGGAGAGCTGCATCAAACCAGTCTCAGGACTGAAGACCACAACAACAACATCGTCCACATCTGTTTAAATTGTTGAAAATTTTGCATGCTCAAGACCAAAAAAAGTCGGTAACCTTTTATACTGAAGGCTGTGGATAGCAGTATTACAAAGACGAAATTAAGTTGTTTCTATTGATAGCAGTCGAAAGCAATACCGTGGCATTTCATAATATAAACCCATTGTTGTATGTAGAAGTTCGAAGATTTCTGTTGCTGTGGTAAAGAGTGTTAATACTGGAAAAGTAATAGACTTCCAATTTCTAACAAAACATTGTTATAAATGTAAATCAGAGAGCACAAATACGTGATAGCAGCTATGAAGGAATTGGTGGGAGAACGAAGAACTAGGTACCTAACGAATTTTCGATCGATTTATGAAAGAAACGGAAGCTTGTTACTCGTAGGTTCTTGGATGATGGCAACTCAAAAGGATATAGCAGGTAACAGCAACTTGCCCTTAGAGTGACAAGACTATCACAAAACTGGAATGTGTGAATTACAGCGTCGGCACCAAGCTGAGGAAGTTGAAGCTAAGTTTCAGAAACAAGATGCTTTCTGATGGTAATACCAAAAATATTGATGAATTGCAATATTTTGGGATGGCCATTAGAGATAACACTGATGATTTATTCAGAATGGGGCAGGCAGTGTGGCTATCTTCTTCCACAAATGACAAACAAAATATGTAGTTACTTTGCTCTCTCACACCAGATTCACGGTGCATGTTTCGCAATGCTCAGTACTCAAACACTTCATACAGTCATAAACATTCCAACTCAGCAGCAGTGATCGAAGTCATAAAGCCCATTTAAAGGGACCTGGCATATCCTGATTGATGGGCAGACTTAGGTGAATCCAAATGTGTCTTTCAACAATCTCATGTGGGTTCACATGACAAAAAAAATGTTTTTCTTGAAAGAAAAACATCAAAATAAGGGGTCTTTGGAGCTGCTTTTACTTTCAATGAATGGCAACATTGGTAGGGTGATAGTACTACAGCATATGGGACTTAGTCCTGGAGCAAACCGCATCAGGGAACTTTTAACGGACGGACAAGGCTCACGTCCATAAAGCACAGTGTGTAGCGGAAATGGCCACTAAAGAGTCCAGAAGAGAGAAAATTGTAAGACCCGCTGAAAATGATCAGGAGGATGTTACACAGCAGGGTTCAGGGTGCTTCTAAATGAGTGAAAATAAAAATGAAACACATGTTAGGAGAGTTTCAGTCATTTAAAACTTTAGAAGCTGTTTCTGAAAATGTACATTTTCTGTTGCATTTTCCTCTAAATCTCTAGCGCCATTTCTATTAGATTATTCAGATTTTCAACACGTAGTAAGATCGTTTACTGAGTCTGCTGAACTAAAATACAAAAAATATGAAGTATAATTAAAGTTATTTAGGAGAAAGTGCTTAATATTTTTAAAAAGTTTAGACATATAGTTAAAAACTACACTCCTGGAAATGGAAAAAAGAACACATTGACACCGGTGTGTCAGACCCACCATACTTGCTCCGGACACTGCGAGAGGGCTGTACAAGCAATGATCACACGCACGGCACAGCGGACACACCAGGAACCGCGGTGTTGGCCGTCGAATGGCGCTAGCTGCGCAGCATTTGTGCACCGCCGCCGTCAGTGTCAGCCAGTTTGCCGTGGCATACGGAGCTCCATCGCAGACTTTAACACTGGTAGCATGCCGCGACAGCGTGGACGTGAACCGTATGTGCAGTTGACGGACTTTGAGCGAGGGCGTATAGTGGGCATGCGGGAGGCCGGGTGGACGTACCGCCGAATTGCTCAACACGTGGGGCGTGAGGTCTCCACAGTACATCGATGTTGTCGCCAGTGGTCGGCGGAAGGTGCACGTGCCCGTCGACCTGGGACCGGACCGCAGCGACGCACGGATGCACGCCAAGACCGTAGGATCCTACGCAGTGCCGTAGGGGACCGCACCGCCACTTCCCAGCAAATTAGGGACACTGTTGCTCCTGGGGTATCGCCGAGGACCTTTCGCAACCGTCTCCATGAAGCTGGGCTACGGTCCCGCACACCGTTAGGCCGTCTTCCGCTCACGCCCCAACATCGTGCACCCCGTCTCCAGTGGTGTCGCGACAGGCGTGAATGGAGGGACGAATGGAGACGTGTCGTCTTGAGCGATGAGAGTCGCTTCTGCCTTGGTGCCAATGATGGTCGTATGCGTGTTTGGCGCCGTGCAGGTGAGCGCCACAATCAGGACTGCATACGACCGAGGCACACAGGGCCAACACCCGGCATCATGGTGTGGGGAGCGATCTCCTACTCTGGCCGTACACCACTGGTGATCGTCGAGGGGACACTGAATAGTGCACGGTACATCCAAACCGTCATCGAACCCATCGTTCTACCATTCCTAGACCGGCAAGGGAACTTGCTGTTCCAACAGGACAATGCACGTCCGCATGTATCCCATGCCACCCAACGTGCTCTAGAAGGTGTAAGTCAACTACCCTGGCCAGCAAGATCTCCGGATCTGTCCCCCATTGAGCATGTTTGGGACTGGATGAAGCGTCGTCTCACGCGGTCCGCACGTCCAGCACGAACGCTGGTCCAACTGAGGCGCCAGGTGGAAATGGCATGGCAAGCCGTTCCACAGGACTACATCCAGCATCTCTACGATCGTCTCCATGGGAGAATAGCAGCCTGCATTGCTGCGAAAGGTGGATATACACTGTACTAGTGCCGACATTGTGCATGCTCTGTTGCCTGTGTCTATGTGCCTGTGGTTCTGTCAGTGTGATCATGTGATGTATCTGACCCCAGGAATGTGTCAATAAAGTTTCCCCTTCCTGGGACAATGAATTCACTGTGTTCTTATTTCAATTTCCAGGAGTGTATTTCCCTAACCAGTGGCTGAAAAGTAATTACCTTAGTCCTGTACATTAAGAACATAGCGTGTAATGTTGTGCTAAAGTTTCATGTCAGTTGCTACCGTGGTTTCTGAAGTACAGGGAAGCCAAGTAAAAAAAATTGAACATTGTCGGGATTTGGCTTCCCCCTTCACTCATTGCTATCTATTTCCTCTGGAATTGTTTTCTTCTTTTATTTCTCCTTCTTCTTCTGAAATTTTCATTCAGTTACTTTATTCTTTCCGTCAAATACAAGGTAAACAACAATGGTGATGAGCTGCAACTCTGTTGTACACCTACCATTTGTATTTCGTAAGACACCTTGCACTGTGTGAATGGTACGCCGAAGGCAGCCCTTTGGTACACCTTCTTAAGACCTACGATTTCTTTGATTTTGGACGTCATGGTCAGCCGGTAACTGCAACCTTTCTGTGATGCACGGCGTCATTCTTGCAGTGTCTGCTATTGACGCTAGATAAAAAAAAAATGTTGTATGGCGTGATTGACAGGGATCGCGGGAGGTGGGGGGGGGGGCAGGTTGAGCCGCGTGATTGGAAAGGTATTTTCTATCCTTTGCGCTCAGTGGCATCTTTGCTTCGCAAAAGATGAGAGTCGTGTGTCAGGTGTATCTATTAGGCCTAGACTGCTATAATGGGTCTATATGTTGTGTGGTGTCGTGTTTGCAGCGATTATGACGATAAAAGAAAGAGAGGGTGAAACCCAGAGCCAGAAAAAAGCCGACTCTTCTCGAATAACAGCATGGGGGTCGAGTACAAAGTCTCCATGCGACGGCCGGAGCATCATCAAGTGCCATGAGATACTGCGGAGAGGCTTGGAATTTAATCCAGGAAACTGGCGCCAAGTCTGGTGATCAGGAACTTTACAGCCATGACGTCTCCTCGTCCTTGCCGGAAAGGCAAAGGGAAAGCAAACTAATAGTGCGTGATGTATTGGGTCGGTTACCCACCGAAGCATCAGCCACGCTCGATGTTGCTTACCTTACCGGTATATTAAAAAACGGTGGCATTGGCATCGGATGAGCATCTCCGTAACGCTTTCGTGCTTACTAAACGGAACTGTGACGAAATGTACTGCTCTTATTTGTACCTTCTCTGTCTCCTCTATCGAACAACATATTACCTTCCTCTCACGTACATCTCACGAAATGACCATGATGAGAAAATTCCAGAAGGCAGAGCTAATATAGAGGCTTACCGACAATCATTCTTCCCACGCTCCATTCACGAGGGGAACAGAGAATGGAGGATCAATTAGTGGTACCAGAAGCACTCTCCGCCACACACCAATATGTTGCGTGCGGAATATGATGTAAATGTAGACGTAAATGGTAATCCCACGTCGTCAGTGTCCCAGAATGACCAGCAGTACTCAAGAATCGGCCGAAAAGAGTTTTTGTAACCTAGCTGTTTCGTGGGTGAACTACATTTCCTTAGCGATCTTCCAACGATTTTCAGTCAGGCATCTCCTTTTCATGTTGTTGTTGTTTTCGACTGCTATCAATAGAAACAACTTAATTTCGTCTTTGTAATACTGATATCCACGGCCTTCAGTATAAAAGGTTACCGACTTTTTTTGGTCTTGAGCATGCAAAATTTTCAACAATTTAAACAGATGTGGACGATGTTGTTGTTGTGGTCTTCAGTCCTGAGACTGGTTTGATGCAGCTCTCCATGCTACTCTATCCTGTGCAAGCTTCTTCATCTCCCAGTACCTACGGTAGCCTACATCATTCTGAATCTGATTAGTGTATTCATCTCTTGGTCTCCCTCTACGATTTTTACTCTCCACGCTGCCCTCCAATACTAAATTGGTGATCCCTTGATGCCTCAGAACATGTCCTACCAACCGATCCCTTCTTCTTGTCAGGTTGTGCCACAAGCTCCTCTTCTCTCCAATCCTATTCAATACTTCCTCATTAGTTACGTGATCAACCCATCTAATCTTCAGCATTCTTCTGTAGCACCACATTTCAAAGGCTTCTATTCTCTTCTTGTCCAAACTATTTATCGTCAATATTTCACTTCCATACATGGCTACACTCCATACAAATACTTTCAGAAACGACTTCCTGATATTTACATCTATACTTGATGTTAACAAATTTCTCTTCTTCAGAAACGCTTTCCTTGCCATTGCCAGTCTACATTTTACATCCTCTCTACTTCGACCACCATCAGTTACTTTGCTCCCCAAATAGCAAAACTCATTTACTACTTTAAGTGTCTCATTTCCTAATCTAATTCCCTCAGCATCGCCCGATTTAATTCGACTACATTCCATTATCCTCGTTTTGCTTTTGTTGATGTTCATCTTATATCCTCCCTTCAAGACACTGTCCATTCCATTCAACTGCTCTTCCAAGTCCTTTGCTGTCTCTGACAGAATTACAATGTCATCGGCGAACCTCGAAGTTTTTATTTCTTCTCCATGGATTTTAATACCTACTCCGAATTTTTCTTTTGTTTCCTTTACTGCTTGCTCAATATACAGATTGAATAACATCGGGGAGAGGCTACAACCCTGTCTCACTCCTTTCCCAACCACTGCTTCCCTTTCATGCCCCTCGACTCTTATAACTGCCATCTGGTTTCTGTACAAATTGTAAATAGCCTTTCGCTCCCTGTGTTTTACCCCTGCCACCTTCAGAATTTGAAAGAGAGTATTCCAGTTAACGTTGTCAAAAGCTTTCTCCAAGTCTACAAATGCTAGAAACGTAGGTTCGCCTTTTCTTAATCTTTCTTCTAAGGTAAGTCGTAAGGTTAGTATTGCCTCACGTGTTCCAACATTTCTACGGAATCCAAACTGATCTTCCCCGAGGTCCGCTTCTACCAGTTTTTCGATTCTTCTGTACAGAATTCACGTTAGTATTTTGCAGCCGTGACTTATTAAACTGACAGTTCGGTAATTTTCACATCTGTCAACACCTGCTTTCTTTGGGATTTGAATTATTATATTCTTCTTGAAGTCCGACGATATTTCGCCTGTCTCATACATTTTACTCACCAGATGGTAGAGTTTTGTCAGGACCGGCTCTCCCAAGGCCATCAGTAGTTATAATGGAATGTTGTCTACTCCCGGGGCCTTGTTTCGACTTAGGTCTTTCAGTGCTCTATCAAATTCTTCACACAATATCATATCTCCCATGTCATCTATGAAGATGACGTCCTCTTCCAGTTCCATAATATTGTCCTCAAGAACATCTCCCTTGTATAGTCCCTCTATATACTCCTTCCACCTGTCTGCTTTCCCTTCTTTGCTTAGAACTGGGTTTCCATCTGTGCCCTTGATATTCATGCAAGTGGTTCTCTTTTCTCCGAAGGTCTCTTTAATTTTCCTGTAGGCAGTATCTATCCTACCCCTAGTGAGGTAAGCCTCTACATCCTTACATTTGCCCTCTAGGCATGCCTGCTTAGCCATTTTGCACTTCCTGTCAATCTCATTTTTGAGACGTTTGTATTCCTTTTTGCCTGCTTCATTTACTGCATTTTTATATTTTCTCCTTTCATCAATTAAATTCAGTATTTCTTCTGTCACCCAAGGATTTCTACTAGCCCTCGTCTTTTTACCTACTTGATCCTCTGCTGCCATCACCACTTCATTCCTCAAAGCTATCCATTCTTCTTCTACTGTATTTCTTTCCCCTCATTCCTGTCAATTGTTCCTTAATGCTCTTCCTGAAACTCTCTACAACCTCTGATTTAGTCAGTTTATCCAGGTCCCATCTCCTCAAATTCCCACCTTTATGCAGTTTCTTCAGTATTAATCTACAGTTCATAACCAATAGATTGTGTTCAGAGTCCACATCTGCCCCTGGAAATGTCTTACAATTGAAATTCTGGTTCCTAAATCTCTGTCTTACCATTATATAATCTATCTGATATCTTCTAGTATCTCCAGGGTCCTTCCATGTATACAACCTTCTTTCATGATACTTGAACCAAGTATTAGCTATGATTAAGTTATGCTCTGCGCAAAATTCTACCAGGCGGCTTCCTCTTTCATTTCTTAGCCCCAATCCATATTCACCTACTATGTTTCCTTCTCTCCCTTTTCCTACTCTCGAATTCCAATCACCCATGACTATTAAATTTTCGTCTCCCTTCACTACCTGAATAATTTCTTTTATCTCATCATACATTTCATCAGTTTCTTCGTCATCTGCAGAGCTAGTTGGCATATAAACTTGTACAACTGTTGTAGGCGTGGGCTTCGTGTCTATCTTGGCCACAATAATGGTTTAAATGGCTCTGAGCACTATGGGACTCAACTGCTGAGGTCATTAGTCCCCTAGAACTTAGAACTAGTTAAACCTAACTAACCTACGGACATCACACACATCCATGCCCGAGGCAGGATTCGAACCTGCGACCGTAGCGGTCTCGCGGTTCCAGCCTGCAGCGCCAGAACCGCGCGGCCACTTCGGCCGGCGCCACAATAATGAGTTCACTATGTTGTTTGTAGTAGCTTACCCGAACTCCCATTTTTTTGTTCATTATTAAACCTACTCCTGCATTACCACTATTTGATTTTTTATTTATAACCCTGTATTCACCTGACCAAAAGTCTTGTTCCTCCTGCCACCGAACTTCGCTAATTCCCACTATATCTAACTTTAACCTATCCATTTCCATTTTTAAATTTTCTAATCTACCTGCCCGATTAAGGGATCTGACATTCCACGCTCCGATCCGTATAACGCCAGTTTTCTTTCTCCTGGTAACGACGTCCTCCTGAGTAGTCCCCGCCCGGAGATCCGAATGGGGGACTATTTTACCTCCGGAATATTTTACCCAAGAGGACGCCATCATCCATTATCCATACAGTAAAGCTGCATGCCCTCGGGAAAAATTACGGCCGTAGTTTTCCCTTGCTTTCAGCCGTTCGCAATACCAGCACAGCAAGGCCGGTTTGGTTAATGTTACAAGGCCAGATCAGTCAATCATCCAGACTGTTGCCCCTGAAACTACTGAAAAGGCTGCTGCCCCTCTTAAAGAACCACACGTTTGTCTGGCCTCTCAACAGATACCCCTCCGTTGTGGTTGCACCTATCTGTGTCGCTGAGGGACGCAAGCCTCCCCACCAACGGCAAGGTCTATGGTTCATACAACTTGCTTTATGTGAACGTTCTACATTTAGTCGCTCCACGTACGTGCTTACAGGTATCGTACGGTTATGTCTTTCCAGGGATTCCTCACCAATCTTGAAATCGAACAATAATGGAGCGCAATAGGTTACCTTTTGTTTCGCCGAGGGTCAACCTGAATCGAACATTGATCCTCTGCAGACCATCCTCCATTTCGCTGCAATTTTCTGGGGTTGTGACATGCCTCTACACAGCAGCATCATACGGGAGCTAACTCATGAAGCTTCCGACGTTATACTTCAGTTCATTTATGCCTGGTATTCAGAAACAGTCTGAAAAGCTTGTAAGGGTATTGCAGAGGAGGTTGTTCTGCGATGTGAGTGTTAAGGAAAAAAAAAAAATCGATGAGCTGCGCCGCTTCCGACTTATTTAGCATTTGAGGTTAGCCAGTCAGGTCGTTATGGGCGTAGATTCAAGAAATTTCACGAGCTAAAATGCGGTAATGCACAGACATATACGTGTCCGTGAGTTACCACTTGTTCAAATGCTCATTACCAGTTAAAATGTTACTTTTACGGAAGTGATAAATTTAAGCTAGTTGAGAAAAGCAAAGTTTGTTCGGTTTGAGCAAACCAAACGAAGAACACGTTTGGCGCACGGCCTTTGCAGGCTGCTTGAATTTGCGAGCGCGTCTACCTGACTGGGTAAATTCAATGCTAATTAACGCAGAAACGGCGCAACGAATATAATTTTTTTTCTTAACAATTATTTCTCAGCTCAACCTCCCCTGCCGCACCCTCAGAACCTTTTCAGACTATCCTGTATACACCGGGAACTAACTGTTCTAGAGAACTCACTGGCGGTATGCCCGATGCTACTTTCACACCTGACGATTTCTCCCCGTAGAGAACGACCTATTGAGTTCCATTTCGTAATAGGAACATGTCTTTCCATTTCCCATTATCATTACTATCATTTTATTATATTACCCGCCTGTCTCTGCGGTTTGTCCCCACTCGTCTTACGTCGTGGAAGAGTTTCTCTGGATTCACAAAAAATATGAATGTACGATATCAGTTCAGTTGTCTGCCGCTCGTACCAACCGAGGTGGCGCAGTCGTTAGCACATTGGACTCGCATTCGGGAGAACGACAGTTCAAACCCGCGTCCGGCCGCTCTGATTTAGGTTTTCCGCGATTCCCCTAAATCGCTTCGGGTAAATGCCGAGATGGTTCCTTTGAAAGAGCACGGCCGATTTCCTTCCCCATCCTTCCCTAATCTGAGCTTGTGCTCTGCCTCTAATGGCTTCATTATCGGCCGAACGTTAAACGGTAATCTTCTCCTCCTCTTCTATTCGCTCTTTCCTTCTTCTCTAATGTGATTATAATTGCTCTTCCTTCATATTATATCTAAAAATGAAGCAGTGAGAGTTGTAAGCATTTTCGAAATGTTTGAAAGATCTCCAGATTTTTGAAAAGATATGTGATTGTGTTTAATACCCTTTCCAGACTGACAAGTGATTGGCTCATCCCTTTCTGTGTCCTTACAGTTCACCAAAGTTATATAAGTTTAATATTTGCAAAGAAATTCATTTCTTCCATACGATTTCGGACGCAAACTGTTAGACATCAAACGCCAATGAACACAACTGACTTCAGAAAATACCTCTGAGTGACAGGCAGATTTACGTCGAGGTCGTTGGGCAGAGATTCAAACTAGAGAATTTTAAGATCACGATGAGGCTTAAGGGTTGTATCGTGGCTTCCGATCCGATGTTCTGTTCTGTCGATACGTTTGAAATATTCGACATTTTATAGACCTTTGGGGAAGACTGTTATGTGAGTAACTACAGTTGTATTCCTCAAGCCACCGTAAGACTTATTGGGGGAAAGCATAGCAGTCTGTCAGAATCATCCCCCCTCCCCCTATTCACACACACTTTCGTGTTATTGTTGTTCTTGTTGTTTTGATATTCAATCTAAAAACTGGTTTGGTGCAGCTCTCCACGCTATCCTAACCTGCGCAAGCCTCTTAGTCTCCGAATAACTGCTGTAACCGACATCTTTCTGAATCTCCTTACTGTATTCATCCCTTGGTCTCCCTCTACGGACGCCCCACACTTCCCTCCAATACTAAATTGGTGGCACATTGATGTCTCAGAATGTCCCCTAACAACTGGTCCCTTCTTTTAATCTAGTTGCACTACACCTTTCTTTTCTCCTCAATTCTATTCATTTATCATTTCTTACGCGATTTACCCAACTAATCTTCAGCATTCTTCTATAGCACCACATTTCAAAAGCTTCTATTCTCTTCTTCTTTGAACTGCTTCTGGTCCACGTTTCAATTCCATAAAAGGCTATACACCAGACAAATACCTTCGGAAACGATTTCCTAACACTTAAATTTGTGTGAGGTATTATCAAATTCCTGTTTTTAGAAATGTTTTCCTTGCTATAGCCAGACTGAATTTCATATATCCCCTACTTCTACCACCATCCATTAGTTTGCTGCCCAAATAGCAAAGCTCATCTACTACATCTACATTTAGTATCTCATTTCCTAATATAATTTCCTCATGGTCACCTGATTTGGTGACTACATTCCCTTTTCCTTGTTTTGCTTTTGTTCATATTCATTTTGTATCTTCTTTTCAAAAAAACTGTCATTCCCTTCTACTGTTCTTCCAAGTCCTTTCCTGTCTCTGACAAAATTACAGTGTCATAAGAAAACCTCAAAAATTTTTAGTTCTTTTCCTTGAACTTTAATTCTTACTATAATTCTACTTTGGTTTTCTTTACTGTTTTCTTAGCCGGCCGCGGTCTCCGAGCAGTTCTAGGCGCTTCAGTCTGGAACCGCGCGACTGCTACGGTCGCAGGTTCGAATCTTGCCTCGGGCATGGATGTGTGTGATGGCCTTAGGTTAGTTAGGTTTAAGTAGTTGTAAGTTCTAGGGGACTGATGGCCTCAGATGTTAAGTCCCATAGTGCTCAGAGCCATTTGAACCATTTTGCTGCTTTCTTTCATCTACCATTTGCAAATTAAGTGGGGCGAGAATGACTGTCAGTACCCTTTTGCACCCAGAACATAGGTTTGGTTGAACACATCGGTACGTTTCATACTACTGTCACTTTTGGGTGAATTGGAACAGAAAATCAAGTTTTTTTAAAAAAAATTAAAGTCTAAATACTACACTACAACTTTGAAATGTTAAGTATGGCGCTTCTGACTCACGTTATATCAATGTTTTGCAAGGATGATAATCCTCTACCAGAAACCTTCTTTAACTTTAATTTAATTTGTGTTCCAAACCACATCATGACTGAATAGTAATTTCCTTTAACACATATGAGGAGGTGAACTGCAAAAAGGCCCAACAGCACAATTTTAAGAATAATGCAATATTTTATATTCATATAACTTAATACGAATTAATGATGAAATATTCTGCCTCTAAACGTAGAATTAATTCATTAAGGCAACAGTGTTGTAAAACATCTTAATACAATTTACTAACTACTGTTTATTACCAGACACTAATTTACATGATGTCGATGCCTTCAAGAGTTTTAAATATTATTCTTCCTCGTTGGAAATCCTTTCACCTTCCTCACAACTTTTGTCTTTGATACCACATAGACCTATATGTCTACAACATCAGGGAAAAAGTAATCTTGTTTCTCACTGCTTTTCCTCCTAGTGAAATCAGCTTGAATTTAGTCATGCTCTTCCATAGCCCCAGTTCCTCGAACATATAATTTTGAGCAGTTAGTACTTGTTACAGGCAACTGAACCAAGACAAAGTCATTTTTGGCCAGTGTAATTATAGAATCCTCAGAAGTTGAGCTCCTACAGTTTCAGATATTAAAGAGTTTCTTGCTTCCAAACTTTGGATTCAGCATCTTCTTCTTCGCTGTCCTCGCCAGTAACGTCTGGAATTTTTGTCTTGTCATGTCACACTTTTCCCAGACGGAACATCCAGTTTTGTGCCAGTTACTGTGCCAGTAACTCTATTGTGTTGGGAATTTACAGGGCCTCAAGGAACTTTTTTCAGGTGTCCCTCAAAGACGTCATACCATATGTGCTTTGAGTCATCTGTATCATTTTGCAAGTTACTCTGTATCGGCAAGAGAAATAAAATATTTCCCGATTGCGGGGTATGATGCCAGAAGCACGAAATCCTGGAAGAATATTTTCTGGAATTTTCTCACCCATGTTTTCAAATGTCGCCTTCAGCATCTTAGGAAATTCTCTTTTAGGAAGAACACCCCTGTTGCCTTCCAGTCAATACTTTTCGCCAAGCTGCCTTCGCTGGCCGAAAGAAAGACACTCCTGTAGGCTCTTACATGTGTGTTGCATTTTGGGGGAACAAGACAAGTTTAATATTGTCCTGCTCACAATGGGAGATTACAGTCATGAAAACGTGGCTTATCTGATTTTTCCCCATATGAAGTATGACCTCCTCAGATCGTCTACTATATGGTAAAACTGCTATCTGAAACCAGTCTTAATATATATTGAGGTCAAACCATGCACTTAAGTTTCTGTTGTAAGCTTCACCATTCACTCTACCTTCTGTCCAAGTTGTATAGAGATGAGTGGCCATATGAGCTATATCAGGCGGCAGAAGATGTCCCTGTCTCCTGCAGCAGCTATCATCACGGCCAGCGAAACTTCAGCATTCGTGTTGCCAAGGTTGTCCTGGCAACACTCCACAAGTTTCTCTAGGAAGCCCTCATGCACCCTCCACTCAGTCCCGATCTCTCCCCATGCGATTTCCGTATTTTTGAAACCCTGAAGAAAGATGTTCGATGTTGTCGATATGCTTCGGACGAAGAGGTGCATGGCTGAGTACAATCATGCATGGTTCCGTAGACAGCCGCAGTCATTTTTCTGTGAAGACATTTGACCGATTTGTCACGTAGTGGGACAAATGTGTTAACAGTTACGGTGATTAATTTTGAAATTTTTGTGTTTTTTGTCAGGCTCCGCACCGAGTACTCTTCGTGCAGTTTGCTGAACATGTAACTGTAGTCGTCTTTTGTCCCCGCTATCAGTACCCTATCATCGGCGAAGAGTGAAGTATGCAAATTTTTTGCTTCTCGGAGCTTCCCATTCCATGACAGTTCTTCTTCCAATCTTGCAAAACTTCTTCTATGTATACTTTAAATGAAGTCGGTGGTAATGAGTATTATTTACAGAGAATTATGGGGAAATTTTGTTACCTACTTGAACCATACTGTTGCAACCGTAATATACGTTTCTCACTGCCTGGTCATGCTTATTACCGATACAAAACTTTTGCGTTGCTACCCGCGGCTTATTTAGCGAGCCTGTATCGTAAGCACTCTGCAGATAAACAGATGTTAAGTGAACCGACACTCCCCTTTCCAGCTTCTTTTCAGTGAGCTGTTCAAGAGTGAATATGCTATCTGTCCATGAGGGTCCCGCTCTAAATGCATTGTGCTCCTCCGAGTCCATTAATTGTGCTTCTGTTTTATGCAGTATCACTTTACCTTACAATTGTGCTATCGTACAAACAACGGTACCATTTCCGTAATTTGAACAATCGTGGCGGCTTCCTTTTTTAAAAAATGGATGAAATAATTGCTATTTCCATTCATTTAGCGGCTCATTTAAACGTCTGTAAAATATTTCTCCCACAATTATAAAGCTGTTGAGGGGGATGCCGTCATAAGTTCCACGGGTACCTTAAAAATGGTTAAAATTGCTCTGAGCACTATGGGACTTAACATCTGAGGTCATCAGTCCCCTAGAACTTAGAACTACTTAAACCTAACTAACCTAAGGACATCACACACATCCATGCCCGAGGCAGGATTCGAACCTGCGACCGTAGCGGTTCCAGACTGAAGCGCCTAGAACCGCTCGGCCACACCGGCCGGCACGGGTACCTTAACCAGTCCTGTAGGTTTTCCATTTTTCATTTGTTGGAGAGCGTTAATTATGTCTGCTGAGTCTCCTAGTGTTTGTTGTTCGGTTTGCTTTGAGCTAGCAGGATGGTTTTCATAATCGGCTGTGAATTCTGCCCTATTTTCCGTTAGGAGATTTTTGTAATAGATTTTCCACTCATCCATAGAGACAGACCAAATTCTGTAACGTCTTTTTACTGCGTTCGCAGTACTTTAAATACCTTCCACGCTTTATTTATTTTTGTGTGTTGTCTGTTCCCAGCACTTATTCTCAGACTTCGTTACTTCTTTACGTGTCGTCCTTTTGTCATTACACACAAGATTTTAACTTATCTTGCATGTTTTGTCTGATAACCATTCCTCATAAGCAGCTTTCTTCTCGTCTACAGTGTTTTCTCGCTCTTCACTCCACCATGGTGTATCTTCTCTTTACCTTTCAGGAATTGTTTTTCCCCAAAGGCTTCATTTGCAGCTTCATCCTTGCGTGTTTTCAGAGTTTCGAACATTTAATTTAATTGCCGGTCCTTCTGTTATTGTTTCCGGTTTCGTTGCTTGTCTCATCAGGTGTAAGAATTTAGTTGAGTCGTAATATCAGACTCTCGATTTATGTTAATCTGTGTGAATTCCTAAGGGACCAAACTGTTAAGGTCATCGGTCCCTAAGCTTACACACTACTGAAACTAACTTATGCTAACAACAACACACTCCGCGCGGCTCTCGATTTATATTTGATATGATTCAGTAGAGTTTCATTTTCGTCATTTGGCCTGCTACGACGTTAAGTTTTCTTTGTTTCGATTAAAAAATGATCTGAACCATCCGTCAATCTGACGCCTTAGATTTCAGTTCATTGTTCTGACAATGGTGTAAACAGTGATCGATTTTAGGTAACGTGTCGGTTGTCTGTATGTATAAGTGGGTGTCTTTACGCTAGAACCATCCATTAGCAAATTTTTATTTTCTGTTATTCCTGTAATTGAATTATTTCTTCAGCTAATTATTCACAATAGATTCTCAGTAGCGTCCTGCTACTGTGTCAGTTAATTTGGAACGCTTTCTGCCATTTAGGTCAACATTTAGAAAAACCTTCTTCCAAATTCCATATTTTTCCTAAGTTTTTCACATCAAAAATGAAGTCGGTGTTCTCAGTAGAGGGATCGAAGGTATATCACAGCGAAAAATCCGGTCGATCATTTTCGATGACATGTTGAAAGTATGAGGTAAATAACTCGAACTACACAGTACAGTAAACTGCATGCAAGAGACTCAGGTACATGCATTTGAGGTGAGACTAACTTCCAACTTCCCATCACGCAATAAAATACTTCCCCGTTTAAGAGCGCGATACTGCAGTGTCCTGTTATAATAACTAGCGATTTTTCCAGAGAGCTCGCGACACGACATTGCTTAAAGTCAATTGATTACCGCACGATGCCAACGGCGTCTATAATGCGGAGCGCTCTAGCCTTCCAACTCTTGATCGGTAATTGAGGTCCCCGTTAAGCCGCGCCAAGTTAGGCGCACTGTGCATCCGCTGCCAGCGCCACTGGCGGCAACCCGCTGTAGCTCTGCTGTGTAGCCTCGCGCGGCGGAATCCTAGGCGGCAGTTGTTTCTTGAACGCACGCCGTTTACGTTGTTGCTGCGCGGCTACCAGCACGGAGCCAGTTTCTGGGACACCATGCGCCCCACGGAAAGTGGACGTAAGTAGATTGTATCAAATAATTTTCACAGTGCTTATTTATCGTGTCTGCTTATATTGTATTTCGAAGTGCTGCTGGAGGCACGGGTCTTCCGTTCCAGAATTTTCTTAGCGCCGGCCGGAAGTCTCGTGTCGTAGCTTCCTGCAACAAACTCGTGCTAAATGCATTAAACTCTCACGTGTTGTTGGGTAGCTTACACTAACTGTTGTCAGTTAGGCGATATATCGTCTGTCGTGCAATAATTGACCAGAACTGCAGCTGTATACTACGGATTTTCGGAAAAGTAATATTATGCATTATGTGATATGAAGTGGTAATGCATTTACGATCTCGTTAACAGATTGGCAGATGAATAGCCAGGCTTGTGTGAATCAATCATGAATTTGATGCATTGCTATTTTGGCACTAATGAGCTATAAACACTTACTTCCTGCATACGCCGGATCCGCGCCACTTTGTAACCGGTTGCAGCTGGAAATTGCTTCTCTTCGAAAGTAGTTACGCGTGACCTGCTCCAAAATGTGATAACAGGTGCCTTTGCCGGCACCACATTTTTCTTGTACTACATATTGATATCTTTTTCAAACCACATGGACGTGCAACACCACTAAAAGTGTTTAATATTTACATTTTTAGTAATACCGCAAAGTACTTTTTGTATATAAATAAAAGGAGCGTTCAGCTTCACGTGGAAGATGCACACGGTTTATATTCATACCTATTGTAGTAAGTTTTAGTACGAGTTTTTAATTGAAAGCTGATGGAAACTCACAAGTCAGCTTTCACCCATGACAGCAGATGCTGTAAATAAACATAGCGCAGGCTGAACAACCTACCTGTTTCACGAAATAAACGAAACTGTGGAGACACGAGTATACATTACAAATACTATCTGTGGAATTTTGTTAAACACTGAAGCAATGTTTCTTCAGAGAATTGACTCCGTTACACTGACTCTGAAAAGATTCCGGAGCATCTGGGTGGGGGAGCCCTGCCTACAAGCGTAACATGTACTGCTTTTCTTTTGTTTTTAAAATTTTTATAGCTACTGCTACTACTTGTCCGTGCGGGAAGCAGAAGAAAGAAGTTAAACAAAATGTCGTACACAGCAATACATTTAGAATTTTTTAGTCTTAATGTAGTGAAATGGTACACCGCCTTTCTTTCCCTTTTTTAGGGAAAACAGTGTTTACGGAAAAGAGAATGTCACGCTCTACGCAAGATATAGGTAAGCCGTTAGAAAAATAATGGCGAACCGTGGAGAAAATGTATATTAGCGACTGTGTTTTGTCGGCTGAGTTACCACACGACGAATTAGTTACTTCTAACAGGTTTTTGCAAACGGAAGAAGGTTTACGTAACTGCGTAAGTTGTACCATACTACTCGCTTATAACTCGGTGCATTGCGAAACGTCTTATCGATAACCTCGAAACCTGTTCTATTACTTTGTCTAGAGCGAACGTGAACGATGTGGCGCTTTTGAGACAGACTTCGTATTCGATATTTGTGCGTCTGCTCACTTACACTATTCCATGGTTTTGCTAAAGCCTATCATTAATCCATCAAATTCAGGGATAGACAGATTGCTTCGTCTTATGTTCTACTTCATGCTGCATTTCAGGTGGCCTCTTATGCCAATACGGCATTACATTTCGCCCTGCCGTTTTTAAATAATTGCGTGCTTGCCTTAAGTTCAGATAGGCTTCCGCCCACTATGATCCCACAGCTTGATGGATAAAAGAATGCGTCCTTGCACATTATCGGTTCGTGATTTTCATGTATGTTCCGCGTCCTTCAGTCGACGAATTCTATGATTGACAGCTCCATCCACATGCTTTTACAATATATATATAATCACTCTGACCACACCGCCGTTGTCAGTGGAACGTGAAACGGAGGAGGGCAAACTTTTCCCTATAGAAACGCGTCTCCGATGCCGGATAAACCGTATTCCGTGTGGAAATAAGAGTAGTTATATTTGAGATAGTCTTCACTGTGTGGGATACACTTAACGGGTAATAGCTTTAGGTCAATTTACGTATCGCGCTTATGGTACGGCGCAGTCGCTCCCATTGAAGGAGCCAAGAACCTCTGTTATGGCCTCTCAAGACAGTTAAAAGGTCTAATGTATAGTGGCATAAAGTTGTGAGTGGGACGAGAGTTAAAGAGCAAGGTGTTTCTTCAGTTAAATATGGAACGTATTAGAACACGGGACTGTCGTTAAAAACCTAACTCAAAAGGGTTTATCCGATTCTAGTGATACTGTTCCTAACGTGTAAAGCACCATTTCTTATGGCCTGGACACTGGGAAGAAAATGCGTAACTCTAGGAATGTGAAGACCTTGGAACTGACCATGTAAAACTAGAGTTCACGTGTGTATGTCAGGCCGGACCTGAAAACGACTAAGCGCGGTAACGGCTAAGACACCATTGTCCGACCTAGACTGCACGTGGTCGTCTCTACGCTCACGCCGCATTGCGGATCTCTCGGAAGTTACCACACTGCAGGAATTACCACTCACGGGACATGGCTGGGTGCCAGATAGTTCATGTGGTAAAAGGTGCCAGCCTGCCACCAGATAGAAGACAAGTCTCCGAAAGTGCAGTTTGTGGGGTGCTACATTGCGTGTTTATATTGGCGCGCAAGCGAAGCACGGCATACTTCGCGTTTCAAATCGGCTGATTTAGATTCGTACACGTTGTTGTTGAACTAGAAACTGGCTGTAGTGTACATTGCTGCACGTTTTACGAATGTACCCCTGAATGTCTTCTACAATCATATACAAGTTGTTCTCATCGTAATTGTGACGTCGTCACAGCTCAAGTCAAGTTGTCTGACTACGGAAACTATTGACACTAGTTTCTCAGCGACAGATCTGAAAGCGTTAGACATGTCTGCATCAAAAACCAGTTTCTTCATACTCGTATAGTTAATAACTTTAAACCCGTTGTAATCATTATAGTGGAAATGTGTACTCTTCCCGAAACTGTTGTATGACTGAAGTTTCTTTTCTCCAGAAAAAATACTGTTAGCAAAGTATAATGGAATCCAAGAAGACATGTGGTTATACCGCGCGCCGAGCGGTTCTAGGCGCTTCAGTCCGGAACCGCGCTGCTGCTATGGTCGCAGGTTCGAATCCTGCCTCGGGCATGGATGTGTGTGCTGTCATTAAGTTAGTTAGGTTTAAGTAGTTCTAAGTCTAGGGGACTGTGACCTCAGATGTTAACTCCCATAGTGCTTAGAGCCATTTGAACCATTTTTATAAAGCGCGTCCCCTATTTTATTGCCATCAGGAGACGAAAAGCAACGATAACGTTCGACTACATTACAGATAAGTCACTGGAATGAACGCCGTTTTTAGCTACAATTGTTTCCCTTAATGTAAAAGAATTATATTACCTGACTTCGTTTCTATATTCCGTTACTACTTCAGTATCAGCGCTATGCTATAAACAGTTTTATGTATTTATTACAATGAATTTGAAGATAATGTTACAGTGTTTGGAATTTTTCTTCCTACGTATGAGGGTAGTTTCATATTTCTAAAGAAAATATTCATTGGAATCAGACACCGGCAAGGAGAGCAATATGTGAGACGAAACTTCCTGGCAGATTAAAACTGTGTGCCGGACCGAGACTCGAACTCAGGACCCATGCCTTTCGTGAGCAAGTGCTCTGTGAGGACGGGTTGGGAGTCGTGCTTGGGTACTTGACGGCCCGGCACACAGTTTTAATCTGCTAGGAAGTTTAATATCAGCGCACACTCCGCTGCAGAGTGAAAATCTCATTCTGGAATATGAGAGACCTACATTTTCGATAATTATGACAGGGCATCACCGATTTTTATTGGCAAGTACACTTTGTGGTCAAGTCTTTAAAACCACGCTAGGCTTATAACTAGTAGCGTGTATGAGCACCTTTTTGCTTCTGTTCGTTCATCGATGGAGAGGGTCTGCGAGACTATGAAGCCCTGAATTTTTAATTATCCCTGAAGCAAGATGAATGTTTGTTACTGGTATTGTAGGTGAATTTATCCGGTGCGAACCACAGTTATAGTTTTCAAAAAAATTACTATTTCAGAATGCGACGGTTAGCAGAATATCTTCAGAGAGATGATTCTAAAATAGTGGAATGTCAAACAGTTATCACGGTAAGGGAGGTTTTTTCCCTTACAAAACAGATCTACTTCTGTAGCATTTCTCGCGAAATTCACAATCACATCAGTGCGCTCAGCTAAGTACCAGAGGTCAGATCCACACTCACCCGTAAGTACCGCTAAATGTACCGAGGCTATCTGTTCCATAAGATCTGCTTTCATTGCACTACAGGCGAATGACAGCATTGTTTGAACTAATCTAGGCGAAGTGCTTCCATTCTTGTAACCACAAAAAATGGAAATGATCGTATGGCATTGTTGGCCTGGAGGCCCCATTCGGGGGGAGTTCGGCCGCCGCATTGAAAGTTCTTTTTAGTTGACGCCACTTCAGTGACTTGTGTTAATGATGATGATGGAAATGATGATGGACACACAACACCCAGTCCCCTGCCGGGAATCGAACGCGGGGCCCCAGCGTGGTATGCGGTAACGCTACGCTACGGAGGCGGACTTAAAACCACCAGTTTCTTGGCGGCAGTACCATCATCATAAAAAATTGACGAGTCTCACTAAATTTGAATATGAGTTGTATGGTAAATAAAGATGTTTTGAAAATTGTCATTACCCTTGGAAATCCTTAGCAATTAATTTCTTATGCTTATCACGACGATGATTGGGTTTATGATTGGTGCCGTCGGACGTTCCCATTTTACAGTAACGTGATTGACAAGGCATCTAGACACATGGCCCACAAAACCCAGACTCCCCCTCTCCCTTCCGAAATATTTCTGTATAAAATGCCCAGACCAGGGCTGCTATCATGTATGCCCCGTTCTCTCCCAGGGATTAGTATAAAAAAAGATAAAAAAAATCTAGTGACCCACGGGGGTGTGGACTAGGTCCCATTATTTTCTTAGGGCGGACGCTTTCGCCGTGGAGCCTGTGGAGGTATAAAATTATTCTCCTTTCGCTGCAGTATAAAAGGTCTCTCAAGATCAGCATATCGAAAGTGTCAACAGGTCATGACGCCATGGTAAATACCATGGGGGCGCTGAAGGAGATGAAACATACTAGTCATGAAATTCATCTGCTCATATCCCCTCCATGATTTGCAAGCCATCCATTAACGTGCCCAACAACTTTGCGTACATTGTCTACTGAAGGATTCGGAGGGATATAAAAGCGAGTGGGAATTCGGGACAGCGAACTGAAGCATTCTGACGCCAACAAGACGTGTGTAATGTAGACAGTAGCAAACTTTCAAGATCGTATTACGTTCAGTGACCTGACTGTTAAGGCAAGAAGAGTTTGGATGTGTGAAGTAACAACCTGTGGTCAGTGGCCCTTCCCAGCTACTCACAGAGTGTAGCCCCAGTAACACACCCCCAGATGGGGCAAGTTTTCCAGAAGGGTACACACCAATAGACCATGTTCGTGGTGCTCGAATATGTCAGTACTTCATATATTTGAAGACTGCATCCACTTTGCTGATCATAAGACAATGCTAATGTTCTGTGTGGATTTTTGTCACGCATTTTGGATGATAACGCTTAGTGTCTCTGAATCGCCTGCTAAACTTCAGTTTCTTATCAATTTCTCCCAAACGCGATGGCAAGGAACAACTTGTAAATACGTCAAGATTGGTGTAGCTGCTACGGATTACTCATTTTTAGTATTATAGTCTGTTATTTTGACTCGTTTTTTATTGTGCGAGGTGGCGCAATGGTATAGAAATGCATTCCAGAGGAATGCCGTCTGACTAAACGTGTCCTGTGGCTTTCTGAAATCGCTTAAGGCAAATGCTGAGATGGTTGCTTTGAAGAAGACACAGTTTCCTTAGCCAACCTTTTCCAGTGTGCTCCATCTGTTACCGTCGTTTACGAGATGTTTGACCTTACTCTTAAATATTTGAAAATTTTCTTAGTGTACGACCGCTAACGACCTCGTTGTGTGTCCTAGGAACGGATAAAAACAACCACTTCTTCCTGTTGACCTGTTCTGACAGAAAAGCACCACTGTTGCTGAACATTTGTGCCTGTCTTTACACAAACCGTGGGTTGTGTTAGTCAGACACATCGCTCAGTGGAGACTTCGCTTTATAGTATATAGACACAGGATGATGCAGGTAGGGTTGCCTTTGTCCCCATCCAGTGCTGACAGGCTGATATTTTTTATGTAACTACTTCTGGGAAAACCTGTCTTCTGCAGTATGGTTACAAGCGTGTAACAACGAACTGGAGGAGTTGTAACTGCCTTCCTCGCGCCACGGGGCGTTAATGGACAGGCCACGGAGTCAATAGCTTTCTTTAAACCGCGCCGCTGGACCACTGCCAGATCTGCGCACGCTACTGGAGCGGAAAGTTCCGACAAAAGCCTTTTGTCCACTACTGCGTCATTTCGCTTTGAGGTGGAACTTGCATCCTTGTGATGAAATTCCAGTTATCACCACCAACGAATCGTTCGTCTTTCCAGCAAGCAGAGCCTTTTCTAATTGATTCTCTTCGTCCAAAAGTCGTGGTTCATTGTTTTATTCGCACTAGTGCATCGTTCAGTAGCTTTGATGATACATTCCTCTTAAGCATCAAAACGTTTTCCTCTCTCAAAGCTTACATTTTCAGTTTTTGTCTTGTTCATACAGTCATGGCCGAGCGATTCTTGTCGCTTCAGTCCGGAACCGCACTGCTGCTCCGGTCGCAGGTTCGAATCCTGCCTCGGGCATGGATGTGTGTGATGTCCTTAGGTTTGTTAGGTTTAAGTAGTTCTAAGTTCTAGGGGACTGATAACCTCAGATGTTAAGTCCCATAGTGCTTAGAGCCATTTGAACCATTTCATACAGTCCAATACAAGGTGAATAATGATGGTCAAGACTAACGATTTTTACAGTAAGCGATTAGTTGGAAGACAGAACATTCGCCAGTGGATTAAACTTATTACGATTATCGGGGCCGACCTCGGGGAAGACCAGTATGGATTCCGTAGAAATGTAGGAAAACGACTTGCTGTAGAGGATAGGTTAAGAAAGGGAATACCTACGTTTATAGCATTTGTAGACTTCGAGAAAGATTATGACAATCTTGATTGGAATACTCTTTCAAATTCTGAAGGCGGCAGGGGTAAAATACAGGGAGCGAAAGGCTATTTACAGTTTGCCTAGAAACCAGACGATACTTGTAAGAGTCGAGGGGCATGAAATGGAAGCGGTGGTTGAGAAGGGAATAAGACAGGGTTGTAGCCTATCACCGATGTTATTCAGTCTGTATATTGAGCAAGGAGTAGAGGAAACAAAAGATAATTTAAAGTAGGAATTAAAATCCAGGGAGAAGAAATAAAAACCTTGAGGTTTTCCGATGACATTGTAATTCCGTCAGACAGCAAAGGACGTGGAAGAACAGATGAACGAAATGGACAGTGCCTTGAAATGATATGAGGTGAACATCAACAAAAACAAAACGGGGATAATGGAATTTAGTCGAATTAAATGCGATGCTGAGGGAATTAGATTAGGAAATGAGAGATTTGAAATAGATGAGTTTTGCTATTTGGGCAGCAAAATGACTGATGATGGTCGAAGTAGAGAGGATACAAGCGGTAGACTGGCGATGGCAAGGAAAGCGTTTCTGCAGGAGAAATTTGTTAACATGTTTTATAGATTTGTCAGAAAGTCTCTTCTAAATCTATTTCTATGGAGTGTGACCATATATGGAAGTGGAACATGGACGATAAACAGATTAGACAAGAAGAGAAATGTGGTGCTACAGAAGAATGCTGAAGATTAGATGGGTAGATCACGTAACTAATGAGGAAGTTCTAAATAGGATTGGAGAGAAGAGAAATTTGTACAACCTGACCAAAAGAAGGGATCGGTTGGTAGGACACGTTCTGAGGCATCCAGGGGATCACCAATCTGAAGGGAAGGGAGGGGGTAAAAATCACAGAGGTAGACCTAGAGATGAATACAGTAAGCAGATTCAGTAAGATGTAGGTTGCAGTAGTTGGTCAGAGATGAAGAGGCTTTCACGGGGTAGAGATGGCACGGAGAACTGCATCAGACCAGACTTTGCGCTGAAGACCACAAAAGCACGAGTGTCAAAGAGGTATCTTCTTCCTTCCAGGAGTTAGCAGTACCCTGCACTTAGCTCACTTGAAGCTAAGCGCAGGCTATTGAGAACTCTACAGAGAAAGTGTTGTAATTTTTATGTTGTATTCACCAAATACACGAGGCGTCAAACACGAATGTGACAGGAAGAGAACACCTCCACCAAAGAAAGTAGTTGCTGTTATTGAGGTGGATTGCTCGTTGGCAGCAACTGTACAGGCTCATCGCAGGGCCAAAGAGGTTTATGCACACTACTGCGTAGTTGATTGCAACAATTTACAGTAATTTATCAGTATAAAGCATAGATTGCGTTACTTGTGTGAAGAGGATGCGTGAGAACGTTGTTCTGCCTGCAGCTCGTGGTTAGTGCTGCTGCCTCTAGATTTGGGGCGGTGGGCGAGGGGTCTCGAATTCGATTTCTGGTCGGGTGGGAGATTTTATCCGCTCGGGGACTGGATGATGTTTCCGTCGACATCGTTTCATCGTCATCGACTCCCAAGTCGCCGAAGTGGCATCATATAGACTTACACAAGACTGCCGAACTTCCCCAGATGCCGTCTCTCCCGGCCAACAGTGCAATACGATTATTTCATTTCAGTGTTGTGCAGAGTTCACTTGTGCTGATCTATATTCGAACGCTGATTTAGTTCTGAATCCAGTTAACGACGACTAGTATAACTAGTAGAATGTCCAGTTGCGCTCTTCTGAGCGGTGACTAAGATAGTTTTGATGCTGTCGTGGAGCACAGTTGCTGCCATCGAACTGCTGACACACTCTAAAGTGGAGTCGTGAGTCTGCTTATAACCGCGTTTGGTGAATGGATGCCTACCTGAAGATCGTTTGTATGACGTATGGCGGAAATATAACAATCCTCTTTAGTATGTGGCATAACTACGTGGTCCAATCACATTAACGTGAACACCGCCTATGTTAGACGTCAACGTGTAATAATTACTCTGATAGCAGGTGGCAGTACTAGCATTGAAGGTGTGTAAAGCGTGTCGGGAAGACGCGGAAAACAGTGCAGTCCTGGTCGTAATGCAGAAACGGAACGATTTATATAACGTCAAATAGGGCGTTATCATTGGCTTTCTGAACATTGATGGAAGCATTTCCGAAATGGCTATGTTTAGACTGTTCGCGTTCGCGTGCTGCTGTGATGGAAGTTTACCGTACATGGCGAACTCATGGTATCTGAAACCGACGCCGAGACATCTGTGGTAAATAAATAATAAATGTCGTGTGACTAGGGCCTCCCGTCGGCTAGACCGTTCGCTGGGTGCAAGTCTTTCGATTTGACGCCACTTCGGCGACTTGCGCGTCGATAGGGACCAAATGATGATGATTAGGACAACATGACACCCAATCCATGGTCGGAGAAAATCTCCGACCCAGCCGGGAATCGAACCCGGGCCCTTAGGATTGACGTGCTGTCGCGCCGACCATTTTTTTAAAAATCTTATTTTGTTCGTTTTCTTTCGTTGAATCTGCTCGTGGTGGCCGTCGCAAGACCCCCGTCTCAGTTCGTCAGTGATCCATTAACTCAGTTTTTTTATTACAGAGAGCAGATAACCCTCTGACCGAACACGCTGAGTTACCGTGCCGGCGTCCACTCAGCTACAGGGAGCGTACACAGCTATGGTGTACCACGGGCTGTAGTTACAGGGAGAATGGCTGTGGTGTTGCGTACGTTCGAATAGAGATGCAACTGTTGAGCAACTTATCGGTCGGGTGAACCAAGGGGCTACCAACATTGTCTTCTCAACGACCGTTCATTGTACATTGCTACATATGGGCCACTGCACTCACGCTCACTGCTGTTCATTGACGACGAAGGCTGGAATTTGCCGCAACTGGACGTCCACTGAAAGGCGGCAAAAGATTTTTTTCTGATGAGTCGCGTTTTATGCTCCAGTGTGAAAAGTCTGAAAGCAAATACCTTGAAACAATCGTCGGCTGGGCCCAGGGTGGAGTGCATACTCTGGTTGATATAGTCATTCTAGAAGGCACCGTGGATGAACACAAGACATCTACCAGGAGGACAATGCAACGTGTCACAGCTTACAATGTGCGTGTGCAGATTGAAGAGCGCCAGGATGAGTTTACCGTACCCAGACTCCCTGGATTTAAACCCAATCGAGAATCTGTGGGACCATGTCGGTCGGACTGTTGGTGCCACGGATCCTCAACCTTGAAACCTAGCGCAGTTGGACACATCACTGGTGTGGGTATCGCTCCCTCGTCCATGTCATTTCCTTCCAGAACATCACTGACTCTCTTCCGACATGCAACGTTCGCGCTGCAGAAGGTATTTATTCAGGCTTTCGATAGGTTGTCACATCAGTTGTGACTGGACGGTGTATGTTGCGCCTCTGGAGGCTGGACTTGACATGTGGCGCCATCTTTTTATGGCTGTCTCGTATCTCTGGAAGGACACAGCATTCACGAAAGAAGCTGGCTCACTCATTATGAAAAAAACCGCTCGAAGATGCTTGATCTCTTATAGTACTTCAACGTATGCATCCATGTCTCCCCCGTTGTCAATTTATTATTCACATAAAGAAGTAAAGTTGTCTTCATTCCGAAGGTTGCCTCTATCAGGTATGGTCCTATCGGTCGTGGTATGCCCCTGCCTTCCTCGGGTGTGTGAGCTGACTTAGCCAGCAGTCGTAGGGGACCACTGTTAAACGATCATTATGCAGCCTGGAGTTTTCCTTATTAACAAATATTGTTATCCATGAATGAAATGGTGACATAAAGATCTAAGACTGAACGGGGCATCGAACTACAGACCTATGTGTCTGTAGTGTGGCGCTTAAAAACTGAGCCACACTTGTGAAATTAGAAAATCCATTGCCACGATTCATAGCCGTAGCGATTCATAGGTGCTAAACATACGATGAAGCCACAAAATATTAACTCGTGATCCAGTATAAAGCCATTCTTTTCATATACCCACACCATTGCGACCATTTGGGCTCTTTTCTTTTTATGATATTTTTTACTTGTTCGTTATTTATCCTCATATTTGACTTTATTCTTCATGATTATCTGAAGGTAGGAGCAGAGGGATTAAGTAGATTTCATTTGACTTTGGCCGACAGATTGCTTCTGCAGTTAGTGTTCACTGCTTTTGTTCCACATCTCCATCGTGGGACAAGGTTAACTTTTTATAAATGTTCAAATGTGTGTGAATTCCTAAGGGGCCAAACTGCTGAGGTCATCAGTCCCTAGACTTACACTCTACTTAAACTAACTTATGCTAAGAAAACACACGCACACACGCCCGAGGGAGGACTCGAACCTCCCGGCGGGAGGGGCCGCGCAGTCTATGACATAGTGCCTCAAACCGGGCGGTTAACTTTTTATAGCGTTTACCTTGAATGTAGTGAAAAGTGCTTACCATAGAAACAGACGAACAGTGGTAGAATTTGTAATCTGCCTCTAGTCTAATTCAAGTTACGATACGTAGAAGTAACGCTCTCAGAAAATAATTATCCAGACAATAATGTCTTAATTTCCAACTTTAAAGTCTGTTTCAGTATTTCTACTTACTACAGAGCCAACTGACTTCTTCCAATTAATCATCAGTTAGAGATGAATTACTTAAATAGATAGGGTTACAAATTTTCTTAGTGTCTGTCATTTTATACAATATTAAATGCATAGCTCAGTGTTCTACATCTACATCTATACTCCGCGAGCCACCTTACGGTGTGTGGCGGAGGGTACTTATTGTACCACTATCTGATCCCCCCTTCCCTGTTCCATTCACGAATTGTGCGTGGGAAGAACGACTGCTTGTAAGTCTCCGTATTTGCTCTAATTTCTCGGATCTTTTCGTTGTGATCATTACGCGAGATATATGTGGGCGGTAGTAATATGTTGCCCATCTCTTCCCGGAATGTGCTCTCTCGTAATTTCGATAATAAACCTCTCCGTATTGCGTAACGCCTTTCTTGAAGTGTCCGCCACTGGAGCTTGTTCAGCATCTCCGTAACGCTCTCGCGCTGACTAAATGTCCCCATGACGAATCGCGCTGCTTTTCGCTGGATCATGTCTATCTCTTCTATTAATCCAACCTGGTAAGGGTCCCATACCGATGAGCAATACTCAAGAATCGGACGAACAAGCGTTTTGTAAGCTACTTCTTTCGTCGATGAGTCACATTTTCTTAGAATTCTTCCTATGAATCTCAACCTGGCGCCTGCTTTTCCCACTATTTGTTTTATGTGATCATTCCACTTCAGATCGCTCCGGATAGTAACTCCTAAGTATTTTACGGTCGTTACCGCATCCAATGATTTACCACCTATGGCATAATCGTACTGGAATGGATTTCTGTCCCTATGTATGCGCATTATATTACATTTATCTACGTTTAGGGAAAGCTGCCAGCTGTCGCACCATGCATTAATCCTCTGCAGGTCCTCCTGGAGTACGTACGAGTCTTCTGATGTTGCTACTTTCTTGTAGACAACCGTGTCATCTGCAAATAGCCTCACGGAGCTACCGATGTTGTCAACTAAGTCATTTATGTATATTGTAAACAATAAAGGTCCTATCACGCTTCCCTGCGGTACTCCCGAAATTACCTCTACATCTGCAGATTTTGAACCGTTAAGAATAACATGTTGTGTTCTTTCTTCTAGGAAATCCTGAATCCAATCACAAACCTGGTCCGATATTCCGTAAGCTCGTATTTTTTTCACTAAGCGTAAGTGCGGAACCGTATCAAATGCCTTCCTGAAGTCCAGGAATACGGCATCAATCTGCTCGCCAGTGTCTACGGCACTGTGAATTTCTTGGGCAAATAGGGCGAGCTGAGTTTCACATGATCTCTGTTTGCGGAATCCATGTTGGTTATGATGAAGGAGATTTGTATTATCTAAGAACGTCATAATACGAGAACACAAAACATGTTCCATTATTCTACAACATATTGACGTAAGCGAAATAGGCCTATAATTATTCGCATCTGATTTATGACCCTTCTTGAAAATGGGAACGACCTGCGCTTTCTTCCAGTCGCTAGGTACTTTACGTTCTTCCAGCGATCTACGATAAATTGCTGATAGAAAGGGGGCAAGTTCTTTAGCATAATCACTGTAGAATCTTAAGGGTATCTCGTCTGGTCCGGATGCTTTTCCGCTACTAAGTGATAGCAGTTGTTTTTCAATTCCGATATCGTTTATTTCAATATTTTCCATTTTGGCGTCCGTGCGACGGCTGAAGTCAGGGACCGTGTTACGATTTTCCGCAGTGAAACAGTTTCGGAACACTGAATTCAGTATTTCTGCCTTTCTTCGGTCGTCCTCTGTTTCGGTGCCATCGTGGTCAACGAGTGACTGAATAGGGGATTTAGATCCGCTTACCGATTTTACATATGACCAAAACTTTTTAGGGTTCTTGTTTAGATTGTTTGCCAATGTTTTATGTTCGAATTCGTTGAATGCTTCTCTCATTGCTCTCTTTACGCTCTTTTTCGCTTCGTTCAGCTTTTCCTTATCAGCTATGATTCGACTACTCTTAAACCTATGATGAAGCTTTCTTTGTTTCCGTAGTACCTTTCGTACATGATTGTTATACCACGGTGGATCTTTCCCCTCGCTTTGGACCTTAGTCGGTACGAACTTATCTAAGGCGTACTGGACGATGTTTCTGAATTTTTTCCATTTTTGTTCCACATCCTCTTCCTCAGAAATGAACGTTTGATGGTGGTCACTCAGATATTCTGCGATTTGTGCCCTATCACTCTTGTTAAGCAAATATATTTTCCTTCCTTTCTTGGCATTTCTTATTACACTTGTAGTCATTGATGCAACCACTGACTTGTGATCACTGATACCCTCTTCTACATTCACGGAGTCGAAAAGTTCCGGTCTATTTGTTGCTATGAGGTCTAAAACGTTAGCTTCACGAGTTGGTTCTCTAACTATCTGCTCGAAGTAATTCTCGGACAAGGCAGTCAGGATAATGTCACAAGAGTCTCTGTCCCTGGCTCCAGTTCTGATTGTGTGACTATCCCATTCTATACCTGGTAGATTGAAGTCTCCCCCTATTACAATAGTATGATCACGAAACTTCTTCACGACGTTCTGCAGGTTCTCTCTGAGGCGCTCAACTACTACGGTTGCTGATGCAGGTGGTCTATAGAAGCATCCGACTATCATATCTGACCCACCTTTGATACTTAACTTAACCCAGATTATTTCGCATTCGCTAATAACTTCACTGGATATTATTGAATTCTTTACTGCTATAAATACTCCTCCACCATTGGCGTTTATCCTATCCTTGCGGTATATATTCCATTCTGTGTCTAGAATTTCGTTACTGTTCACTTCCGGTTTTAACCAACTTTCCGTTCCTAATACTATATGAGCACTATTTCCTTCAATAAGAGATACTAATTCAGGAACCTTGCCCTGGATACTCCTGCAGTTTACCAATATTACGTTAACTTTTCCTGTTTTTGGTCTCTGAGGACGGACGTTCTTTATCAACGATGATAATGTCCTCTCTGGTAAGCCGTCAGGTATTTTATCGTTTCGCCCAAGGGGGGGTCCCTCTAACCTAAAAAACCCCCGTGTGCACGCCACACGTACTCTGCTACCCTAGTAGCTGCTTCCGGTGTGTAGTGCACGCCTGACCTGTCTAGGGGGGCCCTACAGTTCTCCACCCAATAACGGAGGTCGATGAATTTGCAACCATTATAGTCGCAGAGTCGTCTGAGCCTCTGGTTTAGACCCTCCACACGGCTCCAAACCAGAGGACCGCGATCGACTCTGGGCACTATGCTGCAGATATTAAGCTCAGCTTGCACTCCGCGTGCGATGCTGGTTGTCTTCACCAAATCAGCCAGCCGCCGGAAGGAACCAAGGATGGCCTCAGAACCCAAGCGGCAGGCGTCATTCGTTCCGACATGTGCTACTATCTGCAGCCGGTCACACCCAGTGCGTTCAATAGCTGCCGGAAGGGCCTCCTCCACATTACGGACGAGACCCCCCGGCAAGCACACCGAGTGCACACTGGCATTCTTCCCCGACCTACCCGCTATTTTCCTGAGGGGCTCCATAACCCGCCTAACGTTGGAGCTCCCTATAACTAATAGGCCCGCCCTCTGTGACTGTCGGGGCCTTGCCGGAGAATCGGCCACTGGCCCAACAGGCGAGGCATCCTGTGGTGGCTCGGAAACGATGTCATCACCACTAGGAAGCACCCCGTACCTGTTGGAAAGGGGTAAGGCAGCTGCCACGCGGCCAGATCCCACCTTTGCCTTTCGGCCAGGCACGCGCGAGCCCACCACTGTCCGCCATTCACCCTGGAGTGATGGCTGACCGGTAAGATGCTCACTGCCGGAAGACGCAGCGACATCAGGGGTTCCATGTGATTCCAAGGCCACCGAAGTAGGCATAGGTCTCACCACAGTTGCCCCAACGCCACTACGAGCCGACGCCTGCGCCTCGAGCTCGATGAGCCTAACAGACAAAGCCTCCACCTGCCCCCGAAGAGTGGCCAATTCTCCTTGCGTCCGCTCACAACAACCACAGTCCCTACACATGACTATGTTTACCCTACTCTATACGGTGTTTTGTTAGCGCCAGCCGTTAAGGGCATCTCTACCACAGACACTCCCTGAACTCGTTAATTTCTGCTCTTGTTATTTCAATAGGTATAAATGTGCAAAAACACATCGGTTACACGTCATTTATACTCAGAAGAGGTTTCATGCACTCAAAGTAGTAGCCTCAGTACCAAATAAACGTCAATTTAGACCCAGTAGTATACCCCCTTTTGTTTGGTTGCGGTTCATCTTTGAACATCCAAACAATCGACTACTGCTTAGTTGCCCACTCGTTTGAATATCTCAAGAGCTTTAGCCCTTGTTATGATATTGTGTACGTGCTTTGCATTTCACTGCGCGAGTTTTTTAACTCATTTCCATAAGCCAATTTACAAGATCCTATTGTTAGCAAAATTATTTGGAATCTAAGTCTCTCTGTTAAACGTTCAGCCGATACCGAATATACTGTAGTCTAAGCTATGCTTAGAGCAGTCTGTATTACCATGTGACACATGGTGATTCTCCACAATCATCGCAGTTATTTGGAAAAAAAAAGTTTGACCGACCTTCACGGAACTCATTGCTGATGAAAGCACAACGACGAAATTCCACGAACTAATCTCCCCCCCCCCCCCCTCCCAATGCAACATCGACCTTGCCGTGGTGTGGTTTGCGTGCCTCAGTGATAGCAGTACCGTGGGTGCAACGACAACCGAGGGATATCTGTTGAGACGTGTAGTTCCTGAAGAGGGGCAGTAACTTTTTCAGTAGTGCGGGGGCAACAGCCGGGATGATTGTCTGATCTGGCTTTGTAACGTCATCCAACAATGGCCTTGGTGTGCTCTTACTGTCAGTACCTGATATAAACAACTGTTTTTTTCACGAGGGCACGTAGCTCTACTGCATGGTTAAATGAAGGCATTATTCCAGAGGTAAAATAGCGCCCTATTCGAATCTCCGGACTAGGGCTACTCAGAACGCGGTCGTCTTCAGGAAAAACAAAACTGGCAATCTATTCTGAAATGGAGAGGCTGGCACTGCATCAGACCAGTCTTCGGAGTGAAGACCACGGCAAGATCTGTAAACAATGTTTCCTGAGGATTACTGAACGAAGCGATTCGAAGCACTGTTTTTGAGTTAGGGCGGTACGAAAATTATACAAAATCATCCAACAAAAGTATTCGAGATTTTTTGTACAGCACTGTTTCACATAAGTACTAACGTCTCATCTCAGTAGTACAGTACAATGGCCGTGTACGAAAACCTGAAAAGCCGTCCCACGTATACTTTGTGTCTTGGACATCTATGCTGTCGGTGAAAGCTTATCGGCTCAGAGCTGCCATGCCTCTGGCTACGAAGTGTTTCTGGGCCAGCGCCAGAGGGAAGCAGACTGTTAATGCACGGACAGAGAGAGAGAGAGAGAGAGAGAGAGAGAGAGAGAGAGAGAGTCAACTTCTTAGCTTGGGTAGATTTCGCTTCTACGAAGAAAGTAGAAGCTTGTCGCGAGTTTTAGACACTGAAAAGTCGTTATCAGATTGCTAAGTGTTGTACGATATGGTTAGTCTCGTGTCGCCTTCGCTAGATCTTTACTAAAGATAAAGCTTAATTTGTTAGAAAGAAATACCGTTTGTTGTGATGAGCTGGCTTTAATACTCGTAATGCAGCAGCTTTTTCACTACCGCAAACTACCGTGCTACTGCGCAAAAGAGCTAGTAAGGAGCACTAATTAAAGTTCGTACATCGTGGTGGAGGCACTTACTTAACACGGTGCCTGTCATCGACGGCTAAGCAGGTTAGCGCTTTGCCCACCTTTTTAGCCAGTTTTGATTGGCGGTGCACTTCTCCGGTGCGGATCAGCCAATGAGGAGTGAAGCTCTTATCGCTGCCAAGGTCATTCTCAGGGTCGTCCTACCGTGTATAGCGTTGGCCTTGCATGCCTGCAAATCAGGAACCAGTTATCTGCATTGTGAATAGCAAGCGTATCAATTCTAGCCGTGTAATATTTCGAATGTCATATTCACCAGTTAGAGAATTTTACCAACGACACGTCACTGTTACACAAGAAGCTAGGCAAGACACTGGAAGACAATTCGCGGTCCTTCGATATTGCTATATCGCGCGAATACTTAAGGTTCGGTTCTAATTTATAACAGACTAGTTCTCTTCGTGCTCCACTTCACTCTTTGTCAGAACTCTGGCTTCCTTCCAGCCGGTCCCTTGCAAGCTGCAAATGGATTTTTCAAGTGAGGTTATTTGGAACGGTTATTCTAGCTGTGGTACGGTAACGCAACACTAGAATTAATGGACAGCGTAGAGGAACGCACGATCTCGGAAATCTGGAAGAAAACACTAGTCGCAGCTCTTCCGTAACGGGGCAGAGATGGAAACATTCCGGGTAGTTAGACTCTTGACCTTCTGTACGTTTATTCAGTGTGCAGACTCTAATACAAGGAAGCGTACCTTATATAACAAGATGTGTTCTTCCGACAAAGGAGAAACGCTCGTTGATAAATGAAGTGGTCGCATGGTGTTATTGGTCGGGTGACCACACTGCGATGATTCGATCGTCTAGTGCACGTCTTTTCATTTGATGTCACTTCGGCGACTGTGGTGGTGGTGGTGGTGGTGGTGGTGGTGGTGGTGGTGGTGGTGGTGGTGTGTCGCTCTCAACACCCCGGCCGCCGAGCGTATGAAAAGTTCCTCCCTGCCAAGAATCGAACCCGGGATCCGCTAATCAAGAGGCAGCAATGCTAACCACAAGTCACCGCCACTGCTCGGCGGAAGTGCCTAACCGACGCAGTATACATAGGTTGAATTTGAGACACGTAATATTTAAGGTGCTCTTATGTGTAGTCAAGTCTTCTCCTTAGCAAAGTCTACGAATGCTTTTAGCCGATAAAATTTTGCGTTTGTTCGACAATTAGACGTAAAAACGCGTAGGAATTATTGAGTTTTTTGCGGAATGCCATTCAACACGTCGAAGGAAGGATGTTAAAAGTCCCATCATTTAACGGAACACTGCTGCTGCTTTAGTCGTATGTCGAGCCACGATTTGGAATTGATTCATACAGTTGTGATCAGTTAGTTTCCTCTGTCACAATACTGAGCTATACCAGTGTGCCCATAAACAGTTGTTTACGCTGCAGTCAGATCGGTAATTTGCTCTTGTCGATCTGTACAAACATATTTGAGTCTTCTACACCAGTTTCTCTCTCAGCATCATTCCCTTGCGTCTCCGATGTTGCCAGACTTTGGGTCTCGGATCATGTTTCCTCTTTCGAACTACCGAATTCATTATACGGAGGCACCCAGCACATGACGACATGATAGTCTTCTTATACTGTAATCACTCTGAAATGATCGAAGATGGTCCCTTGAAGTTACCGAGGATAAAATGCAGGGAGCGAAAGTTTTACTGCATCTTGTTCAGAAATATGTGGTCGACAGACATGAAAAGGAGGCAGCAGCTAAAAAGGGATTGAAAAAGTTTGTTGCCTTATCCTCAGGGTTAGTCATTCTGTATACGCAGTAGGCAGTAAGGAAACTAAGGAGAAATATGGAAAGGGGAGTGAAATTCAGAGAGAAGACACGGAAACATGAGGTTTGATAATGACATTGTGTTTGTCAGAAACTGCAAAGTAATTGGAAGATCAGTTCAGCGGAATTCATAGGGTCGTAAGAGAGGTAATAAGATGAAGAGCAATAAAAATAAAACAATGGATTGTAGTCATATTTAGTGACGCTTAGGAAATAAGATTTGAAATGACCCTAAACGTAAGAGTTCAGCTATTCTGTTGGAGGGGGGGGGGGGGGGGGAGGAGAACAACGTATTTGACGTCACAAATAAGAGGATATAAAATGCAGACTAGCAATCGCAGGAAGTGCTTTTTATTATCGAAAATAAACTTGTTATATAATCTTTTCCGAAACCATTAATTTGTAAATTAGCCTTAATTTGTGTGGAAGTGGATGACGGAGAATAAACAGTACAGACAAGAAAAAAAATATGAAGTTTGAAAAAGGTGGTGTAACAGGAATACTGAAGATTAGATCGGTCGATGAAGAGCTGGTAATATGTGTTGAGGAAAAAATAAATTTATGCCACGACTTGAGTAAGAAAAGTGGTAGGCTGATGATAGATTTCCTGAGGCATCTAGGAATAGTTAAAATAGAAAAGTGTGTTTGGAGGGGGGGGGGGAGGGTGTAGAGAGGGAGAGGGGTAGAGAAATCTGAAGGCGAGGTAGACGAGTAAGCAGGTTAAAGTGGATGTAGGTTGCAGTACATATAGAGATTAAGACACGTACAGAGTAGACAAGCATAGAGAGCTGCTTGGGATCAATTTTCCGCTCGTAGAAGGCCGTATATTTTGTATCGGTGCCAGTATGAGATGCGTTCCTTGGTTTTTTTTTTCAGGCTGCAGTCACAGCGGCATCGACATCGGGGCGTTCCAACGGCCGACATCGGCCGAAGACCGTCGACCTATCAAAATCAGTACGCTAATACGTGCGCTGTCTCTTTGCAACCAAGCTCATCTCCCGAACGTACAGACTCCAGACGACAATCGGTGAAATTCAAATCCGTTTTTTTCGGTCGAATCTGGCGATGTTCCCACAAGTAAAATACAGGTTGTGAAAAATTCTTGATATGGGTGCACGAAAGGTGTTTGTGGCATCTTGAGGATGAGGAATATGCTAAATATATTACGGATATGTCTCAGAATCTGTGGTCTGAAACCGCTGTTTTATTGGAAACCATAACTTTCGAACATCTTAAATATTTGATAATAATAAACTGAACGTTACCTTCTTTTACATTATTAATGTACTGTGGCTGTGTAGGCTTTTCACCTTCGTGACTATACTTAAAATTCAGAATGTCAAGCAGGCACAAACTGTATCGGAAATTCTGTGTTATGTTGAAAAAGATGGCTTCTCAATTTTGATGCTTGAAGTTACTTTAGTGATTCGTTTTTGGGCTGTGGGAGGTGGGAAATAGCCCTGCGCAAATTGCTGTTACTGCTTACTGATATTTTTGTGCAATTAGGTGGTTTGCAAATGTGGTATGTGTGTTTCCACTTTTCAGTACTTCAGGTGATCAGCGTGTGTTATTCGAAAATTTGTCTTTGACACATGCACTAAATGACGGTCAGCGAAGGTTAGCCGGCCGCTGTGCCCGAGCGGTTCTAGGCGTTTCAGTCCGGAACCGCACTGCTGCTCCGGTCGCAGGTTCGAATCCTGCCTCGGGCATGGATGTATGTCATGTCCTTAGGTTTGTTAGGTTTAAGTAGTTCTAAGTCTAGGGGACTGATGAACACAGATGTTAAGTCCCATAGTGCTTAGAGCCATTTGAACCATTTTTGAGCGAAGGTTAATTAACGTATGTGTGTGTTGCTGAATTTATGTCATGTTGTGCAGTGTGTTTGTAATCTTGCTTTCCAGTGTTACCTCGAATCATCTAGCGTATGTAATAAAACGTTTCTTTCATTCTCTCATACTGAGAGGGCTATTCGGAAAATAAAGACCGATCGGTCGCGAAATGGATACCACAGTGAAAATCAGACGGAGATTTGTACAGATGTGTTGGACAGTGCCTCTTTTATGACCGTAGTGTCACGTCTCATTCTGACATGGGGTGAGCGCACATTGAGCGCGTAGAGATGCCTAGAAAATGTTTTCCGTCAAGTATGGCTGCCTGACATGCAACCCCACGCAAGGTAACTGTCACGCAGTACCTTCATCATTATAGTTCTCAGCTACACATTGCGGGGGCAATGCAGACGCTCCTGAAGAGTTTTCGAAAAAAAAAAAAAAAAAAAAAAAAGTCGAAGGACACTGGGACTTAACATCTGAGATCAGTCCCCTAGACTTAGAACTACTCAAACCTAACTAACCTAAGGACATCGCACACATCCATGCCTGAGGCAGGATTCGAACCTGCGACCGTAGCAGGCGCGCGGTTCCGGAGTAAAGCGCCTAGTACCGCTCGGTCACAGCGGCCGGCAGAGTTTTCGAAGTGAAGTGTTTGGTCACCCACCATACAGCCCGGACTTGGCTCCCTGTGAGTTTCGTCTCCGCTCCGATGGACTGCTGGCTATGAATACAACATTTTAGCACAGACAAGCTGCAGTCCAGCGAAGAAAATTGTCGGAAAGCACAGGAGGCTGCCTTCTGCGACGAGAGTATTGGAAAGCTGGTGCAACGCTACGACAGGCATCTGAAGTCGGAGAGGCGACTGTACAGAGTTTTAGCTGGAAGGTGCAGCTAACTTTTGCAATTAAAACAGTTTTTATTTTCACTGTGGCTTCCATTTCGCGACCGATCGTTCCCTATTTTCCGAATAGCCCACGTAATATAAGTATAACTTGTGTGATTATTCCAACAAATGAGGAAAGTCTGTAGAGCTTGCGCCACGTTAGGATGGATTATAACCTCATTATACCGCCAAAAACTGACGGAGATACTGTGACAGAGCTGTCGGCAGATGTTGTCGGCGACCTCTGGCGATAGCGTCAGACGACCGTTGTGAGTGCCACTCAGAACACGACGTGTAACAAAAATGCCGCAGTATTGAAACATTGCCGTAGAACCTCGTTTAGTTATGGTTGTGCAGAAGACCGAATCGAATTTAAAGGTGTTAAGGAAAGACAAAATTCCGCCTTTCACGACTCATACTCTGGCGGCTTTGGAACATGGGTTTTCTTTGTTGCTGCAAAGGGTGTAGGGTAGCGCTCTAACCGGTCGGTACGGCCGAGGTTGTTTTGTTGTAGCCCTGGCTGGCGGGGAGACACAAGAAATGCAGCGGTGGGGAAGCGCTCTGCGTTAAAACCGGCATCGCTGTCGCCATGCCTGCTAGGCGTGTTGCGGTGGGTCCCCTGCGCCTTGCCTACGATGAGAACACCCTTAGCTCGATAGAAGGCGAGGTTGAAAGGAGTGTACTTTCGACAGGTTCATAGGCTGATGCTGATAGAGCAGCAATGTAGATGGCAATAAGCATAGACTTTCGGTAAAATTTCTCTTAGTTTTTTTAAGCAGAAGTGTTGCAGACCACATTATCCGTTGGCTGTCATCTCTTGTAGTGGACCCTGGCTAATTATTCTTTTTTAAACCTTATAAGAATTAAAACACAAGACAACTTAGTTAATGCGAACGTGGTAAACTCACGGAGCTACTGCATTTCGACCGTTTTGTGTACTCGCTAGAGCATCAACTAGAAACAAGCGAATCGGGATGACATCAAAGACTTCTTTCCCCGCCATTGGCAGTATAATTTTAATTAATATTGTGTTTATACTGGTTGCTGGTGAGGAGGAAAGTTAGTTATTAGTATTTTATTAATGATCTCATTCATAAGCAGCCATATCACAGTCGCTCAAGAAAGTTATAATTAAGCTGTACTTGTTTAATCAGAATCGGACGATGACTCTCCTTGTGCGCAATCTCGATGATTCGAAGCAATCTGCAATCCTGTGTAAATAATTGCGTTGCTTTGTCAGTCGGGAAACCTCAGATCAAGCGGAAAGTTTGCTTTGATAGTTTAATTATCCGATGAAATAATGGAGCTCTTGGATCTAATAATTACAGGTTCGTGTCCAATTCATCAGAAGTTCCCTTCTGGTTACCAACGAAACGACACCTCCGTGCAAATTTCCTATTATAGAATACATACATAATGAAATTCCTTACACACCTTTGATGTAAACGCTCACAAGGGAACCTCCCCATCGAACCCCCCTCAGATTTAGTTATAAGTTGGCACAGTGGATAGGCCTTGAAAAACTGAACACAGATCAATCGAGAAAACAGGAAGAAGTTGTGTGGAACTATGGAAAAAATAAGCAAAATATACAAACTGAGTAGCTCATGTGCAAGATAAGCAACATCGAGGACTATGCGAACTTAGGAGCGCCGTTGGTTCAAGTCTTCCCTTGAGTGAAAACTTTACCTTTTTTATTTTCGCAAAGTTATGATCTGTCCGTTCGTTCATTGACGTCTCTGTTCACTGTAATAAGATAGTGTCTGTGTTTTGCGACCGCACCGCAAAACCGTGTGAGTAGTAGACGAAAGGACGTGCCTCTCCAATGGGAACCGAAAACATTTGATCGCAAGGTCATAGGTGAACCGATTCCTCCACAGGAAAACACGTCTGATATATTCTATACGACACTGGTGACGGCATGTGCGTCACATGACAGGAATATGTTGTCGACCCACCTAACTTGTACACTTGGCGAATGGGTAAAAAGATTCTTCTACATGGTCCGATTTAGGTTATCTTGTGGATGTGGTAATCACACCCAAAAAAGTGATGAAAACGTAGAGAGTTTGTCACGTAAACTGCAACAAATCAATGCAACAGTTTCACAGTCGTTTTCAAATTTTTCGGTTTAGGTGTAGCGTCCCCATACTACGGCGCAGTTACCTCACATAGGACGGACGGACAGATAATAATTGTCTGAAAATAAAAAATTAAACTTTTCAATCGAAGGTATTCTTGAACCAAGGACCTCTCGTTCGGCAGCTGCTCACGCTAGCCACGGGACCACGGCGCTCATGACCTTCCAAGTCCTTGATATTACATATCATGCACATGGACTACTCAGTTTGTATATTTTGCTTATTTTTTTTCATAGTTCCACACAACTTCTTCCTGTTTTCTCGATTGATGTGTTCAGTTTTTCAAGGCCTATCCACTGTGCCAACTTATAACTAAATCTGAGGGGGGTGCGATGGGAAGGTTCCCTTGTCAGTATATATTTTCTTGAGTAGCATACAATACATTTTCAATCTCTTTCTTCCAGTAATCTCGATAGCAAAATTACAATTATTCAATGCGACTATTCGGCACGGAGAAAATCCTAGAAGTCCCCTCAACACACCAGAGAGAATATTACAAAGAGTAATTATGCGCTAGTGGAATAGTAATTGTACTACTTTGCCCAACGATTCTGCGAGTATATAGATGGTCAAGTAGGAAACGTAATTCACTCATAGAATTGTGCAGGGCTAATTAGTAGAATATAAAGATATTACAGCAGCATCAATGCGAAGTATCATCTTGTCATGAAACAAGCTGTACATACAAAATAGAGCGTGTGGCTTCATAAGGCGCTTCGTAATTGGTCTCTGTAGGGCAGCGTCACCAAAGTTAAAAAGCAAATACCGAGGGCGTAGCCACGGGTCAGAGGAAAACAGTGTGGAACAACCATCCAAATTAGGGTTCAACGTATATAAGGACCTAGTAGTGGCAAGTGAGATTTAATGTTATCACAATAAGAAACTACAGACTAGTTGCAGTGATATCTGAGGAGATAGGAAGGGGGGTGTTCCGGACGGCGGCTTAGTAGTACATAACATAGAGGGTCTATCGTGATCAAACCTTGAACAATTTTACGTGTTTGCTGGGAGTCTAGCTTATGCAGAACTCTAGCATATTTTCGTTTTAATATGCTATGGACGTGTTAGTTTATTAAAACAGGATGTGTATAGATGTCGTGTTCGTGTGTTTCAGTTTAGAGTTAAAATTGTCTTTGCTTCATGTCATGAAATTTGTCGTTTAAGCAAATTGTAATTATCTTTTTTTTTTTTTTTTTTTTTTTTTTTTTTTTTTTTTTTTTTTTTTTTTTTTTTTTTTTTTTGGGGGGGGGGGGGGGGGGGGGAGCCTCTGGCAGCCGTCGTAATATGTAATAGGAATTTTCTTCTAGTGTTGGAGGTGTGGGAATATAATTCTTACGATTTATGGGAAATTACATTCGTGAAATATCGAACGCCTTTGAAGAGGTTCCGACAAGATGGATGTAGCGTAACATCACAGTTCTAACCTTTGTTCTTTCAGTACTTTCTTTCTAAGTGGTGAAAAACTTTAACTTCGAATTACCTGATGTAATTATAATACAAAAAAAAAAAAGGTTCAAATGGCTCTGAGCACTATGGGACTTAACAGCTGTGGTCATCAGTCCCCTAGAACTTAGAACTACTTAAACCTAACTAACCTAAGGACATCACACACATCCATGCCCGAGGCAGGATTCGAACCTGCGACCGTAGCAGTCGCGCGGTTCCGGACTGCGCGCCTAGAACCGCGAGACCACCGCGGCCGGCAATTATAATACACTAGTCACGAGTACTGCAATGTATGTTTTTAAAAAAGCGTGGTCTTTTTTTGTGTCATGGCCGCATCAATTCCATGTCAGGCTGCAGTTTTATTACCTGCATCTTGGCAACGATGACGAGATACAGTATGTGAAAGAAGCCGTCAGGTAATTAGCGTTTGTGCGTCTCACTTCGAAATATTCGTACATTGTGACCACAGGTAATAATTGTGCCCGCTAGCGGTAGCAACCTCGAAAGGGTGGAAATGGGGACGGCGAGGTTGCCATATCGCCCAGGTAAGTGTAGGCTCCCCACGTACAGGAAACAGAGCGAAGCGAAGCTCTTTAAGAAGCCGCATTCCTAATCTTGAGTGACTACCTGAGGCGCCCTCCAACATTGAAACTACAGTTATCCGTTATCAGCTGTGGTACATCGCTGCCACCAGCAAATAAAAAACGGTAACGCAGCGGCGAATCGCATGTTTTGATAAATGTTGAGAAAATTACACACAAATTGCAATTGGGACCACTAAAACAAGAACTTTTTTTTCTGCGGTGGAATCTTCAAAAAAATTAATTTTTAGAGTTAAAATGTGCACACACAGTGCTCATCCCTGAAGAAAAAAATCAAATGTGGACGAATGCCCTAGCCCTGAATTCCGTTCATGGGTCCTGGAAAAAGATTTGACCTAATTCTCGAACTGCACAGTAGGTGTACTAAGAGTGGTCGCGAAATAAGAGGGGCACTTTTTGTTTGACTTAGTTGAGTTGCTAACACAGGGGGGTTGGGAGGGAGGGAAATGTAGTATTACGATGAACTCAAAAGTAGACATAGTCATAGACAATCAAGAGTGTTGTGTACGCACTTTATGGGAGAGATTATTGTAGACCAGAAGAACGTATGAAAATAAAAGGTATTATCTCTTAAACACGTAAATCAATCTCGTGCATGGTTTTGTAAGGAAGTGTGAGCAACTTCACTGGAGTAATTTTGAAAATCGAAACCCGCTGACATATGTATACAGACCCCTTTCTTTATGCTACGATAGATCGGCTGTTCAGATTTGTCAGCGAGCTATGTTGCTTGATCTGTCTTACTGAGGAATTGCTGTAACCTTCAAACCGATTTGCTACAATTTCAGCATCGATGAGGTGCGGTTACTAATGGCTTGTACGGCACTATATTACTCTCGTTAGAGGCCATTTTCTAGGTAACCATATCTTTGAAGTAATTAGAGAAAAATATTCGTAAGCCATGGGATTTGTACTTGAAGCAGCGGTTTCCGTGATTTTATCCCCACTCATGACACTGCTACGGGCAACAGATGTTTTGTTACTGATTTTTTAAAGGCTTACAGTTCTTCAGATGATTTCATTGTTTCGTGTGATAAAGTGTATGTGTTTATCTTAATTTCCCCCACTCTTATGTGCACGCGGTGTGTGTGTGTGTGTGTGTGTGTGTGTGTGTGTGTGTGTGTGTGTGTGTGTGTGTGTGGGTGGTGGTATGTAAAAGCCCTCGTACCCGTAAAACAGTTTGTCGAACTTTACTATGTTTGCCAAGTACAGTGGTGTCTTTGTCAAGCGTAGATCGTGTTTGACGTATTTTCGAGAAATTTGAATAAAATGGCGGACGTTGTTCGTGTCGATGTTTTGCCACATGTTTAGTGAAAAATAGTTTTATTACAGTTTCTCACTGTATTGTGAGTTTCCACAACTATGGGAGCTACAGTCAAGAAAAAACAAATAACACTGGCAGTTACCGGAATGGTAGCGGTGTTGCATCTTTCCCAGCCATATAGGAGGGTTGGAACTTAAATAGTGGCAACTATTTATTCGCAACCGATACAAAAGAGTTATATGTTTGCACCTATTACTGTCCTTCAAAGTAGTCACCAGTGTTGTGCAGAACCCGTTGCCAGCGATGTGGTAGGCGTAGAATACCGTTAGAAGGGCCTGTTCGGTTGATGGTGCGAATGGAGCGGTCTACTGCCTGTCGAATCTCTGGAACAGTTCTGAAGTGAATGCCACGAAGTGGTTCCTTCATCTTCGAAATCAAATCAAAGACCTCCTATTGGACCTGTTGCAAAATAATTTTGTATAAGTCGTTTTCTGTATATTTGCTGTCAGCATACATAAAATAATAGAAAAAATATTAAGTTCTATCAAAATGGAGACGTGTCGAAGCAAATGTCATTTTATTTGCTCACAAAAGCGTGCACCGAAAACGAGGCTTTTAAAGATATTGCAAAACGCATAAGTACGCTGATAGAGAATTCGTGCCGATCAAAATCGTGTGAACGTACTAAAGTAATGTTCCCCGCTAATTTGAAAAATGCGGTTTCGAGAAAAAAAAAGTTTACAGTTTTGGGTTACATTTTTTTTTTGTTAAAAATACCTCGAGGGAGCGATCCCTGGGCCATACAGCAGTTGTTTCAGATCCAAAAGGAGGTTGTCCTCCACCTTCGTGGTCAAGGTGCCTCTTTGACAGCTTCTGCCATGCGCTGCTCTGCTCGCTCTGTACGCTTTTCGTCCGCTGTTGTCCAAAAGTGTTAACAGGCTTGTCCGATTTCAATTTCGAGCACGTTCATAATTTCGATAATGCCCGTTAGGTCATCGTTGAAATTACATGTTGACGATTTTATTTCCATTGTCAGTGGTTTTTGGAAACACCTTTTCACAAGTCTACTTGTAACTCGATAACGGAGTTTCTGGCTAACTTCGAATGAATACTGCACTGAATGACAACGTGACTGGCCTTTTACGTTTTTCCCTTTTTCCGTTTTATTGTTCTGACTTTACTGAGATGTCCCATTAGCGGAATGGAGCATATTTGAAACAAGGGACTGATGACCTTGCTGTTTGGTCCCTTAAACCTCAAATAACCAACCAACCAATACTGCACTGAAGTAGACATCCCAGAGAACATACAAACAAAAAGAAACATTCTTCGAAATTTCAAGAATGACTACTCCCTTAAAAACCCGAATAGTACGGAGGTATCATCGTCTGAAGTGTCACTTCGAGACACGGTCGCAAAGTTCTTACCTCTCCTGAACGGAGAGCGTTCTTGTGTGTACATAACGTCGAATGTTACAGAACATCTCTATTAAGAATTTTTTGAAAATATGAAAGTAAATAAATTTATTGCCCTGAAAACAGGTACAGCCAGCAATTTTCGGATAAGGACCTGTGTCCCTGGGCACTAAACTCCAGTTAACATGTCAGTTTGCGTCTTTGAGCTTATGATGTCCAGAAGGCGGTTAACCACAGGTATATTATAAACCAATATTTAATTGTAAGAAATTGTACCAAAACGACGCGTATTCGAAAGAGTCTCAACGCGCCAGTGCTTCGAAACATCTATTCTACATCTATGAGATTACTCTGCTATTCACAATACAGTGCCTGGCAGTGGGTTCAGTGAACCACCTTCAAGCTGTCTATCCACCGTTCCACTCTCGAGCGGCGCGCGGGGAAAAAGAGCACTAAATTTTTTTGTGTGAGCCCTGATTTCTTATTTTATAGTGATGATCGTTTCTCCCTATGTAGGTGGGTGCCAACAGAATGTTTTCGCAATCGGAGGAGAAAACTGGTGATTGAAATTTCATGAGAAGATCCCGTCGCAACGAAAAACGCCTTTGGTTTAATGATTGCCACTCCAATTCACGTATCACGTCTGTGGCACTATCTCCCCTACTTCGCGATAATACAAAACGAACTGCCCTTCTTTGTTCTTTTTCGATGTCATCCGTCAGTCCCATGTGATGCCGACCCACACCGCATAGCAGAATAGGGCGGACAAGCGGGGTGAAAGCAGTCTCTTTAGTAGACCTGTTGCACCTTCTAAGTGTTCTGCCAATGAATCGCAGTCTTTGGTTGGCTCTACCCACAACATTATGTATGTGATCGTTCCAATTTCGGATATTTGTATTTGTATTTGTAATTGTAATCTCTAAGTATTTAGTTGAATTTACAGCCTTCAGATTTGTGTGACTTATCGAAAATGGATAGTTCTTATGAGGCACTCAGTGATGTAGTTGTTAGAGTAAAGGACAAGGACAGTGTTCTGCTCATGGGGGATTTTAATGCCAGGATTGGAAATCGAACAGAAGGGTATGAAAAGGTTATGGGTAAATTTGGAGAGGATATGGAGACCAACAGGAACGGGAAACAACTCCTGGATTTCTGTGCCAGTATGGGCTTAGTAATCACAAACTCCTTTTTTAAACATAAGAACATTCACCGGTATACTTGGGAAGGCAGGGGAACCAGATCTGTCATTGACTATATAATAACAGACCAGGAATTCAGGAAGGCTGTGAGGGACACACGTGTATTCAGGGGATTCTTTGATGACACTGATCATTATTTAATCTGCAGTGAAATTGGGATTGTGAGGCCGAAAGTGCAGGAGGTCAGGTCCATATGTAGGAGGATAAGAGTGGAGAAACTTCAGGATAAGGAAATCAGGCACAAGTACATAAGAGCGATCTCAGAAAGGTACCTGTTAGTTGAATGTAGTCAATTACAGTCATTTGAAAAGGAATGGACAAGATACAGGGACACAGTACTAGAAGTGGCTAAAGAATGTCTTGGAACAGTAGTGTGTAAAAGTAGGATGAAGCAAACAGCTTGGTGGAATTACACAGTCAAGGCAGCCTGTAAAAGGAAAAAGAATGCGTATCAAAAATGGCTACATACTAGATCTCAGGTAGACAGAGAAAGTTGTGTTGAAAGAAACAAAGCCAAACAGATAATTGCAGCATCCAAGAAGAAATCTTGGGAAGACTTTGGAAACAGGTTGGAGACTATGGGTCAAGCTGCTGGAAAACCCTTCTGGAGTGTAATTAGCAGTCTTCGAAAGGGAGGTAAGAAGGAAATGACAAGTATTTTGGACAGGTCAGGAAAACTGATGGTGAATCCTGTGGATGACCTGGGCAGGTGGAGGGAATATTTTGAAGAGCTGCTCAATGTAGGTGAAAATACGATCAGTAATGTTTCAGATTTCGAGGTAGAATGGGATAGGAATGATGATGGAAGTAGGATCACATTTGAGGAAGTGGAGAAAATGGTCAATAGATTGCAGTGCAATAAAGCAGCTGGGGTGGATGAAATTAAGTCGGAACTCATCAAATACAGTGGAATGTCAGGTCTTAAATGGCTACACAGAATAAATGAAATGGCCTGGGAGTCGGGACAGGTTCCATCAGACTGGACAAAAGCAGTAATCACACCAATCTTTAAACATGGAAACAGAAAAGATTGTAACAACTACAGAGGAATCTCTTTAATCAGCGTTGTGGGTAAAATCTTGAAAGGAAAGTGCGAGTATTAGTTGAAGACCAATTGGATGAAAATCAGTGTGGGTTTAGGCCTCTTAGAGGTTGTCAAGACCAGATCTTTAGCTTACGGCAAATAATGGAGAAGTGTTATGAGTGGAACAGGGAACTGTATCTACGCTTTATAGATCTAGAAAAGGCATATGTCCGGGTTCCCAGGAGGAAGTTATTGTCTGTTCTACGAGATTATGGAATAGGAGGCAAACTTTTGCAACCAATTAAAGGTCTTTACATGGATAGTCAGGCAGCAGTTAGAGTTGACGGTGAATTGAGTTCATGGTTCAGAGTAGTTTCAGGGGTAAGACAAGGCTGCAACCTGTCTCCACTGTTGTTCATATTATTTATGGATCATATGTTGAAAACAATAGACTGGCTGGGTGAGATTAAGATATGTGAACACAAAATAAGCAGTCTTGCATATGCGGATGTCTTAGTTGTGATGGCAGATTCGACTGAAGGTTTGCAAAGTAATATTTCAGAGCTAGATCAGAAATGTAAGGACTATGGTATGAAGATTAGCATCTGCAAAACGAAAGTAATGTCAGTGGGAAAGAAATATAAACGAATTGAGTGCCAAATAGAAGGAACAAAGTTAGAACAGGTGGACGGTTTCAAGTACTTAGGATGCATATTTTCACAGGATGGCAACACAGTGAAAGAACTGGAAGCAAAGCTAATGCAGTGAGCGCTCAGCTACGATCTACTCTCTTCTGCAAGAAGGAAGTCAGTACCAAGACTAAGTTATCTGTGCACCGTTCAATCTTTCGACCAACTTTGTTGTATAGGAGCGAAAGCTGGGTGGATTCAGGTTACCTTATCAACAAGGTTGAGGTTACGGATATGAAAGTAGCTACGATGATTGCAGGTACTAGTAGATGGGAACAATGGCAGGAGGGTATCCACAATGAGGAAATCAAAGAAAAGCTGGGAATGAACTCATGGATGTAGCAGTCAGGGTGCACAGGCTTAGATGGTGGGGTCATGTTACACGCATGGGAGAAGCAAGGTTACCCAAGAGACTCATGGGCTCAGCAGTAGAGGATAGGAGGAGTCGGGGCAGACGAAGGAGAAGGTACCTGGATTCGGTTAAGAATGATTTTGAAGTAATAGGCTTAACATCAGAAGAGGCACGAATGTTAGCACTGAATAGGGGATCATGGAGGAATTTTATAAGGGGCTATGCTCCAGACTGAACGCTGAAAGGCATAATCATAGATGATGATGATGATGATGATGATGATGATGATGATGATGATGATGATCATCGAAAATGGTTCAAATGGCTCTGAGCACTATGGGACTTAACATCTGAGGTCATCAGTCCCCTAGAACTTAGAACTACTCAAACCTAACTAACCTAAGGACATCACACACATCCATGCCCGAGGCTGGATTCGAACGTGCGACCCTAGCAGTCGCGTGGTTCGGGACTGAAGCGCTTAGAACCACTCGGCCACCGCAGCCGATTGTGACTTATCGCGTAATCAAAATTTAGCGGATTTATTTTAGTACTCATGTGAATAACTTCAGTTTTCTTTATTCAGGGTCAATTGCCACTTTTCACACCATGCAGATATTTTATGTAAATCATTTTGCAATTCGTTTTGGTCATCTGATGACTTTACGAGATGGTAAATGATAGCATCATCTGCAAACAATGTAAGACGGCCACTGAGACTGTCTCTTATGTCGTTAATATAGACCAGGAACAGTAGATGGTCTATAACACTTCTTTGGGGAATGCTGGATATTATTTCTGTTTTACTCGATGACTTTTTTGTGAGGAATGGTGTCGAAAGCCTTCTGGAAATCTAAAAGTATGGCATCAATTTGTCATCCCCTGTCGACAGCACTCATTACTTCATGTTGTATAAAGAGCTGGTTGTGTTTCGCAAGAACGATATTTTCTGAATCCGTGCTGACTACGTGTCAATAAATCGTTTTCTTCGAGGTACTTCATACTGTTCAAATACAGTATATGTTCCAAAACTCTACCGCAAATCGACGTTAGTGATATGGGCCTGTAATTAAACGGATTACTCCTACTTCCCTTTTTTGGGTATTGGTGTGACTTGAGCAATTTTCCAGTCTTTAGGTACGGATCTTTCTGTGAGCGAGCGGTTGTATACTTATAATTGCTAAATATGGAGCTCTTTTATCAGCATACTCTGAGAGTATCTTGACTGGTATGCAATCTGGACCGGAAGCCTGGCTTTTTTAAGTGATTTAAGCTGCTTTGCGACACAGAGGATACCTATTTCTACGTATGTTTCTCGTCTTGGCAGTTGTTCTTTATTGGAATTCAGGAATATTTACTTTGTCTTCTTTGGTGAATGAGTCTCGGAAAATCGTGTTGAATAACTCTGATTTAGTGGCACTATTCATAGTATTACTCTGTAACAGAAAAATCGGCAAATACAGGCTTAAAGTGTTATTCAGTATGGCGTCTCGTAAGTTCTATTTATGATGCAGATAGCTCGTCCCCGCGAAGCAAAAATTGGAATCATCTGTTGCTGCCCTGTTGGAGAACGCTCTGTACGTGAAATTACGCGTTGCAGCGTTACAAAACCCGACCAGATCCACTTCCACATCCCGCATAAGGCAATGCGAGCAATTTCGTATTTATTGTCGTTATGTGTATAAATTTGTATCGTCAACTGGATTTAACATATGTATGGATAACAGAGATACCAGTCATTGACAGTTAATATTTTTATTCGATTACTTCTCCGAAGTAGATCATAAGCAGGAAGGTAACAGCCGTAAAAGATAACCCCCAGAGAGGTCTGTAAGTGATAACACCGGCTATACCTCGTAATGTGAACTTCCTTTGTCTTGGTAAAGCTTGTCTGGCTGCGTGCTATCAACGAAGCTCAAAATTATCTTAGTATCCGAACAACGGTTGGTTTTCTACTGTTTTGCCCTTGAAAGCTTCCAGAATGAATAGTTCCTGTAAGCGAGGTGGAACAATGAAAGGCAAATAAACAGTATATTGCTTCGTTATTACCCGTACCACCCAGAATGTGGAAATTAACGTTCCCACATGTATGTATGATTAGTAAAAACTAACTAACCTTTTTATAACTTTCTATTGTTTCCCCTTCTATAATTTCACAACAGTAATGGTGACACCTGTTTTTCTCTTCGGTAGCGAATGAAGCAGCCATAAAACATTATGGGCATTCTCTGCAAAACATGGTTACAATGCCTCCGGCAATAAGAATTTCAAAGAAACATCTGATATGGCGGAGGCGAATAGCGTATTCATATTCTGAGCACGAAAACGATATTCAGCAAAGTGACCATAAAATGAACGCTAATCAGTCTGCGCACGATCTTTTGAGTCGAATGTAAGTACTAGAAAATTTTTCTCAGAATCTGGTGTCCGGGCTCGTTGTAAAGTATGATGTAATGTGTCTGCTCCTTTCACGACGTAATTACCGGCTTTTGTCAGCGAACTGACGTAGTTCGTCTCATTGGCGAGTGATCTTACCCTAACTTTGCTAAGATATAGTAACTCCCGTTAAATGAATCTCTTCCTGTTTTCGCAAGCGTCAGAGGAGCCAGATTTTCAATACCATTAGACCGAGGCTTGTCACTGCTAAGCATATGTCTGAACAGTTGAATCCCAAATTTTTCAAAAAAGCAAACAAACCATCGTCTAGGTGACAGCTGGATACAACACATCGCATATAATCGGAGAAAGAGAGTTCCAGCGCTTCTTCCCTTGTACAAAAATCCACAGCGATCTTACAGAAGTTCGCTTGTCGTATAATTCTCCCTGTAGAGAAAATCCTGCCCCCTCACCAATATCCTTCACGGAGTAGTTACGCAACATATGGCTTTGGGATTTCCCGCTCTTGAGAGTTGCTAGCAGGCAAACCGCAGGCATGGAAGACTAACGATTCCGTTAGCTCTTTCCTGACCGTCTTGTTCTTCCTTACTGTATGTGTGAGGAAGTTTTACCTCTTTCGCTGGCTCTTAGCGTAATACTTTTTTCAGTTTTTGTTAATGATGCCAGTCACCTGTTTCGCTTTTTATGGACTTGCAAGGGAAGTACTATATCTCGAAACGCAAAAGTCGAGTAAAACTGAACCTTAAACACAGTTAAGAATCTGTTCAAACACCGTCAAGGCTGTTCATTTATAAAACTCTGCATTTGTGTACAGTCGATGTTGGAAGGCTGCAGCACAAGTCGCTGAAGTAACATAGCCGCGTAACAATAGTAGTAAGCGAACCATTAGTTGGGTAAAAACTTAACATTTACTCGAAACAGTGTATTAACACGTGCAGTACTATATCACATTTCCCAAAACAGAAGTTCCAGTGTTGTACAATCTTCCTTTATTCGCCATAGAGGCGCAAGTGTGTAGCCTCAGTGAAGTGATTAAAAGACAACGGAATGGAACAGCTCATTGTAAAGATCTGGAAAATTTAACACTCTGGCTTTTCATATTATTGCAGGGTGAATACACGGAAAACAGCATGTGCCTGATATTCAAATTAGCTGCGTTTTAATCACTTCTGGCCGAGCGGTTCTAGGCGCTACAGTCTGGAACCGCGCGACCGCTACGGTCGCAGGTTCGAATCCTGCCTCGGGCATGGATGTGTGTGATGTCCTTAGGTTAGTTAGGTTTGAGTAGTTCTAAGTTCTAGGGGACTGATGACCTCAGATGTTAAGTCCCATAGTGCTCAGCCATTTGAACCATCATCTGGTCTTCCAAGTATTTTGTCGTTCCTGATACAACTAAGATGTCATCGGCCGACCTCAAACTTTTCATTTATCCTCCATGAACTTCCATTCCCTTTACAAAATTCCCTCCTTGGTTTCCTTTACTGGGTACTCAGTGTCGGACAGTATAATATTGGGGAAAGACTGCAAGCCTGTCGCACACTCACTACTGGTTGCCTTTCGTGCTCTCAGACTTACAACTGGAGTCTGGCTTCTGTAGAAGTTGTGGATAACATTTCGCCCCCTGTATTTTACCCCTATTACCTTCCGAATCTCAAAGAGTGTATTACAGTCAGCATTGTCAATTTTTTTGTGTGCTAAAATTACAAATGCTATTATGGGAACGGGATGTGGTCTAGTCTTCAAATGACAGCCTGTCACTTCCCATAATATGGATGTATAGACTGGATATACCCAATACCGACTACCTAACCACGGTATTACTGCACTTGGTCTTTCGTAGCCTGTATCGGAAACAAGCGGTGACGGTACAGTAAAAAATACAGTAGTTACTAAGGAAAACGCGTCGCACTGTCAATGCTTTTGTCAGTTGTGCGTATACGGTGAAGTGGTTCTGCGTATCCTCGTGAAATATCATCGGTAATACAGTGCGGTGCTATCTATAATCATGAATATTCCACAGAGTGGAAGTCAGGGGAAGATGTCCCGAAAGTAGACATATTCGGTTGAAAAAAGAGCTTCTATTCAAAGAAGTAAAATCTTGCCAGGAAGACAAAAAAGCAGAATCAGGTAATGAGACGTATGTAGAAAGCAATCTTGCGGCCTGCAAGAAATGGTAGAAAGTCAGAACAGTGAAATGAAAGCGGGGAAAAAGTTAACTCTTAAAAAAAGAAAGACTGTGTAGGAAAGATGTTTCTCTAGAGGAATTAGATAAAGCACTTATTGGAAGAAAATTTTTGGAGTACCATGAACAGGAGAGGGAATGCAAACGTTGGAAAAGCTGCTTATGTTTTCAAAAACTGAGATAAATTATCAGGGGGAAGGGAAACATTTCGGAGAATTTTGAAAGAAATGGGATTTAGTTTTTAAAAAAGGTAAAAATAAGAGAAAGATCCTAACAATGTTCAAACACTGTTGCAGAGCATGTGAAATAGTTGGCAGTCAGGTATTCACCGACTAAACGTGGGTGAATACACATTATAGCATCAAAAAGTGCTGGCAGTATGAAGTTCTGGGTTTAATGACTGATAACAGTGCAGCGAAAGAGCCATTGTTCTCACTCGAGGAGCAGCGAGTTTCATAGGGAAAGCAAAGTTCTTTATGAATCGAAATCTAAGGTTATCAGCAGGGTATTAATAATTCCTAGGATCCCAACTGTTGTTGATAACTCGCCGTATTATACCGTTCAGCTGAATGAATCCCCTACTACTGCAACCCGCAAGAAGAAAATAATTTAATGCCTCATTCAGAACTAAAGCGGTTGCGAATCTAACTTAGCCAGAAATAAACTTTAATAATTGCGTGTTTTAATATGCCAGAACCTGAGCTAGCTGTTCTGACCCTTCAGATGATGTCTGTGTTGGCGCACGTAGGAACATTGTCGCTCTGGTATTAACACTGGTGTTCTCTATATGGGAACAAACTCAGGGAAATTAAAACACCTTCCAACGGCTTGGACGACTTCCTCTCGTGTCTCTTGTTGCAAAGAGATAGTTTTAGCCAGGCCGCATATTGGATACTGTCGTTTCATACACCATCATTTAAGTGGAGATCCGCACCATTGTGCTTACTGCAGCCAACCATTGACAGTGCGCCATTTTCTGACCCAATGCCGATTTTACAACCATTTACATTTTAACGTATGTTTCCCATCTGAATTATCAGAGTTGTAGATGACATTTTACTTTTTATTCGTCATAGTAATATGGCAAAGTAAATCTTTCAACCGTTTGAGCAACCTCCTCAAAGAGGAAGTGATCGTTTTTCAGCTATCCCTCTACTCTAGTCGATTACTCTTAGTAGCATCGACTTCAAAATCATTTGGTAATTGACCATTTTAAGTTGACACGAGCGCGTATGACTTCAGCTGTTTTGCGCGCTAAAACAACAAAGAAAAGATTCAGAAGCTCCCAATGCGAATTGAACCCTATAGGGCTAAACTGGAATAAAATGGATCAAAAAAATTCACAGAAAAGTTACTTTTATTAATTTAACTACCGTAAAACATATAGCCATAGAATCTTTAAGATTACCCAACATGATTAGTTAAAAACTTTCGGACATGTAAAAAAAAAGTTGAAAATGAATATTGGTGCAGAGGTGATTTAATGGGAGAAGAAGCAGAGAATAAAAATGAAAATCAGTAATCAGCTCATGACGACGACGACGACAATGATACAGGAACTGACATGGCCGGCTCCAGTGAAACACATACATCATATGAAGTGGCGTATACCCCTTTTGTGATGGACCATTCACTTCATAACTTTAATGACCAGTTGATGAAATTTATTCGTAGTTGCGGAATATTTCTGACATTAGCTAGGCATGAAGATGTTACCTTCTGTAAACCCTCGTCTCCAGTTCTGTAAAGGCCTTGTCGCTACGGTTGGGGAGGCCGAGTTGCCACTGTTGCTAGGTAGGCCGAGTTTGAGAGTTCGTGAAACGGGTTCTGTTGCAGTTCACCACTAGGACAATTTCAGCCTGCCACTATTACATAGCTACGCCCAAGGGTCAGGTAACAGGATAGGAGAACTAAGGTTCTACAACACTCCAACAAATAAGTCATACAAATCAGTTAAATGTTAATGCCGTGTGACTAAGGCCTCCCGTCGGGTAGACCATTCGCCGGGTGCAAGTCTTTCGATTTGACGCCACTTCGGCGACTTGCGCGTCTATGGGGATGAAATGATGATGATTAGGACAACACAACACCCAGTCCCTGAGCAGAGAAAATCTCCGACCCAGCCGGGAATCGAAACCGGGCCCTTAGCATTGACGTTCTGTCGCGCGGACATACAAATCATTTTAAATGCTTTACTTATCTTCGTGACTTGTCGAATAATTAAGTCTGCAACACTGCTTGTAATGTAACACAAAAAGGCCCTCAATGGCTAAGTGCAAATAATTGTACGTAAACTTCACAGTACGTAACAAAGGCAATTTACAACTGTCTGTTCACTTCTAAGAGGTCATTGAACGACGTTCCCTGCCTAAGTCAGCCTGAACAATGATCTATAACCAAGTGGGCGAGATCTGTTCTGTCTTACGAGTAGGCTTAAGTCCATTGTCGTCGGTGGTCATTGGCGGATTGGCCGAGGCGAAGTCGATACCTCCATCCTCAGAGCCGCCCGTGGCGCTGGTGGAACTCTGCAAGTGGGCAAGTCTCTGTGGCATTGGCACCAGCTCGCATCTTCGCGCCTGTGGTGCTTTTGCCCTGGGTGTGTCTTGTTCCATAGCTGTGCCACTGTCAGGCATATTCCGCAATTGTGAATAAATTTATGAAATTTGGTACAGCTGCAAGAGCGTCACAGATGTCTGTTTCTTCAGACATTGTTAAAAATATCTAAACACCAAACTAAGTGCAGTTTGCATTGCATCCCTTCTTTCCTTCACCAGCTCCGATTAGGCCCTGACTCACAAGCCAGCCGAAGCGCCCTCACTGGCGATGGAATAATATTGTGATGTACTAAAAGAAAATGTTTTGGGTAAGGCTAACCAAAGACTGCGTTTTATTGGCAGGACACTTAGAAAATGTAACACACCTGCTAAGGAGACTGCCCACACTACGCTTGTCCGTCCTCTTTTAGAATACTGCTGAGCGGTGTGGGATTCATACCTGATAGGACTAACGGAGTACATCGAAAAAGTTCAAAAAAAGGCAGCACGTTTGCTATTATCGCAAAATATGGGGGAGAGTGTCACAGACATGATATAGGATTTTGGTTGGAAATCATTAAAAGAAAGGGGTTTTTCGTTGCGACGGAATCTTCTCACGAAATTCCAATCACCAACTTTCTCCTCCGAATGCGAAAATAAACTACTGGCCATCAAAATTTATACACCACGAAGATGACGTGCTACCGACAGGAAGAAGATGCTGTGACATGCAAATGATCAGATTTTCAGAGCATTCACACGAGGTTGGCGCCGTTGGCGACACCTACAACGTGCTGACATGAGGAAAGTTTCCTACCGATTTCTCATACACAAACAGCAGTTGACCGGTGTTGCCTGGTGAAAGGTTGTTGTGATGCCTCGTGCATGGGGGAGAAATGCGTACCGTCACGTTTCCGACTTTGATAAAGGTAGGATTGTAGCCTATCGCGATTGCGGTTTATCGTATCGCGACATTGCTGTTCGCGTTGGTCGAGATCCAGTGACTTTTAGCAGAATATGGACCGGTGGGTTCAGGAGAGTAATACGGAACGCCGTGCTGGATCCCAACGGCCTCGTATCACAAGCGGTCGAGATGAAAGGCATCTTATCCGCAGGGCTGTAACGGAACGTGCAGCCACGTCTCGATCCCTGAGTCAACAGATGTGGGACGTTTTCAAGACAACAACCATCTGTACGAACAGTTCGATGACATTTGCAGCAGCATGGACTATCAGCCTGGAGACCATGGCTACGGTTACCCTTGACGCTGCATCACAGACAGGAGCGCCTGCGATGATGTACTCAACGACGAACCTGGGTGCACGAATGGCAAAACGTCATTTTTTTCGGCTGAATCCAGGTTCTGTTTACAGCATCATGATGGTCGCATCCGTGTTTGGCGACATCGCGGTGGACGCACATTGGAAGCATGTATTCGTCATTGCCATACTGGCGTATCACCCGGGGTGATTGTATGGGGTGCCATTGGTTACACGTCTCGGTCACCTCTTGTTCGCATTGACGGCGCTTTGAACAGTGGACGTTACATTTCAGATGTGTTACGACCCGTTGCTCTACCCTTCATTCGATCCCTGCAAAACCCTACATTTCAGCAGGATAATGCACGACCGCATGTTGCAGGCCCTGTACGGGCCTTTCTTAATACAGAAAATGTTCGACTGCTGCCCTGGCCAGCACATTCTCCAGATCTCTCACCAATTGAAAACGTCTGGTCAATGGTGGCCGAGCAACTGGCTCGTCACAATACGCCAGTCACTACTCTTGATGAACTGTGGTATCGTGTTGAAGCTGCATGGGCAGCTGTATCTGTACACGCCATCCAAGCTCTGTTTGACTCAATGCCCAGGCGTATCAAGGCCATTATTACGGCCAGAGGTGGTTGTTCTGGGTACTGATTTCTCAGGATCTATGCACCCAAATTGCGTGGAAATAATCATATGTCAGCTCTAGTCTAATATATTTATCCAATGAATACCCGTTTATCATCTGCATTTCTTCTTGGTGTAGAAATTTTAATGGTCAGTAGTGTATTTTGTTGCCACTGACCTACATAAGGAGGAACGATCACCACGATAAAATAAGGGAAATCAGAGCTCTTACGGAAAGATATAGGTGTTCATTCTTTCCCGCACTATTCGAGATTGGAATAATAGAGAATTGTGAAGGCTGTTCGATGAACCCTTTGCCAGGCACTTGAATGTGATTTGCAGAGTATCCATATAGATGTAACAGTAACAACCGACACGAAGACAACAAAAACAACGTTGGTTATAACGTAGTCACCAGATATCTGGAAACCTCGTGGCGTACGTTAGCAGGAGGAACACGCGAAGTATGTAGGCGGGGCAAGCACCTGCGGTTTGTGCGGCTATCAGTGACGCAAGCGTTGGTCACACGGCGGTCGTCTCGAGCGGCGGTCGTCCTTGCCGGCCGCCCTTGGCTGCGGGCGCGCCGGTCTAGGCTTCCCCTGCTCTCCGCCACTCCAGTACGGAGGTGGCGCGCTGATCGAGAAGACCGCGGCGCACGGGGCTTCCGCCGCGACTCGCCGGCGGATTAAAGTTGTTTCGTAACTGCCGTTACGCCGCTGTCGCATCTCGTAGGTGAGCCACTGAACCTGCTGCATCTCTGCAGTTACGTCTTACTTCTGGATTAACTAAACGTACTCCCTGGCATGTTTTTCTCCCCTATTTATCGTACTCTTTCTCGAGTCTGTCACTGGTGTGTTATTCTGGGACTGTCTGTGCCAATTAGCCTGTGCCTATTTAATTTAATTTCATTCCTTTCGTCAGCGTTGAACATTTGTGAACTTCCTGTTATGTCAATATAATTTTCAGTGTGGTCAGATCTGTTCAGAAATATTACGATAATGCTGATGTGATACAGCATCAGTACTAATATTTCGATAGATATGACATTTCAGCAACACGTAAGAGTAATTTTCCGTTCTCACTGCCTCGAAAAAGTGATGGCAGGTCGATTTTATACTAGAGTTGGCGCCTGAAAACATGGCATAAAGGGCCTGAGTGGCCGAGCGGTTCTAGGCGCTACAGTCTAGAACCGCGCGACCGCTACGGTCGCAGGTTCGAATCCTGCCTCGGGCATGGATGTGTGTGATGTCTTTAGGTTAGTTAGGTTTATTTAGTTCAGAGTTCTAGGGGACTGATGACCTCAGCAGTTAAGTCCCATAGTGCCCAGAGCCATGGCATAAAGTCCTTGTTTCAACCTGTGTTCCGAATAAATTCCTTTGCATGCTAGAAAAACTTAAAAACTCGTAATCTATCAATACGTTTAGACAGTCAGTATTAGATAAATTTGTTCAGATACTGTCGAGACACTGACACAGGTTAAGGCATTGTTACCGATATCAAATATCGTAACTGCTACTGCTGTGTCACAAGAACTTGTTTAGTAGCTTTCGTTATTTGCCCTTTGCAAAAGAAAACAGTTATCATTTTGGTACCAGGATAGCCGACAAAACGAAGGTGGCGTCGTCCTATGCGCCACTTTGTTTTTAAGAGTACGATAAACTTACCATGTAAAGGTGAGCCCAAAGGAGATACAGCTTAGATGACGAAACATGTCTAAGAAACCAAAATAGAGAAATATTTTATCCTCTTCAAATTCGGAATTGTAAAAACCAAATGAACAAGCTTTGCTAGTAAGACCTGAAAATGATTCACTATGTGCTTCAGTAATCATTCTTGCGCTTTTGGTACATAAACAGTAAGTTTCATATTCATCCCTAATTCGCAGTTCATTTAGTCGTGAAAAAGCTCTGTGAATATTAATAGGACGTAAACAGACTGACATTGGTCTTGGCTACATTTCTGCTCCCAAAAATCAAAACGTTGGTGAATATTTCTTTTGCGCTCGTCGTCTGCCTGCCTATTTGTCTTAACTAGTTGATTACTACTTTTCGCGTAAGGCAGCTTTTTCGATTACATAGAGATTTTATACATATTTGAAAGTTTTCTTTGGTGCTGCTAATCAGAGCATAGTGATATATCGAAAAACTTGTTCAGTTCAATCTGCTGCTATCCTTTCGTCCCGTGTCTATTGGGGATCGCTTGTCGTTTTCTGTTTTACCGTGGACCTCTTTGCCCTGTCCTTAATTATGATGATCATTCTCGTAGTTACACGCTAAAATTCCGCATTTTTGCGTTATTTTTTCTGCATTTCCTCGAAAAGTTCTTTTTTGGCATTCTGGAGTAGGATTTCGACTGTATAAAAAGTAATGGTTTACAAAAGTGTTGTTTAGAACGTTCTTTCATAAGCGAAAGTAGGTAGATGTGTGATAGACTCTTCCAGTTTTTCGTATTGGTTCACGTAATACTGAGCAAGATTTCGGAGTTATTCGGCAGTTTCGCGTGAACCAATTAGGAGAGAGACAGGCTCAATCGTCGCACACGCACCGGCTCGTTCTCGGATTCAGTCAGGTGGCGTATAGAGGAACAAAACTTGTCAATAACGACTTTGGAAGGAAGATCTAGAAAATCGGTAAGCCGTCTTGCAAAATAACGGTAGTAGATTGACTGGCCAGTAGTTACTGTTCATCCTGAAACGCACTTATTTTCAGAAGAGACATGGCTGCATTTGATGGGGTTGGTGAACTTGCAGAACATACGCTTTGCACTTCTGTAAAAGATCATTTGTATCTGAGCGTCAATCATGTGAAAAATGTGGTGTGTGCCCCAGATTAATAGTAATTATTGGACAGCTCTTTTTGCATCAAACCGTAGCTTTTGTGAAGCTATGTGAAGTTGTTCTGCTACATTACTTCAGAGAATTAACGAAAAGACTTGCTGTTATTCCATCCAGGACAGTGAAAGAGCTCATATCATATTACCAAAGATAAGTCTTATCATGAGGAACGCCAATCTGAAGTGCGAACTGGAGCGACAATTTTATCGCTTATTGCCCAAAACAACTCCTTGTTCGTCCAATTGGGCTAAAACCGATTCGCCCACTTGCGAATGGACGGGAAACGCACGGGAGTGTATGTGACGATCGACGCCTGGTTGCACCGTATAGGTTAGCGCGCAGTGCCTGACACTGCACTTTCGCAGTACATAAAACACTCTGTACATCTGTCTACATACCCCGCAAGCAACTGTGTGGTGGCGTACAGAGGTTACCTTGCGCCACTACCAGTAATTTCCTTTCCCATTCCATTGATTAATAGAGCAAGGTATAAACGACTGCCTGTGTGCTTTTGTACTAGCCATAATTTCTCTTTCGTGGCCCTGACTCGAAATCTACGTTAGTGAGAGTAGAATCTCTCTGCAGACAGCTTAAAATGAGTTTCTCAAAATTTTCTTAACAATGTTTCGAGAAAAGAACGTCTTCAGCCCTAGGGATTCCGATTTGTTCATAGATCATATTTGTAATGCTCGCTTGTTGATCGGACCCATCCATACCAAATCAGCAGCCCACGTTTGGATTGCTTCGATGCCTTCCTTTAATCAGACCTGTTGGGGTGCTGAACACTCAAGTAGTACTCAGGAATGGTTCGTACGGCTGTACTACGCGCGATCTTCTTTATGGATGAGCTACACTTGCCTAAAACTCTACTGATACACTGAAGTCGACCATTCGCCTCCTAGTACCGATCTTATGTGCTCTTTCCATTTCATACTGCTTTACAACGTTATGAGTAGATATTTAATCGATGTGATTGTGTCAAGTAGGACACAACTAATGTTGTATTCGAACGTTACGGGATTGTTCATCCTACTCATCCGTGTTAACTTAAGTTTTCCCACGTTAAAAAGCTAGCTGCCAGTCATCACACCAACTAGAAATTTTGTCTTAAGTCATCTTGTATCTTCCTACAGTCATTCAACGACGCACAGGGCTATCAGCAAACAACCACAGGTTGCAGCTCACCCTGTCAGATCATTTGTGTATACAGAGAATAAGGGTGGTCCTGTCACTCTTTCCTGGGTCAACCCTGACGATGCCGTAGTCTCTGAACATTCGCCTACGCATACAAAATACATATTACTTAAGAAGTCATCGAGCCATTCACACATCTGGGATCCTAATCCATATGTTCATACATTCTTTAACAGCCTGCAACAGGGCACCGTGTCCAACGCTTTCAGGAAATGCACAAATATGGAAGCAGCCTGTTGCTCTTCATCCATGGTTCGCAGGATATCATGTGAGAAAAGGCCAAGCTGAGTATTGCCGAGCGAATGAGCCCCAGAGCCAAAGATTTACAATTTGTATGATTGTGTATCTGGTGCGTAAGTGTGTGTAACGAGAGCAATATTCTAGTTAGGACTACTTGCAAGCTTTTAACAGCTCTTGACATGAGATCCAGGCTGCACGTGTTTTCGATCTAATGTAAATATAAAGAGAGCAGGTGATATAATTTGGGTGATTATTTTCGACCTACAATTCCGTAAGCATGAGTTGTAGAATCATTGTTTAAACGCCGTACACTAATATCAACAAACTTTTAAAATTGTTTTGTCGCCTTGTTTTTAGTCGTATCTTCTGAATCTACAACTAAGCCAGATGTCTTTTGCGAAACAAAACGTGGCTCAAGCCTTTATAAAATTCATAAATCTATTTAGTTAAAATTTATAAACCTATGTAGTTACGGTGATAATTGTGTGTGTGTGTGTGTGTGTGTGTGTGTGTGTGTGTGTGTGTGTGTGTGTGTGTTCCCACTTGACAACATTGGCTGGTATGCTGTGGAATGTTGAGACTTTAGGCTGTTAAATGCAGGGCGTAACTTTCAACAGTCATGTTAATGACTTTGTGGGCAGAAATTGTGTGCTTAAGGTGAATTGCTAATTTAAAATGCCGAATTGCGGTGTAACGTGTTCTTCCAAGGACTGATGTGAACTGATTTGCATGAGAACATATCGTTCGACACAGGTGGTTATAAATTATTAACCTAGTCAGATGTAACTCACGTACAAGGCCGACTTTCCAATTCATTGTAGAATTGAAGACTGTATTTTTTTCGTAGCGTCGATGAAAATAACTACTGGGACGTGTAACGCTTATAGTGTAAGACTCCTATCGCAAGGAATTGCGCCTTGAGATATTTTTTCTGCCACAGTCAGAAGTGGGAGTTTATTCAAGTAATGGTTCATGTCTCTTTCTCTGGAGCGCCCTGTTTGTACTGATACAGTACACGCAAGAGCGCTCATACGATAGCTTGCGGGGGGGGGGGGGTCAAACTGGGGGGAAATATACTTTCTCCCTTTCACTGAGAGCTGGCCCTCTGGTATGGGCGCCCTAGAGTCCACATGAAGCTTATAGGTAGAATGGTTCAAATGATGTCACCAGATCTTCCACATACTACAGACGTCTGAGAAGTCAGTGACATGATGGATCCCGTTCGGATATGGTGCCTTCATATCTATCAGATCGAGTTTCGTTTGTGAATGTAGTCGCTCATTACAGCTTTGAGTTTTACGGAAAGTAGAGAAAGTTTCCCTTTGCTGAAATTTCTTGTGTTGAAGATTTAGAATTTCCGGAACTAGCTTTGCCTGCAAAATAATCTGTCGTCCTATTCCACAAACCATCCAACGAAAAGTTCACAATAGACAAAATGTTTAAAACTACAAGCAGGTCATACGTGGTGGTACATCCTTCCTCAGTTCTGTTGAATTTTTTTTTTTTTGTTATTGTTTTAGGGAGCAAAACTGCTACGGTCATTAGCGCCCGGTCTGTGACTTAGGAAAAGGTAAAAAAAACGAAACTGGAAACCAGCAGCAATGGGAACGAAACTCAAAAAATTGGAGAAACTAAAAACAGAAGGAAAGCTTAAAAAACCACGATAGAAGGGGGTTGGTTGTCCCCAAAAAGAGCTTCAAATGACTGACGTCATCTCAGTGGCACTAATAAACTCGAGAACGCGATCTGCTGAGCGCGTGTCATCTGCTAAAATGGAAGATATATCAGGCGACAGCTGTAGACGGGCGCGTAACGGAGTAAAATAGGAGCACTGAAGTGAAAGGGGTCTTACCGTCCACAGCTGAGAGCAGTGGGGGCAGAGTGGGGGACAATCGCCACTTAAAAGATGTCGATGGCTAAAAAGACAGTGCCCTATCCGGAGTCTAGTTAAAATTACCTCCTCCCGACGACGCGTTCGGGAGGAAGAGGTCCAAGCACAGGGAAGTTCTGTTGATGTACAGAAGCCTTACCCGACCATAGATTTCAACATAGCCTGGAACGCCATGCGCTCATTCCTTCCCCCCTCCCCCCCTCCTCCTCCTCCTCCTCCTCCTCCTCCTCCTCCGTCAGTGTTCATTTCCAGCTTCCCTCTTCTACACGCATCCTCTGTCAGCTGATTACATTAACTTTTTCCCTTAATTTTACCAAACGTCTTTGAATCTCCATTTTCTTAGCCCAGTCAGTTACCCATCCTGTCAGCTAAAGTCCTAGCCTCCATATTTTCTTAAATCAAGGTTCCAATGCACTGCCCATTTACAGCCCATGCTTATCGACCACACTTTTTCATATCCCAAACCCTGAAGACAGAGCCTTCTGTATTGCCCCTCAACGCTCTGCCCTGAAAGCATCTCTTGTTTCAGCTGTGACTGAGCCTAAGAGCACCAATATGGTTAGAACCAGCACAACCTCCCACCTCGATGAACGAAGTGAATAACAAAAATAAAATTCAGTAAAATGGCAACACTTCATTCAAACAGTGTGTTCCGCTAGGTCCGAGTGTTTTTGTTGTTCAGACAATATTGCTCAGCATCCTACATACTCACAAGTGATCACAATTGAAGCTATGAGCCGTCTCACTGTTTCATAAGTGGGCACCTGTTAGTTTTATTTTACAACAAATTTCGGTTCATTACCTCCACCACTACCCCGTCCATATTATTAAGAGTCGCAGCACCCTCACAACTCGGATCCTGGCCTTGCTCTTGAACAGATAAGGTATTTGCCGACATGTTTCGGTTGCTACCGATCGAGAACGGGGCAAAGCAAAAAAACAAAAGTATATACCGGATGATACAGGGTGTTTCAAAAATGACCGGTATATTTGAAACGTCAATAAAAACTAAACGAGCAGCGATAGAAATACACCGTTTGTTGCAATATGCTTGGGACAACAGTACATTTTCAGGCAGACAAACTTTAGAAATTACAGTAATTACAATTGTCAACAACAGATGGCGCTGCGGTCTGGGAAACTCTATAGTACGATATTTTCCACATATCCACCATGCGTAGCAATAATATGGCGTAGTCTCTGAATGAAATTACCCGAAACCTTTGACAACGTGTCTGGCGGAATGGCTTCACATGCAGATGAGATGTACTGCTTCAGCTGTTCAATTGTTTCTGGATTCTGGCGGTACACCTGGTCTTTAAAGTGTCCCCACAGAAAGAAGTCACAGGGGTTCATGTCTGGCGAATAGGGAGGCCAATCCACGCCGCCTCCTGTATGTTTCGGATAGCCCAAAGCAATCACAAGATCATCGAAATATTCATTCAGGAAATTAAAGATGTCGGCCGTGCGATGTGGCCGGGCACCATCTTGCATAAACCACGAGGTGTTCGCAGTGTCGTCTAAGGCAGTTTGTACCGCCACAAATTCACGAAGAATGTCCAGATAGCGTGATGCAGTAATCGTTTCGGATCTGAAAAATGGGCCAATGATTCCTTTGGAAGAAATGGCGGCCCAGACCAGTACTTTTTGAGGATGCAGGGACGATGGGACTGCAACATGGGGCTTTTCGGTTCCCCATATGCGCCAGTTCTGTTTATTGACGAAGCCGTCCAGGTAAAAATAAGCTTCGTCAGTAAACCAAATGCTGCCCACATGCATATCGCCGTCATCAATCCTGTGCACTATATCTTTAGCGAATGCCTCTCGTGCAGCAATGGTAGCGGCGCTGAGGGGTTGCCGCGTTTGAATTTTGTATGGATAGAGGTGTAAACTCTGGCGCATGAGACGATACGTGGACGTTGGCGTCATTTGGACCGCAGCTGCAACACGGCGAACGGAAACCCGAGGCCGCTGTTGGATCACCTGCTGCACTAGCTGCGCGTTGCCCTCTGTGGTTGCCGTACGCGGTCGCCCTACCTTTCCAGCACGTTCATTCGTCACGTTCCCAGTCCGTTGAAATTTTTCAAACAGATCCTTTATTGTATCGCTTTTCGGTCCTTTGGTTACATTAAACCTCCGTTGAAAACTTCGTCTTGTTGCAACAACACTGTGTTCTAGGCGGTGGAATTCCAACACCAGAAAAATCCTCTGTTCTAAGGAATAAACCATGTTGTCCACAGCACACTTGCACGTTGTGAACAGCACACGCTTACAGCAGAAAGACGACGTACAGAATGGCGCACCCACAGACTGCGTTGTCTTCTATATCTTTCACATCACTTGCAGCGCCATCTGTTGTTGAAAATTGTAACTACTGTAATTTCGAAAGTTTGTCCGCCTGAAAATGTACTGTTGTCCCAAGCATATTGCAACAAACGGTGTATTTCTATCGCTGCTCGTTTAGTTTTTATTGCCGTTTCAAATATACCGGTCATTTTTGAAACACCCTGTAAACGTGCTGTTTGAGGGTAGGCTGCGATTGCGCAGGGAGAGCAGAGAGATGCACGTGCGACTGCTGCGAGAAATGCTCTGGAGAGCCGAGACGCCTTATCTGCAGAGGGTCTCAGATAACGCCTTCCGCACACGTGGGAAGAGCTGGCGCCGTTGCTGTTGTTGAGGGGCCCTGTGGGTGGCCTCATCTTCACAACGTAGATCACCTGTAATCCTGAAATGTTCATCCACACCGGATAAGGTGCATCTCAGACTGGATCATAATTCGGCATGACACACATCGACGAAGCCGACCTCTGTTGTAACGTATATTGTACGTATTGTTCATATTTGCAGTCATTCTTCATTTGCTACTGCAATAAGACAAGAATAAATATCTTTTCGAATGTTAATTTTGTGTTCAACCAAACATTTTTCACCTATTCGCATTAGGCGTTCTCAGTGGCCTGTAAAATAAGACTTTATATATCATGCATATGAGCTGTGATCAAAAAGTAACGAATTGTTTTCTTAAAGAATCTTTTTGCTCACAAACAGAAACTTTGCCCCCTTCAAAGTAATCCCTCCACATACACGGAATAGCCAACGAAACTGGTACACCGGCCAAGTATCTTGTAGGGTCCCCGCGAGCACGCAACCCAAGTAATGTCTGAAGTAGTGCTGGAGGGAATTGGTACTATCAGTCCTGCACGGCTGTCTATAAGGCCGTTAGTTCAAGGGGTTAGAGTTCTCTTCGGAACCGTATTATGTTGCAAGATATCCCAGATATGCTCAATAATATTCATTTCTGGTGAGTTTCGTGGCCATCTGAAGTGTTTAAACTCAGAACAGTGCTCCTGGAGCCACTCTGTACCAATTCTGGACGTGTGGGGTGTCGCAGTTACTGCTGGAATTGCACAAGTCCGTCGGAATGCACAAGGGACATGAATGAATGCACGTGATCACAGTATGCTTACGTACGTGTCACCTGTCAGAGTCGCATCTGGACGTATCAAGGGTGCCACATCACTCTAACTGGAGACACCCCACATCATTACAGCGCCTTACCAGCTTGAACAGTCACTGCTGACATGCAGGGTTCATGGATTCATGAGGTTGTCTCCATACACGTACTCGTCCATCCGCTCGATAAAACTTGAAACGAAACTCGTTCGACTAGGCAACATGTTTCCAGTCATCAACAGTCCAATGTTGGTGTTGACGAGCCAAGGCGAGGCGTAAAGCTTTGTGTCGTGTAGTCATGAAGGGTACACGACCGGGCCTTTGGCTCCGAAAGCCCGTATCGACGATGTTTCGTTGTACACTGATACTTGTCGATGGCTCAGCATTGAAATCTGCTGCAATTTGCAGAATGGTTGCACTTTTGTAACATTGAACGATTCTCTTCAGTCATCGTTGGGCCCGTTCTTGCAGGATCTTTCTCCTGCCACAGCGATGTCGGAGATTTGATATTTTACCGGATTCCTGATATTCACGGGACACTCGTGAAATGGTCGTACGGGAAAATCCCCACTTCATCGCTACCTCGCAGATGCTGTGTCCCACCGCTTGTGCGCCGACTGTAACACCACGTTCAAATTTACTTAAATCTTGATAACCTGCCATTGTAGCAGCAATAGCCAGACGCTTATAAGGCGTTGCCGAGCGCAGCGCCGTATTCTGCCTGTTTACATGACTCTGTATTTGAATACGCATGCCTGTATCAGTTTCTTTGGCGCTTCCATGTATAATACTATTTTAATCTCGTCAATGGTGGCGGAGCGACGTCCTTTAATGGTTCTCTTCAGCCCCAGGAATAAAAAGTTGCAGGAGACCATGTCCGACCAGTACGGTGCTGAGGCGACGTAACTGTTTAGTTTCTTGTCAAAATCACGATCAAGCGTTGAGATTGTAAACGGGAGCATTATAGTAATGCAATTTCCACCACTGGTTTTGCCACAATTCTGGCCATTTTCTTGGGATTACTTCAAACAAACGGCGAATAACTTGCAGCTAGTATTTCTTATTGATTCTACGACCATAAGGCAGGAACTCGTGATGCACTATCCCGTTGCAAATCGAAGAAAATAGTGCGAAAACCTTCACGTGTGATCGAACTTGTCGAATCTCTTGGTTTTGGCTCTTCAGGCAGTTTGCATTGGGACGGATGGGCCTTGGTTTAGACTTCCTAACCGTACACCCATGTCTCATCATCTGTTATAACCTTCTTTAGAAGCCCTGGATCGCTGTCATCATTGAGCAACTCCGGAGCGATTTACACGCGACGTCGATTTTTTTAGTCCAAGTCTAATTATTTCGGAACAGACTTTGCTGCTACGTATTTCATGCCAAAAGCACCTGGAAAAAATTGCTTGGCGTGACCCAAAGGATACCTCGACATCATCAGCAACTTCTCTGACGGTGATACGGCGATTTTCCAGAACCATTTTCGTTACTTCTCCCATACTGTCAGTAATTGGTGTGCTATTCGTAAACTCTTATACATAGTAGATTCGCCAAAAGCCATAGTCGACATTTCGAATGCTGTGCTGTACTTTCTTCCACTTTCCAAGCAAAATTTAACATAACAAAAATCTCGTTTAAATAGTTAAATTAGAGGATAGCGTGCAAAACAAATCGAGCTATTGAACACTTAAACTGTGTTTGTCTGGTACCCATCCAAGAGCCAGTTGGGACTCGGAAAAAACAAAAAAAAAAAACCACTAGTGATAAGTCACAGTCCTGTAAATGTAAATATTAAGATAAGCTTAATGCGGTGCCAGGAAACATTACATGTCTCGCATAAAAATACCTGTAAACAATTATCTTTTATCGGGCACTGGTGATGCATGATAGTTGAAAGCAAAATAAGTATTCAGTTGCAAAAGACAATACTCATTTTTTTTCTTCGTGACAAGCATGTAATTAAGTAAATCGTTATCTGAAAAACGTGATGTATTTACGAGTGGCCCTCAGCGCCCTCTGACGATGGACCGAGGTCCGAAACTAATTACAGTAAAATAAATTAGTTATTAAAAATGTTGGAGCTGGTTACAGTTAACTTCATCTGTGATCAGAATGAGATTCTGGAAACATCCCCCAGGCTCTTGCTAAGCCATGTCTCCGCAATATCCTTTCTTTCAGGAGTGCTAGTTCTGCAAGTTTCGCAGGAGAGCTTCTGTAAAGTTTGGAAGGTAGGAGACGAGGTACTGGCAGAAGTAAATCTGTGAGTACCGGGCGTGAGTCGTGCTTCGGTAGCTCAGTTGGTAGAGCACTTGCCCGCGAAAGGCAAAGGTCCCGAGTTCGAGTCTCGGTCGGGCACACAGTTTTAATCTGCCAGGAAGTTTCATCTGTGATGTTCGACCGTTATGTCCAATAGTGGCTTTTGTCATTTACAGAGCAGTGAAATTCGAAAGCCTTTTCACAAGAATGAAAAATATACATGGCCAATCCAGTCGATGTGAAAAGGTAAAATAACAACGCACTTCCGCAAGAAAAAGGTGAGACCAACAGGAACGTTTTCCCAAACACAACTTATTAAAAAGTTTCAGAAATTTCTTGATTTTTAGTAGTCTGAAAAGAAAATTACATATATAATTGCACTCCAAGTTTCTGTTTTTTGTGTGAGTTGATACTTAATCAATAAATACCTCTCTTTCAACAAAACGAGAAATCTTATTCGTTGGTTCCATCATCCAGTGCTAAACAAAACTTCGATGCGACGTTGGTAGGAGCAGGTCGTAGCACTATCAAAGAAAAGCCAGCACACCTGTGCAGTTACAGGGCAGGGGAGTATTATATAAATCCTACCTGATCGCACAGACCGGTTATCTCAGAACGCCTGATGTGCTTTCAATCCCCCCCCCCAAGAGTGAATCCATTGGGGACTTGACGACTTTGAACACTTGTAAGAGAAACTTTGAGTTGCTCTTTTATTAAATGTATTGTTTATAATTGTAACTTGAATGTAATAAATGCTATAAAGCCTTAAAACGTCGAGATTCATTTTGAAACTTCCGGTATTCTTCGTTGCTTTTTCGGCCGGCATATTTTCTTTATTAGAGCTGCCTAATTACTACTATGCGCAAAAACTTAAAACCGTCGATGATATGTGTATCACTAACTCATCAGCATGCTGTAGTGTGAGTTTCAGTTCTTGTAATAGCAAACCTGCCGGAGCATTCAGCAGATACGTATACTTCGAAAATGCGACCACTTTTTTTACGTGGTCGAAACGAAAGCGTTGATCTACAATTCTAAACTCATTGTGTTTGGATATAAACAGTTTTCTACGTTTTGGTTTCACACTTGTCAGCATTCGTTACTGTCAAGCTGCTTGCAACGTTTTGGTTAATCTATTTTTAGTATACTTCTTAGCGTATGTGAAACGCCATTTTGCCGCTGCCTGATTTGAACAACGAACACGTTTTCAGTTTGCGCGCGAAGTTATGGCCCTTGTATTACGGTATATTGATAATTTTTACTTACGGACCGTCTGACAGCAACTGAATAAAACACAGTTTTAGTGCCATACGCGTTTCGCCTTTATTTTCTGCAAGGCATCATTAGTGGCAGGTTGCATGGACAATTTCTTACATATTACGCTCCTGTTGCATTTTTGGTGTTCTTCTTATGAACGCCAATTTGCGGTTTTTTCCACATTCCACAGCACTATGCACTGAACGCTTGTTTTGATGCCATAAGTAAAAATTATCAATATACCGTAATATTACACGCAACTGAGGAAGACAGGACTATAAAAGTTGAATATGGCCCTTGTGTTTATGTGCGTGAGCAAAGCGGGAACTACGCATCTCTCTGCCTTGAAGGGGTGCGGGGCATAGTATGGGAGAAATTCGGTCGAGATAAAGGCCTCTCTCACACTCCATATTATTGTTAATACGTCAATATATTGACTGTCTGAGGGTGAAAGTTGTCGTATTTTCAATACATGGGAAATATCAACGAACATAGATGCCGACCAAAATATTCTCATTATTAACAGTGTGTATTGCGTGTGTGAGCGCGACTATTATTGGTTTGACAATTCACCTTCCTGTTCGCATCTTTCCAGTTTTTTATAGTACAGCCGTTATATGCTAGTTTGCAGCGATGAAGACTTTTATACTTTTTCAAATGGACAAAGAAATTAATTTAGTGTCACGGAGACAACCCATGCGCATGCCTATGCCGCTCATCAGAAGTATTTTTGGCTAAGCATTTAAAAATGCTCCTTTGAAATTTAGTGTTATTATCAACAAAAACTCAAGTGGCCTTCCTGTGGCCGATAATGACAAAGTTATTACAATTGCTTGTCGGCTGGTCCTGCCTATCCCATTGTCATTTTTCTATTCTCTCTACTGTTAATATAGGTAAATAATCTCGTCCGTTGTGGGCATGTTACATCATTGCAACTGTTAGAATTAAAGCTAATTTATAATGAATTAACAGCAATCAGTTGCTTTTATAGTCAGTTTTCCGCGAAGACATTTCAAGATGCCTAGATCCCGTCTTGAGTATTTACACATATCTGACGTGTCGCCAACGTTATTTCTTTACTAACGGCGTTACAAAACTTTGCAACGGAAGTTTTATTTAAGGCAGCTTTTGTATAAGGTCGTAAGTAAGGAATCTCTGTTCACGACACCTAAACATCTGAAGTTAGGATGAACGTAAAATGAATGTTTTCTGAAAAATTGAGGGATAATTTATTTGCATGACGTGTCCGGAAAGGACGCCACTCGTATCGGTGAGCTACCCTACAAATATTAACGTCACGAACGCTATAGTTTTGACTTCGTGAGCTAGGAGCGCTACTGTCGCGTCGCACGAAGGGGCCGCCCTCGCGTGTGAGTAATGTGAATCAGGTCCGCGGGTCATCGCAGGTTGCTCACGCCTGCACTAGGTGCTTGGCGCACTCACCGGACCGGTCGTAGAGTGGTAAAAGGACTTGGGACTGCATGCGGCTGTGTTCGCTGGCAGAGTTCCAACGGTGTACTAGACTGGGTGCCGCCAGTGTGGTTCAGCTTCCCGCAGACCTCGCGTCACTGACCGCACAGCTTAATCCATCTGTAATATAAGGCATGTTCTGAAAGCAAACCTTTCGAGGTTAGGCTTCCCGTGAATGAAAAATAAAAAACCGACACATAAAGGAGTCAAGATTTACGAGGGTCGGTCAAAAAGTAATGCCTCCCATTTTTTTTCTACTTAAAGAAATTAAGTTAAGTGAAAAATTTGAATTTGGCGCCATTCCTCAAACCTTCTTCTGCAATCCACTGCAGTAGTAACTTTCTGTGTCAACAGGTGGCAGCACAGCAGAAGTTTGTAAGATGGCCGACATCGATGTTCGTTTGAGACAGCGTTGTGTGATTGAATTCTTGAATGCAGAAGGTGAAACGCCCATACGCATTCATGAAAGACTGAAGAAGGTGTATGGTGTTGTGACAGTGGATGTCAGCACTGTTAGACGATGGGTTCGTCGTTGTAAGGAAGCTGAAGGGCAAACACCGTTGACTGACGAAAAGCGGAGCGGCAGGCCGGTGAGTGCAGTGACTCCACACAACATTCAGCAAGTTGATGACATCATTCGTGGTGACCGTCGGGTGACTGCAGATGAAGTGTGTCGCATTATTTCTCTTAGTAAAGGCAGTGTGATCACGATTATTAAACAATTGGGGTACTCAAAAGTTTGTGCACGGTGGGTTCCAAGAATGTTAACCGATCAGAATAAAGAGGCAAGGAAAACAATAGCCTCCCAACACTTGCAGCGCTTCCGTTTGGAGGGAGATGAGTTTCTGAAAAAAATTGTGACCGGGGACGAAACATGGGTGCATTTTTTTGAACCCGAATCAAAGAGGCAGTCAATGGAGTGGCGTCACACAAGCTCGCCGAGGAAGAAAAAATTCAAAACTGTGCGATCGGGAGGGAAAGTTATGGCAACAGTTTTCTGGGATACAGAGGGTGTGATTCTGGTTGATTTTTTGGAGCAGGGATGCACAATAAATTCTGTTCAATACGTCACAACCCTCAACAAACTTAAAGCACGTCTTCAGCGAGTTCACCCAACAGAATCAATGGCAGATGTTCTTCTTTTGCATGACAATGCAAGACCACACACCAGTCGTCACACCTCTGACGAGATTGTCAAAATTGGATGGGAAGTTTTGCCTCATCCCCCATACAGCCCTGACCTGACACCATCAGACTTCCATCTGTTCGGGCCACTAAAAGAAGCTCATCGTGGGATTCATTTTGAAGATGAGGAGGCCGTCAAAACATCCGTGCGTCAATGGCTTAGGAAGCAGAGCTGTGATTTTTACCGTGCTGGGATACATGCCCTTGTTCAAAGATGGACCAAAACTGTAGAGATGGGCGGAGATTACATTGAAAAATGACAAAATGATCCTCAATGTTGTGGTTTTCAACCTATGTAATTGCATTTAAATTTCCTGACAATTAAACCTAGAAAAAAAAAATAGGAGGCATTACTTTTTGACTGACCCTCGTAATTTATCAATGTTAGCGTCGTCTTTGATCTCGGATCTTCGACAAGATCAGGGACAGTATTGGTGTGGACGATAATATTACGGTGTTTTGACGTGAGGCACTAAAACTTTCTAGCTCAGAGAATCACCATGGACACACTGACACTTTAGTCGAGATGTAATGTAAATAACGAAGAATTCGTCGCAGTTCGTGTGTTTGTCAGCTGGCGCCGACACTGCGGCTTGAGCTAAAAATACTGGGTGATTATAAGAAAAGTGTAGCTTTTCACAGAGGTCCAGTGTGGGCTGTAATTATCGTATGGCAGCGAAACTTGGTAGATATGCCATGTTTTAGTGCAGAACAGATTTGCATGGGAAAAAAAATTAGTTCCAATTTTGGCCACTGGGTGCAAATCTGGCGCTGTACAGTAGCTCGTCAACGTCTCCGGTGCACATGTTAAACTAATTGTCTAAGCTGCGGTTAATAATATAATCGGCATCGTCACCCCCCCCCCCCCCCCCTCACTCGTTTGACCTTTCCTGTTCACGTCCAGTTTCTAATCCATTACATGTGGAAACATTTCTATACGTCTTTCTTGCATTCACAGCGCCAGGTTTGCGCGTGGTGGTCAAAATTGAAACTAATTGTTTTTCCAGCATAAATCCGTATCCGCATTTACACATGAGAATATCTATAAAAGTACCGCCGCCATACGATAATTATAACTCGCACTTGACCATTGTTGGTAACTGCACTTTAATTCCAACCACCCAGTATTAATTCGCTTACAGCAGTGACAGTGAGACAGCTGACATTTGCCGCTAGGGCTTCACTACCCGTTTTGCGGTTGCGCACAGGCACTTCTCCGGTTCGGGTCTCTCTCAGCCCTCTGATAAAAGGTAATTCAAGGCATAGCCATAATGAATGGAAACAAGAAATACCATGTTCACGCTTCTGATTAAAGGCTTAATGAATTTTAAATATAATCAAGAAATTTAACTACATATGGATTGATTCTGAGGTTTTACACAGATATAGTGTCCCAGGATGAATGATCAATATGTTCAGGGATATGACGGGAGCGATCCTTCGAAGCAAAAAAGTCCATATAGTAAACACGGGACTCAAAGATGGAACACATTTTGAGCTGTGAATAGTTCTTCGTTAGAAGAAAAGTTTCACATTAGCGAAGATGAAAAAGTGCTCATCGCTCTTAAGGTATACATTGTTGAGTCCATTTTTACTAGACTCTTTTGATTCGAATGATCGTTCCTGCTATATCCCAGAATACACGCTGTACGCTGTGTGCGTGTGTGCGTGTGTGCGCGTGTGCGTGTGTGCGTGTTAGTGTGTGTGTGCGCGCGCGCGCGTTAGATGGTGGTGAAGTGAAGTTTCGTTCCCGTCCTTTTAAGAGGCTTTGTGTAAAAGTACTTAGAAACTAAAAAAAATGCATACTTTTAGTAGTCTCTGCCCATGAGAAAGGGCCACCTGCTTATCACTTTCTGGTGCGTTTTGATCTAGACATAGGTACTAGGTGCATAAAGATTCTGAGGCTGTTACTCGCTTCCCGCGCCCGGGTTCCCGGGTTCGATTCCCGGCGGGGTCAGGGATTTTCTCTGCCTCGTGATGACTGGGTGTTGTGTGATGTTCTTAGGTTAGTTAGGTTTAAGTAGTTCTAAGTTCTAGGGGATTGATGACCATAGATGTTAAGTCCCATAGTGCTCAGAGCCATTTGAGGCTATTTTACGAACAATCATAACGAAAATGAGGAACTTAGACTAGAGAGACGGAAATAAATTCTCAAATCCCCAAGGAGAAAATCGTGGAAAGCAACGAACGTAGCGGTAACGGTACATCATACAGTATTAGCCTATAACCCCTGAAGTCTGTGGACATCTATGGAGGTGTTGTGGGAATTGTAGAGAGAGAGAGAGAGAGAGAGAGAGAGAGAGAGAGAGATCGGCTGCATCAACCAGACTTTGTCCCTAGGGGGTGAACGGCGAACATAAACAAGCATCAGATGCGTAATTCTGTACTTTGTTTCTGCTGGCAAACACGATCTTGCAATCGGAAGCTGCAGTCCGCAAATTCCCAGTGTTTTTTTTTTCTCCTTGGTCTGGAGCTGCTGATGTCAAAGTTTTCGCAGATGCACACTCGCAAGTTATGCGATATCCGTCGCATATTGCGCACGTCCACAACGTCTGCTGTAGTGCGCGTCACGATGTAAGGCGGCTCAGTTTTGAATCATAACAGCTAATGAGATTTAGCATGCTTCCGGATGCTTCACCGTCGGACTGCTAGAAACGAATTCCACTAGTATGCGATGTGACCAGTGGCGAGGAAATTTTACTAATTGTTTTCCGCAGCTACGTTTTGAAGGTTTGCCAACATGGAAGATGGTTCAAATGGCTCTAAGCACTATGGGACATGACATCTGAGGTCATCATTCCCCTAGACTTAGAACTACTTAAACCTAACTAACTTCAGGACATCACACACATCCATGCGCGAGGCAGGATTGGAACCTGTGACCGTAGCAGCAGCGCGGCTCCGGACTGAAGCGCCTAGAACCTCTCGGTCACATCGGTCGGCCAACATGGAAGACATCTGTCCATCCCCCTCCCCCAGTCTTCCCTCTACCCCTCTACTCTCTTGATACCCGTGTAAGCAAACCACTTACCCTCCTCTGCAATCATCCCGATGGCTCCTTCTCCTTACGCAGGGGCACCTTGCCAATGTTCCACTGTAAACAGTCGATTGTGCTTACTCAGAAATCCTATCGTACCAGTAAGACGTGGTCTCTAGGCCAATAATGCCATGTTGTTGTGGTCTTCAGTCCTGAGACTGGTTTGATGCAGCTCTCCATGCTACTCTATCCTGTGCAAGCTTTTTCATCTCCCAGTACCTACTGCAACCTACATCCTTCTGAATCTGCTTAGTGTATTCATCTCTTGGTCTCCCTCTACGATTTTTACCCTCCACGCTGCCCTCCAATGCTAAATTGATGATCCCTTGATGCCTCAGAACATGTCCTACCGACCGATCCCTTCTTCTGGTCAAGTTGTGCCACAAACTTTTCTCCCCAATCCTATTCAATACTTCTTCATTAGTTATGTGATCTACCCATCTAATCTTCAGCATTCTTCTGTAGCACCACATTTCGAAAGCTTCTATTCTCTTCTTGTCCAAACTATTTATCGTCCATGTTTCACTTCCATACATGGCTACACTCCATACAAATACTTTCAGAAACGACTTCCTGACACTTAAATCTATACTCGACGTTAACAACTTTCTCTTCTTCAGAAACGATTTCCTTGTGATTGCCAGTCTACATTTTATATCCTCTCTACTTCGACCATCATCAGTTATTTTTCTCCCTAAACAGCAAAACTCCTTTACTACTTTAAGTGTCTCATTTCCTAATTTAATTCCCTCAGCATCACCCGATTTAATTTGACTACATTCCATTATCCTCGTTTTGCTTTTGTTGATGTTCATCTTATATCCTCCTTTCAAGACACTGTCCATTCCATTCAACAGCTCTTCCAAGTCCTTTGCTGTCTCTGACAGAATTACAATGTCATCGGCGAACCTCAAAGTTTTTATTTCTTCTCCATGAATTTTAATACCTACTCCGAATTTTTCTTTTGTTTCCTTTACTTCTTGCTCAATATACAGATTGAACAACATCGGGGAGGGGCTACAACCCTCTTACTCCCTTCCCTACGATTTTATTTAATTAGAAACGCTGCTCCTGGCACAAGTGTCCCCGAAAACAAATGTAAAAAAATCACATTTCTTGTAAGTCTGACAGCATAACTTCTCTTAGGCCTAATTTACACAGAAACGGTTGGCGCGGACTGCTGGTGGCGGCGAGTCTGCCATGGCGTGGACGCGACGTGAAAATTTCACACGGAAGTGACGCTGTCAGAGACACGCGGGATGGTCGTGCTACGCATGGATCAGACTGTCGTCTTCATCAGACGAAGAAATTGATGCACTTTATCTTTCTTAACTCGTAAATGTTGAGCAGTGAAGATGATGGTGCGTGCGTCCGTTATGGTTGAAAAAAGGGGGAGAAATATGGCACATTCGACGTAATGAAAGAACTGAACATTTATCCCCGTTATAGACCACAATATTGTCATCTGTAGCTGAATAGCAACCACCAGCTAAGATAGCACAGCGACATGAAAACTGAGCACAGAACAGATGTCACCAAACTCGAGCTGTGATTCGTTGTTGCTGTGATAACAATCCATCCAACAACTAGCTCTCGATAACTTTCCTTATTCTAAACCATGTATAACTCAGGTTGAAAATGTTCCGCCGGTGTTTTTCATATAGGATATGCAGTTTTTCAGTAGAATTGCAGCGGAGTACATAATTGTAGGTTGCTTGTATGACTCTTTATCCATCGTCTGTGTCATTTCATAATTTTGACATCCATTGTTAGATAAAGATTCCCCCTCCCTCTCTTCCAAATTTTACAGTCTTCGCTGATAGGCATCAGTGTTTTCTGTTGTCATCTACACTCCTCCAGGAGGTCATCGTCCGCAACTTTTCATATCTCTTTCAACCTGGGGAAAAAACGACCTTTACATCCTTGTGCCTGGCTATATGTCCCTACCCCTTCTATTTCACTTACATTAAGTAATAATTAAGTCCTCCATTCCTATCTGTCCTGTGGGCTATTCGTTTGTTTTCCTGTCTTTCGTTAAAACCCTCCATTGCTAACTACGCAACTGTTTGTCTCTGTGATAAATCGGAAGCTGTTTAGAATAATTAATTAGGATTTTTAGATTAATGTAAACAGTCCACGGAATTTTTACTCTTCTATCCCGTTACCACCGGCCGAGCGGTTCTAGGCGCTTCAGTCTGGAACCGCGCGACTGCTAAGGTCGCAGGTTCGAATCCTGCCTCGGGCATGGATTTGTGTGATGTCCTTAGGTTAGTTAGTATTTCTAAGTTCTAGGGGACTGATGACCTCCGATGTTAAGTACCATAGTGCTCAGAGCCATTTAAACCATTTTTCCCATTTGCATTTTATCTAGTCATTGGTCATGGCGGTTCAGTAACGTTAGCTTGTAAAGTAAATGATTGGTTGACTTTGGGCGCAAGACTACTGGATGCTGCGAGAAGAGGAAAGTAATCACGTTAAACATTTCTGTCCAACACAATACAAGAAATGCATTCGTATTTGCGAATGTGGAACATCAGCTGTTTAATGAAATGACAATGAAGATTTGTGCTGGACCGCAACGCAAACCTGGATTTCCCGCATATCGCGAGCGGTCGCTTTACCGTTGGGCCATCCGAACACAACTTACCGCCAGACCCAAACTTCCCTATGTCTTCAACCATGTGTCTACAACTTGTACGCGTACATCAATTACGTATATTCCCATACAGGGGAGACATTTTACATGAGTCACCCGTTCGGTTTCGGCGGATAAATACGATATTGCATGACACTGGCTCTGTAATATCGTATAGTATCTGCCCAACATGGTTGCCGATATCTTTAGCACCCACGATACGAAAATATTTCGTCCATTCAGTGAAGTGAGGCTCATCCCTTCTTCCCTCGTGTGCCAAGATTAAACTTCATAATTCTTTGTTGTTCTCGTGGATATGGATTTTAGTTAATTATTCTCTAAACTCTCATAAATAGGAATTGGCTTAGCAGTTAAGAGGAATTGCCTGTACTTAATTCCAAAGCAGTTACCGGACGACAGGCAGGCTTATTCTCTCTAACATCGACTGCCTCTCTATTTGCTTCCTACCGTGCAATGGCCAACACCGACTCAAAGGAAGGCCTCGGCGCTTGTTCGTGACGTCGTCAGATAGGCACGGCGAACGCCAGGTCTGTTGCAGGCAGAAAGGCCTGGCCGTGCCTATCACTATAAATCTCTTATTTTTGGACAAAATGTTTGGTATTGTTTTGGATTCTGCAGTTTTATTTAGATGAAAGATTTTCTTACTGTCGTAAAGCTACAAATGAAGATCATAGTTCTGTGTATTACTGAATCCTGTCGAAACAAACGTAGATCAATATGAGAAGATGGTTTGCCCCATTGCAAGCTTCGGAAATTTTACATTCAAGTAACTATATTTAATTGATCAATTTTGTTATCGAAACTTAACCCAATCCCCTTACAATGAACTCGTTTCTTTTGTTTATTTATTTTCGTTTGCCATCGTTACTGGAAATGTGAGCTAATTTACATGTGTAAATGTCCAACTGTTACGTCATTAGATTACAGTCGTTTTCAACGAAAGAAATTCTAAACAGGAAACAAAATAGCTTCATACATCGAAAATACTGCTGAACTTAAACTTTTTTAAACATGTACATTAGAAAAGATAAATATTCCCCTCTTGCAACTGAAAGGAGAAACTTTATAAGATAAAAAAAATTATTTGATAAAACAAGTATCTGTTTTGCCTCTTCTTCTGTACCCCCACCCCCTCCCCCAACGTGTACAATCGCAAGATATTTCATTAACATTCAGTGCTCCTCACCCCATAGTCAACCAAGATACCTAAAGAAGAGCACCAATATGTTCAGTTTCTTGTAAAAGTAACCCAGTACAAACGTAACTTCCTCAGATTTACAAATAAGGTAAGAAGCACGAATTCTGTTGCTGTTGGACCATGAAGTTTTTTTTTATGTCAATTCTTAAAACAGGTGGAAATTTAAGTTCAGGAGTGTAATGAATTGCACATTTAATTGATTGCAGAAATCTCTCAGAACAATGCGTGTTGGTAAACTACCGCCAATAGTTTCACATTTTCCTTTGTCAGGGAGGGAGATACCACCATTATGAGTATGCCTGCAACTAACCTGGCGTTCGCCGTACCTAGCTGATGTGACGTCACGAACAAGCGCCGAGGCCTTCCTTTGTGTCGGTGTCGGCAATGGCTGTGGCATCTGTCTAAAAGGGATCACATGATCGCGGACTCATTTGACTACAGGTGGCTGCCACTGAGGCTAGTTCCACATATCCGTCTTCTCATGTCAAACAGGCCATTTTACGAGGACGGTGTGCGCTGTTGACAAGAGCAATAGAGAAGCCGCACCCGTGTATATGTAGAAATATAACAAAGTTAACTACACGTAGACGCATCTACGAACCCAAGTCCTGAGAGCTTACAGACCTGCTCAGGTGAAATCTCCAGAATTAATGACTTAAAGATTTTGTAATATTTATCCATCATTAAAGTTCTTTTTATTCAGTTCCTGACGTGCATAGTATAAAAATACCGAGGTTCTCTCTTTCCAGTAATTTGTTTTATGAAATGCAATAAAACAAAACTACCTACTAAAGGCAGCGCACAAAATGAACGAAGCGTTTTGTGCAACGGGGAATTTCCAAACCGAATTAAATTCATATCTCGCAAAATAGGTGCCGGAGGATGGAGGAGGAACATGATCCTACTGTATTACGAAACAGTGGAGCAGGTGCGACCGGGAGTACATAGATGAAGCTTCACGGGTAAGTCAACGACATATTAACAATGGGGAAACGGAATGGACTCGGCGCGGTCACGTGACGGGACACATGCCCTCTAACACGCACGCGGCGTCTTATCGGGAAGATTAACTACTCTGGCTAATGCGTTGGCTTGTGTCGTCGTAGCAACACATTTGTGTTCGCAACGCGAGTACGATTGAGAGTGAAATGCTTCCTGTTACCGTCTATCGGGCGCCAACGACGGACAGAAAGTGATCCGGACTAGAGTAAAATCATGGCATAATAGTTCCGAGACATGTTCAGAAAATGATAAATTTAAATAACAAAGAAATTAAAAGCGGTAACAAGTGGCCCGGTTTTTGTCCTTAACGTCTATGTTACTGTTCACAAACGATATTGGAATATCGATCTTAAAGTTCGTAACATCGATATTGCATGGATATCGATTATCGACTATCACAATTACACATACAATTAAGCCATCCAAACTTGGTTAGGGGACTAACTTTCAATTATTTCTGCCCTTACGCCTGTCACTGTCAACTCTCATCACAATCGCTTGCGAATCAATTATGCATCTCATTAAATCAAACAGCGACTCATTGGGCTTCACAAGGTTGAGTGGATTCTCACTGCCATCAGTCACTAAAGACTCTTTAAAAACAACACTACGGCGACAGTCCAATAAAAAAAGAAATACAAAACCATACCGCATAAAGCAGTTATTTAAGCTGTCCATAGGAGGCTTTAAAAAAATTTAACACGTCCGCAGTGTGCCAGTTTGGTGTGTTTGCGAAAATTGTCTCGGAAATATTCTCATGAACAATCGAGGCCAGAACTCGGCGAAGGATATGCAGCTGCAAGATGAAAATTTTGCCCGTAAACACTGTTAAAACAACTACGAAAATGCAGCCGCGTAACGTCAACAACCGCGGATACCGCCCTGAAAATTACGGGATGTTTGTTCGCCTGTTGAAATGTCGGCGGTTGTCGAGGACTTAAGCCGACTGCTTCACGTTAAGTTTGAACTTTCAGAACGACGGCAGAAGTTAATTCACATCCGTTCATACCTTTAGCTCGTGGAACCAATCATTTATGAGTCTTAACGGTCATAGCTGTTAAAGATTTATTCACTGCTACTCCGAAAAAGTTTTGATGTGTTGTGGAGACGACCAGTATGTGGCCCGGAAGAATTATTGATTTGTTTTTTGCAGTCCAGACGTTTTAAATCGAGAGCAGTAAGGTTCACGTTTTATTCAGCCGTCTTTTCTTAACTGATGAATTAAAGAAACTGGTTCCTAAAACTTCAACCAGTTATTGATAAATTTACTTTAATGATCAATCGAAAACGAGCACAGTATTGCAGTTCATCCATTGAATGAAATAAAAACACAAACGATACCATTCCGCTGATATCAATATCTATGTTAATGCGTAACGTACCAATATTACAAAAAAAATGTTAATATCGACTCAAAATGTGGCAGTTACAAGCTGCCCTCGGAAACGCGCAAATTTCTTCTGGATTTTGTTCTGAGCATTTATATCTATCCTGCAAATACTGCAGATAACACACATTGTTCTCCTGGGAACTTGCATCGTTGTTGCAACTTGTGGGACAAGAGCATTGACCGCCATTTGTAAACTTCAGTAAAACGAGTTTTCGGCAGCAGTGTTGCGTGCTATTGATCCGTTTATTGTAAGGCATTGTACGGTGGGTTTCTCGTGCGCACGCGCTTCCCAACTGTCACAACGGGCGGCCATGACACGGTTTTCCCATAAGTGCGTCGAAATGCTCTGTTCTATTTCGAAGAAAATGACTGAAGGCGGATCGGGAAATTATGACAACAGTAAAATTGGAATTCTATAAAAATAAGTTACTTGTTTCTCCATATCTTTTGTCGTTTTCATTTTTTTTCATTCAATTTGTACATAGCTTGTGGTTCGTGATTGTAGGACGAAGTTAATGACTCGGAAGATTGTGGGGTAATTGCTGTTGGATTAGAAAGTGATGGTTATCGACAGATACGAAACTTTTAATACTGTTATTTTCGGTTAATCTGTGTTAAGTGTTTCCAAAGTATTTAAAGATAGACTGTGAAGTAAACATTGTTACAGTTCTCTTCAGGGAGGCTCGTAGTAACTGTGGGGACAACAGCAACATCTGCGGGATATTGAAATGATTCTCGAGATCTGACGACAGTAAACTGTGACTAAAATTTGGTACTATTTATGGGAAGCCCGAAGTTTTTAAATGCGTACCACTAATTCACGTTAACAATCGGAAGGGAATCAGAAATTAAGTAGGCCTACACATGGAGGGAAAAAGCAGAGGTATGTGATAATGTGCCATTGAATTGAACTCCAGTAACTGTGCTGTATAAACTGGTAGCAATTTTATGTTGCTTTTTCCGTCTTAAAATTGACATGTATATTCCTTTCACACCAAATACAAAGTTTTTATAGGCTGTTTCAATTTGCTTCTACGGGCATATTTTGTCATTGCAGAGTTTGTGCTTGGTGAGGGTGAAGACACGATGGTTGAGAATGGAGGGCATCTTACCCAAGTTGTGGACGGACTTACCTTCCAAGATGACAAACACAGCCAGCGCACCCTCCAGGCTTTGCACATGATGCGAAAGAATAGACACTTCTGTGATGTTGTCCTGCATGTAAGTATGACGTCGTGATAGGATTGCATAGATCATCTTTTTCTTTTGTTGGGTTAACCACAAACTGTGTAATTCTCAGATTTACATTGTAACATGAACATGTTGCAGGGAATGTAATGTCATTTGTAAAGGCTTATTCATAAATAGCAATGGCTATAGAAAATTAGTTCTTAAACAGTGACTGTTTAATGTATGTAATGTAATTAGTTCTCAGTATAAGATTTATGACTGAAACAAAATTTTTGCTTGATATTAAACTTGGACTTCTCTGACTTCAGTTTCAGTTCCAAACTTTTTCTTCCATGGGGTAGCGATGCAATACAAGTGGCACAAAATTGTAGTGTATAATTCTTTGTTTCTACATCACTTGTACTGTGTTGTAATTTGTTTGCTTCTTATACAATGTACACAGCAAATGCCCCCCCCCCCTCCCCCCCCCCCCCCACACACACACACCACAAGATTCATTTCTATTCCCAGGAAAGTGGTTAATAGAAAACTTAAAATCTGTCAGATGCAGAATGCTATTTACATTTTTAATTTTTTTCAGATGTGTGTTGAACAGCCCCTTTGTAGCTGGGTTATTATGCTTCTACTGAGAGAATTTTGACTGTTGTTGACAAACACCTCTAGCCAGTGGCTCGAAACATACCCTCTCCCATCAGAGATACCAACCACTTCCTTTACCAACGCTGTGCTGTCCCCAACCCTTCAGATCTTGGCACCGTGCTTGTCACTGTTGATACCATTTCCCTATACACAGACATCCCTCAAATGCCCTCGGCCTTGCTACTGTTGAACACTACCTCTTCCAATGTCCTTCAGACTCCAAACCCACTACTCCATTCCTTATAAACCTTACCATCTAAAAAACACTACATTTTTAAGGGAAGGTATGTAAACAAATCTGCTGCACAGCCATGGGGTACTTTCGTGGCCCACTCTTGTGCCAACCTCTTTGTGGGTCATCTAGAGGAAATCTTCCTAGCCTCCCTAAACCCCAAACCTGATGTTTGGTTTGGGATCATTAATGACATCAAGATGTGGACTCTGGGCCAAGTCACCCTGTCCTCATCCCTCCACACCTGTCAACCTCATCTGCTCCTGCTGAGTCCAGTGTGCAATGTTCCTGGACATTGACCTCAATCTCTGTTGGCTCCATCCACATCTCTGACAATATTAAACCCACTACCTACAAACAGTACCTGCATTGAGATAGCAGTCATCCCTTCCACACAAAAAACTGTTCACATACGGTCTCACCACCTGGAGACAGTGAAGACCTCCCTTGCACAATATACTGAAGGTGTTAAGAGGGCTTTCACAGAGAAGCACTATACTCCTACCCCCACCTAGTTTGCAAACTTTTCTGTGCCATATTGTCAAACACCCCTGATCCTTCCACCACCTCAAAGAATCAGCTACAAAGGAGTGCCCCCACCCCATCTTGTCACCCTATATGGCTGGACTGGAACAACTGAACCATACCCTTTGCTAGGGCCTTGGTTATGTATTATGATGCCCAGAAATGAGGGACATGCAACTAAGATCCTTCCCAGTGCTCTTAAAGTTGTCTTCTGTTGGCCACCCAGTCTACATGTCATCTTGCTCCATCCTTACGCCACACTCACTCCTGATCTCATGCCACAGAGATCATATCCCTGTAGACGACCCAGGTGTGAGATCTGCCCTGTCCACCCACTTCTTATTCCAGTCCTGTTACAAGCTAATCCTGCCCTGTCAAAGACAGGCCCACTTTCGAAAGCAGCCATGCCATAGACAAATATATGCCACAATCACAGCACAGCTTTTTATGTCAGTATATTAATCAATCAGCCGTCCACCAAAATCAGTGGTCACCACCAAACTGTAGCCAAGAACAAAGTTGACCACCCAGTGCCTCAACACACAGCTGAGGACAGTAGCTGATACACAACTCTGAATGTGTGGATCCTTCACTCCACCACTAGCTTTTCTGAACTATGCAGACGAGAGTTATCCTTGCAACACATCCTTGGGTACCATAACCCTCATGGCCTCAATCTCTGCTAACTCTCTGTCCCCACACCCTCCACCCAACAGTTTTCCTGTCACCATTCCAATCCACATCACCTTCATGAGCTGCACACCACTTGCTCCGGCACGTGTGTGTCACATGTCTACCCCGTGAAACTGCCACTCATTCCTCCCGCATTCTTAGCCAGCAGACCTCCTGCCTCCCTCAGAGCTGCTAGTTACCCATCCCCAATTCATCTTCCTATCCTCCCTCCATCCACCCCACTCTACAGAACCTCCAGCCGGCCGAAGTGGCCGTGCAGTTCTAGGTGCTGCAGTCTGGAACAGCAAGACCGCTACGGTCGCAGGTTCGAATCCTGCCTCGGGCATGGATGTGTGTTATGTCCTTAGGTTAGTTAGGTTTAAGTAGTTCTAAGTTCTAGGGGACTAATGACCTCAGAAGTTGAGTCCCATAGTTTTCAGAGCCACTTGAACCATTTTGAACAAACCTCCACCCTGGCTTACTCCTAAATTAGAAACATAGTTGTACTAAGTGATAAGAGGGCACGCAACAATATTTATTGATAAGGATATTAAAGAAAGATAACTGGGAATATCACCTTAGAAAACTGAAACATGACCAGAAATTGCATTCACTGATTTCATTGCCACACATACACTGCCTGCCACAGATTCCATATCCCAGGTGGCCTGAATGAAAAGAGCTTGCTCCCATTTAGGGGGCAATGTAAATGTTGATAGGCCATTGGACTATCATGGTCTACCCAGTAACAGGCTGTGGAAAGGCGTGGTTGTGAGCCCACTTGATGAGAGCTACTGATTTGAATGGATATTGGGGGGGGGGGGGGGGAGGGGAGGGGGTAGAAATTGCAACACAAATGAGATTTAGAAAATAACACAGATATGTTCAAAATTAGCACACAACAACATGCTCTTAACAAAGGGCAACTTCCACCGACACTCATTCACAGCATGACATAGAAATAACACTTAACTGTAACTACACAAGTTTAACTGAGAATATTTCAGAGAGAATACTGAACCTTGAGAACTAGGTTTCGACAACAAAAGGGAATCTTACCACATGGCTGGCACTGCTACTCTCCCATAGTATTGTGAAGTACTCGTGATTGCCAAACGACCAAAGCGGTGACGAAAACTGAGCATCATTACAAGACTGTGCCCGAAGTACTGAGCTGTTAAACTTGCCATAGCATGGTGGAGTGTACCTGTCAACAACAGGCTGTTGCAGGTGGGATGACAGCTAGTGAACCTTCCAAGAAGACATTGAAGAATGTGAAGAGTGGCAACACTCAAGGGTTCTGCTAGCTAGTCGGCACCTCGCAGTAATGTGCGTAAGACTGGAAAAAGTAATTCTGGTGCTAATTCATTGGATGGTAAAGGTCTATCTGTAACATGCTGTACCATACAACTCGCTGCTTGTTTTTTTTTTTTTTTTTTTTTTTTTTTTTTTTTTTTTTTTTTTTTTTTTTTTTTTTTTTTAAAAAAAGCTGGAAATTTCCTAACCTAGCACAGCTTGGGCTGTTGGGACAGCAGGCCCCTGTGTTCCCATCCGCGTAAAGGCAAAGATGATGCTCTGATTAAACTAGAATCTTTTTAAGTGCGACTGCCCTATTGAACAATTTATTAATTCCTCTCAGAATGATGGCAACCAAAATGTGTTCACAGATTTTAGTTCCTGTGTGTGTGTGTGTGTGTGTGTGTGTGTGTGTGTGTGTGTGTGTGTGTGTAGGGGATTTAATGTCTTTCATTTCTGTAATGATATAAGTGCTTTAATTCACGGTTGAATCTTCAGATACTTCGAAATAAAATTGATACTCAAATTAGGGATGGAGCAGATGTTTGTTCCTCATCAAAAAGTTCTGAGCCTAACCCCTTATTTCATATTCATTACTAACTTGTCGACTCATTCTTTGTTTCTGGTCTTGCGCAGCCGCCCATGCGCTCGTCACTGCACGTAACGTTCTTGGAAGGATCTGCAATGTGATACATTACATGATCAATGCGAAAAATGTGTTCAACGGTATTGAATACACTAACTGGAAGAACGGAGAATCTTCCAAAGTAATTCAAACTCTCCAAAAGTGTTACATGCAAACAGAAGTGAAATATGAATATGTGTCACGAATATAAAATGTTTTACTTTCATGTAAAGTTCACATGAACGCAACAAACACCTCACTGTAATGTGAGAAACTAAAATACTACAAAGGACACATTTATGAAATGTACAACAACATAAATATTAAATAAAGTTATTTATTGCACAGTCAATAAAACAAAACTGTTGCCACAGAAAATGGCAATTCCACCTCCACCACTTTCAGCATGTACATTCATGTCACAAATTGTGGCAACACTTCGCTCAGTTAATGGCCTTGTTGGGTTGTAGTGGTAACATATCGTACTAGCGAGCCAAAATATACACCTCATTAATACCAAGTTAACCGAGCGAGGTGGCGCAGTGGTTAGCACACTGGACTCGCATTCGGGAGGATGACAGTTCAATCCTGCGCCCGGCCATCCTGATTTAGGTTTTCCGCGATTTCCCTAAATCGCTCCAGGTAAATGCCGGGATGATCCTTTGAAAGGGCACGGCCGAACTCCTTCCCCATCCATCCCTAAACCTATGAGACCGATGACCTCGCAGTTTGGTCTCTTCCCCCAAAACAACCCCCCCCCCCCCCCCCCCCCCCAACAAAAAATACCAAGTAAACATTATATATTGTAGTGTAGGATGTCAACAATGATGTAAAATATGTAGTGATTTGACTGGCATTGATAGATGTGGTCCAGAGGTGGTGTTTGGTCAGTGCCTGATCCTCTCATTGAATGTGAGTATGGTTCCACTGTATGGCTAGAATTTTTTTGTCCCTGTTGTGCTAGGCGCCTGTGGCCTTTATGTGGTACCTTCTCATGTCTTGATAAGTACAACACAGGTGCACAGTATGTGCAGTCTTCGCCATGAATTAACAAAATCATCAAAGTACAGACCCTCTATATACTCCTTCCACCTTTCTGCTTCTCCAAATTCATATTCTTGAGGGAAATAAACCTTGTTGCACAAAGTGCCTAGCATCCAGCACGCGCGTTGGTCTATTGATTATTCATATGATTTTGAAACTCATCGCTATTGGTTTTTGTACACATTCTAACCTGATTTCTGAATGAATCATGAGTTGATTTTTGAATGTGTGCATAGTGTACATGATGTCTGTCAGGGATATCCCCGTCGCATCTCGAAATAAACTTCCCTGCGAAAAAAAAGCGGATGGGGCTATACGAGCTGGCTGGAGTAAAGCCCAATGGGTGAATGCCAATTGCTGTCTGATTATGTGGTTGATTTGGTTTGCGAATGATCAGCATTGTTGTAATTACTAGCGAAATCCATAGATTCAGACTACCAGAGTGGAAATAAATGACTAACAGGAAGAACGGGTAAGAAAGATTATGATTATGTCCTCGGTGTATCCAAGAAAATTTTGTCAGAAAATTTTTGGCCAGTTCGCTACACTAGTAAGGGCCAGTTGTACAGTTCCTGGCTAGCAGTCGCGTATGTTCTATTCTGGATGTAGCACGGAAAATGCATTGTACAAACATGCAACAACACCTAACTGGAGAATAATCGCAGCATAACTAAACCGGTGATTCCATGAGGGTTACTGAAGTTAACCGGGGAATGAGGTTTGACAGTGGCAGGATCAGTTACAGAGTTAGTGATGACAAGATTGTTAGAATGAGGAAGGATAAGAAATGGGGAAAGCACACAAATTATGGAAGAGTATGACGATTTCAAATTTTTAACAAAATTTCATACTACTACTTTCTGACATCTTGCTTGAGAAACTGGAGCTTATGAGTGAAATCTGAAACTATTTCCTAACATAAAGCTTTTTGCTTGTAGAAGGCTTAATAGGCATTCAATATTGGTACTTTGTGAATTATATTCTGTTGGGTTATGAAAATGACGATTTATGCCAAAACAGTCTCGTTTATTTGGTGTGTTAAAATTGCTGCAATAATACGAAGGCCTTTTTTCTTTTATATAGCAGACAGAGGCAAAATAGACTTAATCAGATCGAGAAACTACACCAATCTTGGGTACTATTTGTACTTGTATTAAGAGCTTTTTCGGTATTATATGATGACAAATCGATTTTTCATGTTGCAAAACATTTGACGAACTTTGAGGTGATATACTTTTGCAGACCATGCAAAGCTGTAGCAAGATTAGAGAGAGAAAAATGCTAGGAGCTAAGGACTGAATAAATGTGTGCGGTTTTGCTTGTTTCTTGTATATACTGGTTTTATGTGCTCTATTTCATTTTATGTCCCACAAAACAGTACGTTATTGGCTAACAGGCAGTAGAGAGTGCACATTTTGTGAAGAGTTCTTGTTCTCCCGATTACAAATAATCCTATCCAGTGCTAATTGCGAGGTTCCTTAATAATAATTGCAGGGGGGGGGGGGGGGGTGGCAGGATGTCAAACCGGGCCGACTGAGAGCAGGAAGGCCCACAGGACTTTTAATTTCCACTTAGTTTGATGGCATCCTTGAACACAAGGTTTATGTATCAGACATCTTCAGAAAGATGTGCACTAAAAAATGAACATATTTTTGAAAATTCGATTTTTAAAATTTTTGGCATCCTTTCTCGAATACTCGAGGGAGGGAAATATCATAGATCCGGGGCTGATATGCAGAGCAGAAAACATGCAGCGTACATGTTGCTGCACATCAAAGATCTATCCAAAACGTGTTTTCTTGTGAGTTTAGTTTTCTAAAGTGCGGGGAAGTTCTACACGCGCGAATAAAACTGTAACCATTCAAAGGATTGATAAGTTTTACAGTTCCGTGGGAAAATAGACTGTCACTTAACACAGAAAATTTGTTTTCACCCCGGAGAAAGTGTATTTTTAACTGGGAAATCTGGGAAATTTTTTCCTTGTCTGCGTATACACAGTGGTTATGGATATAGCTCTAAATGCAGGTGTTCAAAACAGTATTTATAACTAACAATTGTTAAACTCCAACTATTGTGTATTCAAGCCAAGTTTGCTTAGTAAAGTTACAAGAAAATTCTTCCTCTGAACAAAGCTACTGCTCCTTCAGGTTTGTTAATACCTTCTGCTTACCCTGTTACTAGCTTAATAGCTACATGGCAACTATGATGATTATTGTAGCTGATATTTACTGTAGCAGAGCAGTTATTTGTGTGCTGTAAGAACAGTGGGTTGTTTAGTGGCAGCGTTGCTTATCTTAAGGGTGAAGGGAAAATTCAGTCCTCAAATCTAGGTATCAGAAAATAGATGAGAGGGGTTTTCAAATGTTATGATATCAGATCGAAGCTGTGAGCAACTGTGGCTGGGATTGTTCGGTCAACTTGCTTCTGTTTCCGATCCAAAATCAGAAATTATTCTCCAGCTTCCGACCCAAAATCTGAAATGATGTTCAGTGCAGGACATCAACAGTATGCTAAACTCTAATCTTCCTTCCCTTTCAACACTCTATACAAGAAACAAATATCTAAATGGAAGTTATTCTTATATTGTGCTTGTGCAAGTAACATTAAACCTGAATGTGATTGTTATATTACTAGCAAATGTCATTAAGAGCAAATGTTTTAGGCAGTAAACATAAGGATTCAAACACCCTTTGGAAGAAGCATGTTTAAGGCATGTGCCAGCTGCAAACTACCCCCAAAACACGCACACACACACACACACACACACACACACACACACACACACACACAAAAGGCAAGAATGGTTGTTAGAAAATTACAGCATTTACTCATGTGTGAGATGCTATGGTGCAATATAGTGCTGCTTTATTTTTACAGGTTGGGAGTGCAGAGTTCCATGCTCATAGGGCAGTGTTGGGTACAGTTAGCCCCCATTTATTTGAGATGTTCACTGCTGATGATGAGACAAAGGGCAGTCAACGTGAGAATGTCGTCACATACAAGCTTAATGGAGGATTTGAGAAGAGTGCTATTGAGAAATTGATAGATTACGCTTACACTTCAAGGTATGTGTTAGTAAATGAACAAATAGATATTTATATAAATGAATGTGATTTTGTAAGGAACATTAATACACTAACATTTATCATCATCCAGTAGCCATCAATTAGTTGCTCACTTTACTACACCTATATTGAATTTATTGTGATAGCAAAAATTACAAAATTCATTCACCTACACATGTAACAGATGAGAGACTAGCTTTAGTTTTGGTAGCGAAGCAGCTTAAATCACTTACTAAATGCAAGTCTTCTGGTCCAAATTGCGTAGAACTTAAGTTCCTTTCAGAGTTCCATACTTGGTAAACACATACAGCCACTTACTCAGTGAAAGATCAAAGCGTAAAAACTGTAAGGTTGCACAGGTCACACAGATTCTCAAGAAAGGAAATAGAAGTAATCCGCTGAATAACAGGTACTTACTGCTGATGTCGATTTGTTGTAGAATTTTGGAGCATGTACTGTGTTTGGACATTATGAAAAACGTTGAAAAAAATGACCTGTGGACACTCCGTCAGGATTGATTCAGAAATTATCTTTCTTGTGAAGCACAATTAGCTCTTTATTCACACCAAGTAATGAGTGCTATTGGAAACATGTTTCAAACCATGTTGTGTTTAGATGGGAGTGAAAATAGATTGCATAATTTGAAAGCTGTCAGTTAGGTGCTGATTTCCAGAATTGATTTTGAAGTGTTTGCATGACCACCCAGAAGCAGTGTTGTGAAATCGGTTTATGAAATCTGGTTTTGGGAGCGCCATGTAAACAGGTTGATAGAAACTTGACAATACATTGTATTCTTTTCAGAACTATTAGAGTTAACATTTTACATAAATTGCAATGATAGATGATTAATACAAATTTTCACATGGGACCTCAAGGCCAAGAAGAAATATAAACATGTTTTGAAATAATAATTTTGTAAAATGAATTCCTTTAACAATTAAATATTACAGTAAGAAATTTCTCTTTACAAATAAATTAGTACTTCAACTCTGCACAGTACATAGTGCTAACTCTTAACACAAACATCTTTATCATTGTATACAAAGAACACTGTTCCAGTACAAATTGAAGACCAGTAAATTGAAAATTATTTTATGAACATTTAATTATATCATTGTATGGGATTCTGTTAAGTTACTTTCTTTCGTGGACTGCTTATTTCTCCTGGTGCCCGGTGCTGTTATATAATGATTAGTGTAAGATGAAAGTTAAAATATGACCATACATATATGCTTAGGTAACAAAATTACAGGGTAGTATCACCATCTTTAATATGTAGGAGTGCATGGTGTTTGTTCTTTTAGACATGTCTGAAAGAACATTCACTAAGAGGAACCCACAGCTGTGATGCATAATATGTAAATTAATTAGTTTTGATGCAGCTGATATCAATAGTTCTTCCCTTCCCTTCCTTTCCATTCTTCCCCCTCAACGCTTAATTTACATAAAAACTCTCTTTAATAATCATACTTACTGTTTAATAAAGTTGGTTAATCTTGATCTGTTACAGTACAGTAGTCAGATCTCTTTTGTGGATGTCACTGACATTTTAAGTACTTCAGTTATGATTGTGATGTTTAGATTCTGGAATCCATCACTAAATTCTGAATGTGCGATGAACTGAGCTTTGTCTTTCAGACTGGAAGTGAGCAATCACCAGGTGAAAGCTGTTTATCTTGCTGCATCGTACCTGAAAATGGATCGTGTGGTGCGTGAATGTGCACGACACCTCATCAAGAACTTGTCTGTTGACAACTGCATTGAAACAAGATCACTTCCTGGCATAGCCAGGAATAAGAGTCTCCTTGAGCAAGTGGACAACTTCATAAACAGAGAGGTAAGGAACTTAAAAATTAATTTTTCAATTTTCCTTCCTGATTATTGACTGTTCTTTCATTGCTTGGTAAATGTGGTTTTTAGCGGATTCTCAAAGTCGTGTAGCAAAATTGGAATTAATAATAGTAATTTAGTGCAGTGACAAATAATTTAGTATAATGTATCTACTAAACAAAAAAAACAGGAAATGGGCAAGTGTGTGCTCAATTTTTCATTAAAAATTATGGGTAAAGTGTACACTCTTTTGAAGTGTGCAGTGCAACATAAACTAGAAAGCAAGAACAAATTAATTGACAAAAGATATATTGCTCAGAGAACTTAGTTTTAGACCTCAAAATGTTACTGTTATTCCTCATTGGGACTGTTAGAAACTTGCAACTGATATTCTATCTGTGGGATGGGTGGGTGGCTGAATGAATCTAGCTTGCTGGAGACAAATGTCACTTTCTCACTACTGGGTTCAGCTCCAGAATACTGACAATGCTTTTCATACTGCGGAAGTCCTTAATGACAAGTGTTACCAGTCTAGTGGGGGGAAAAAAAGTTAGAGAAAAATGACAACCTATTCAATGGCTCTATTGAATCAGTGGTGTTCAGATATTTCCGTCATGCACCACTGGATACTGATTTGGGTTGAGGGAAGTTCCTTGATTGTTCGCTATCCATCTTACCAGACTGAGCAAATTCATTTGATTTGTAAACTAGTCAGAGAAGTAATTTTGTTCGAATGAACTTTTATTACTAGGTTACATGCCTCTCCACTAAATTAGACCTTGGAGACCAACTGCTACTGATTTGACAGCATGGGCAGAGAAATTTTCCACTGTTTTTTTAATAGAACTACAGTGGCATTCGTCTTAAGGGCTTGCTCACATTAGTAAGACAAATTTAGTGAACAGATGATAATCTTCTTGATAGCTATTAAACCATTGAACATTTGCATTGTTTTTTGTGCTACTTAGAAAAACAAAGAAACACAATAGTCAAGACATTTAATAGTCCTAACAAATTGTATTCTGATTGTGAAGTAGTAGTAGTAGTAGTAGTAGTAGTAGTAGTATTAGTAGTTCCATTATCAAAGAATTTGATCTAAAAACCTGTTTCATTATGAAGTGTGTTTTCAGTGTTTCTAACAACTTTTAAAAATTGTTTCCTTGCAGTTCACTCAAGTTTCACAGTCAAACATTTTGCTGTCATTGCCATGTGTGAGAGTAGAAGTTCTGAACCAGACAAGACAAGAAATGTCTCTTGTTGCTTGTGAGTCAGCTTGCAAATTAGCATTGGAGTGGGTCCGACGACAGATTGAAGGAGATGCTATTCTAATTGAGCAACTTACAGAGAAAGTAAGTCCTTAAGAACTCAGTCAGACTTAAGACAAATTCAAATTTTTAGCATTCTCTTTGTATAAAAACTAGTTACCCACATTGAAACTGAAAATGGCAGGGTATTTTAACTACTGTTAACATAGTCCTAAGTTGGAGACTTCCTGATGACAAGAACAGATTTCCTTGAAAAGTGATGCACAAAATAAGATGGAATAATAGATCAATACTAATTGTTGTGATGGATGGCACAGTTTGTTTTCTTTCTTCCGTCACATTGTCTGATGTCTTCATGGGAATCAAATTTTCTTTGGTCTTCTGTCTCAGGAAAGATATGCCACTACTCAGTAATTTACGGGAGTTGTCCAAACTATAGTAATTCATAGGTTTTAAACTTATTGATTATGTACCTGTTGGATGTATATGTTACTGTTTGTATAGAAAGTTGCCCCATATATACCGTATTTACTCTAATCAAAGCCTCACTTTTTTCCGGTTTTTGTAATCCAAAAATCCGCCTGCGGCTTAGAATCGAGTGCAAAGTTGCCGTCGAAAATATGTAGTGCTACACAGGCATGCGTTGCAGGGATAAAGATAAATACTGGCGCCAAACCTCTGTGTCGGTAAAAAAATTAAAAAAAAAAAGTGGAAGACGAGCTTTTTTTCTCCGCCCCGAGTTTCGACCACTGCATTTTCATACATTATCCAACAAAGTAAATACAAATTCCGTATTGTTCATCTTCGAATGTAGCAGCATTTCAATGTACTACAAAAATCCGACCTGCAGGACTGTTTGGGATGTTTGTCAATATGGCTAACTCTACGTTCTGAACTTTTTCCTCCCTGTGAGAAGGGATGGTTGCTACTAGGAACTTTTATGAATTGTGAATCACATGCAGTTTCTCTTCACCATAAGAATAATAAGATTATAAACATTTTGCCATGTATTCTTTCGTGTTTGCTGCTCTCTCATTTAAATCCTTTCTGTCTAATAAACTACAAAACTAGTGAGAGACAACAGCAAACGCGGAAGAATATACATATCATGTCATGTTTATATTCGTATTATTCTTGTGCCTAATACTGATACAGTCAGAAATGAAGCACAGCAATTGACTAGATTCTTGAATCTAAGATGACTAATTTCTGTGCAGAATGTAATGTACAAAAGAGGCGCCTGCAAAGATTTCAAACGGAGAAAAATTTTAGCTAAACTCTCGTTCAGAACATCTTCTATCATACGCAGTCTATTATTTGGTCCTTGTTGATCATTATCAAAGAAAGCAGCAGTGTAAGTAACAACAAATAGCAGTATCTTGCCATTGTTTCGCTAATGAGACAATTCCTCTCTTTTATTAATTGTAAGCGGCGATAGGGTGCACAAAAGCAAGCCATGCCGTGAGCGGCGACAGGTCGTAAACACACATCATTAGAATGCGACAAACAATGCATGACACAGGACAACAATGCATTTTCAGGTAGAATGATGTAAACACCCATGACAAAGAGAACAGCACTTATCAGATCAAAGAAAAGTAAGCAATCAATTCGAACCAGACAGACGAAGCATGTGAAAAAGGAAAGGAACCCGTATAAATACGGACGGAACGCCTGACGCATAGCAATGGCTACCTGGTAAAGTTTAACTGCTAAGCTTAAGACTCGAACCAAACTACTGTAGCTGTATCAGTATCATCATTCATTCGATCTAAATTGTCTCATATTACAATGAACCAGCTTTGTTTAGATTTGGAGGTCCAGCCTTAAACTTTTCTCTTCCCTTGAATTTCAAGTCTCATTTTTCAGGTGCGGCTTAGATTCGAGTGCGGCTTAGATCAGAGTAAATACGGTATTTCAACTGAGTAGTAATATGGTGGACATGCCTTGTGGTCCTGCTTGGCTTAGTATCTTACTTTCTTAATTCTGATTTAGGCTGTGTTGTTAGATTAGGTTTTCCACAGTTTTCCCAAACTGCTTGATGTGGTTGCTGGATACTGTAATGGTGCCTTTGGAAAGAATGAACACAGAAAGTTTTGCTTACTGTTGTTTCTTCAATCTGAACTTCTGCTCAATCTAACGATCTTGTCATTGACAAGATATTAAATACTAATCTGTCTTCCTCCCTCCGGTGTAAAAGTAATTTTATTAAGACTTCGTTTATAGCCCTCCGTGCGATTACATTGTTAGTCATGTCTGCAATTTATAATTTTCTTGGCTTATATAAAATGTTGGTAGTATATGACAAACTTACTTTGGAAAAATGCTTCTTTTGCATGCATTATCCAGTTTCTTAATGTATGCCTCCAACTTTTTCTTCTGTTGACATTGTCTTAGTATTACGTATTTTGCAATAGTTGTGATAATCAACTTTCCTTAAGTAGTTGCTTCGCTTTCATAAAAGCACTGAACTGTCAAGGGTTGTCCAGAAAATAATAAAAGATTATTAACAGCAGGAAGCTTTCTTTTGGAGTAAATGCCACTCCCTTACCTTTTGTCAGTATGATGTGTCCCAAGTCATGAAATATAAGCTATTCGTGTTACTCTGTTATGTGGTGGTATGTTTTGTTTATGAAGTAGTCTTCCATAAAATTCTGAGGGATACAAAACCACACCTCCTCCCATCTTCTCTCACTTAGCATACAACGTTAAACCCGTGGTCTGTCATAAAAACTTGGTGCTGAGCTTTGGTTTGGGGCAGTAGCTTTCATTTTTAACCTGGAATGTTGAGATTCCTTAGTTCAAAACAGGCTGGTCTGGCTTCCTGCTGTAGAAATATGGAATTAAAAACTTCCACATAGAGCCACATTTGTTGCTTACACACACACACACACACACACACACACACACACACACACACACACACACATATGTGTGTGTGTGTGTGTGTGTGTGTGTGTGTGTGTGTGTGTGTGGGTGGGGTGTTCGTCATAGCAATTGAATTAGTTTGTTAATATTGAGGACAAAATTTCCTTTCTCTTTGATAATGTATTCATTAAGTAATTATTCACCTATGAACATCCATTGTAACACAATGTACTACTAAAAGGAATATTTTAGATATGTTCCCTGAACAGAATTGGAGTAAACTACGTATGTGTATATGTGAATGTTTCTGTCTTACCCTGTTGCATAACTAATTGATGTGTTTTGTTTTAGACACATCTCCTGTACCTGGCATTGGACAATTCCTTACAAGATTGCTCTGAGTTGCCGACTGGTGATGTGGGTGACACTGAAATAGTTCAAGACTATAAGAAAATGTCCAAGAAGAGTCAGGCAAATCCCAAGGTAATTATGTCATCAGTATTAACTTCCTGAGACATATGAAGTAATAATGAAAACTCTCATGACTGCTTGATTGCACCATCATTGTTTAGGTGTATTCTTTCAAACTTCATTTTCATTCATTCTTGATTGCAGTTCATTTTAATATATTTGGAAAATTAACCCTTGAGTGGGCACACTGTTGTAAAAAGTAAAAGTACAACAGCAGCAGTTTTTATGCCTAATCGATGCCTTAACCTTGAGCTATTGCGCCATTGCTGCCATGTATTCCATTGTTGATGTTTTCTCGACAATGTTAAAGTGGCTCAGTTCATTTGGTTAGCTTCCTCAGTTTATCGGAGTTGTAAGCAGCAACGTGTCGAATGTTGTAAAAAGTAAAACGCGCGCCTGCTATGACAGTTGCAAGCTTTTTTCCAGCAGTAAAAACATTCCACATGGGAAATGTTACTTTGGTTACACTGACATCTGAATGTATTTATTCATTTCATTTATTTGATGTTTTGTTCCAATTCAAAGGGTGTATTAAACGAATTAATTCGCAAACTGCTTGAAGCTGATGATGAAGTCCATCCAGACTTTTCAGGCGTGGAGGAAAGCGAAGTAGATTTGAGTGATGAAAGCACTGAATAGGACCTTGGCAATGAATGTGAACTTGATGGTGAGGATGGCAATGATCCTGAAGAGACAGCAGACGTACAAGGGTTCTTTGTTGAAATGACAAATTTTCACATCGGCGTAAAGGCGAGTGTGCTAAAACACCAAAAACCAACAGAAAGAGACATTGTGCAAATTCCACCAGATCCGAAGTGAGAGGTGATGGGTGGAACTGATGAAGTTAGTGCTTTTTGAAAGTAATTGACCTTGTCTTTATTGATGAAATTGTAAACTATACAAATACCTATATAAATAAACAGTGAGACGCACACCAGTTCTTGCAGGGACGAAATAATGGCTATGTTAGAGATTTTTGAAGAAGAAGAAGAAGAAGAAGAAGAAGAAGAAATTACCATCATACTAATGTACTGGAACTCTGGGCAGCAGATGGAACACAAATGCTACTGCTTAGGACTGCAATGAGCTACCATAGGTTTCTATTTTTTCCTAAGCTATTTGAGGTTTGTTGATGTGTAAATGAGGAATGACAGGAGGAAAAACTGATGAGTTGGTTGGAATTCGTACCGTATTGGGTCCTTTTGCTGCTAACTGTCAATGTTCTTACAGCCTGGTGAATTCACCATGATAGATGAAATGCTTCACCCCTACGGAGACTGCTGTAGATAGATGCAGTACATACCCATATAGAAAATTCTAACAGGAACCTTACAACTGACAATTGTTACATAAGCTACCTCCTTTCTGAATATTTGCTGCAGAAGACTATCATTTGCATTGGTACAATGACAAAGAACAGATGTGAAATTCTTCCAGAACTTCTCCCAAACAAAACAAAAGAAATTGAAAGTGCAATGTTTGGATTTCAGTAGGATAAGACCTTAGTTTCGTGTGTTCCTTGTAAAAACTGTACTATCATACTTTTGTCTGCTGTGCATGACATGCCAACAGCGGTTGGAAAAACACGAAATCATAATTTAATAAAACATGACAAAAGGTGGAGTTGATGTAGCTAAAATGTGTGCCTGATACACCAAAAATTACAAGATGATGGTTACTGGCTACTTTCACATTTTTCTGGACATAGCTGCAAAATTAATTTGCAAACAAATTGTCTGTGGGGTGTTATGAAAGTAAACATGTCAGAAAAACTGTATAAATTGTTATTTAAGTAAGTAAAAGAGCAAAACCTTTTGTTATAAATGATGAAGATAGTGAATATGAACTTGTTTCTTCAATAAATATAACAGTTTGTTTAAGACAAGTTAATTTTTACTGACAAATGACCATGTTGTAAATTTTACAATGTGCGCCTGCTCATGTGACAACAGTAAGTGAGCCTGCCAGAGGGGTTACAGTTATTGCAGGGAATGAAAAATATAAATAGTTAACTAGAAGGTTGGTTTGGAACTCAAGCTGTGTGTTCCAGGTATGATCACGTTGTATGTTTAAAAACTGCTTCCAAATTGAGAACAAACTAGCATATGCAAAAGAATTGCACTATAAACTCAGTTAAGTTTTAATGGTAAACATTGACAAAAAATATTAAAACGGGTGAATTCCAGATTAAAAGATAGACTGGGGAAAAATGGGATCTGTGCTTTATACTTTTTACACTTAAACTCTGTTAACTTATCGTACACATCTGTTGTGCAAAATGAGAGAAAAGACATTTTCCATTGCAGACAAATTATTTTGCAGTTGCTTTAAAAATAAAAATTTCTGTCCTCAATCTTCTAAGTAACATGTCTTCATACTAAATGCTGCAGTGCAGTTGCACTGCTTTGAAAGATCATGAAGTTTTGGTAAAGCAGGTGATTGCACTTCCCCAGTATTCTACCAATAAACTGAAGGCTATCAGTCTGGAAAGTAGATTGCCTACAAATCACTTGTGCGACTGGTTCTTGGAATATTGCTCAAGTGTGTGGGACCCATACCAGACGGGAATAACAGGGGCTATTGGACATATACAGAGAAGGCAGCACTAATGTCACAGGTTTTTTACTTGGGCGTGTGTCACAGAGATACTGAAGGAACTGAACTGGAAGACTCTTGAAGATGGAGCACTTCCCCAGTATTCTACCAATAAACTGAAGGCTATCAGTCTGGAAAGTAGCTTGCCTACAAATCACTTGTGCGACTGGTTCTTGGAATATTGCTCAAGTGTGTGGGACCCATACCAGACGGGAATAACAGGGGCTATTGGACATATACAGAGAAGGCAGCACTAATGTCACAGGTTTTTTACTTGGGCGTGTGTCACAGAGATACTGAAGGAACTGAACTGGAAGACTCTTGAAGATGGATGTAAACTATCCCAAGAAAGTCTATTAAAGTTTTAAGAACTAATGTCAATGGTGAGTGTAGGAATATACTACAATCCTATATGTATCGCTCATGTAGGGATCGTGAGGATAAGATTTGAATAATCACTGCATGCAGAGAAGTATTCAATCATTCTTCCTGCACTCCATACATGAATGGAACAGGAAGTAACCGTAATAACTGCTACAATGGTACATACTCTGCCATGCATCTCTTGGTTGTTTGCAGAGTATATATTTAGATGTAGATGCATGTGTAGAATTGATGTAAAAGGGAAATGATGTATTACAATAACTTTTAAATGTAATCTGAAAGAAACAGCTCTTAAAACTTACTGTCTTGAATATATTTTTTTAGGTTCATCATTTGGGCTAACATTTCATTGAGCTTTCATTATAATGTTTATTTTTGTGATAAGTTCATGTAATGATAAAGGAAATTGGAAGGAGATACAATGGGATATTCTCAATCTAAAAAAAAGGTGCAAATAACAAAATGTTTTCAGTGATAGCTGAAAACTGTTTGTGTGGATGAGTTTCTTCATGAGCTTTAGTAAAACAGTAAGGAATGATTCAATATGCCAAATATTTACTGTAGACAATGCAGTTGTTAATAAGAGGTGTGGATGTGTATCATTAGATGTCAGAAGATATAGACATTATTAACCTTTATATCACTCAAATTTGGAAAAAAATGATGAAAATTATAGTAACTTGTTTCAGAGTTAATAACATGTTACATCTTAGACAATTAATATTTTCAAACCTTTATGCTTCCTCGTGAGTTTCAGAAAAGATTGAGGGCAAGGTGGCAATCTAGACACTAACAGTTCAAAATTTCTTCTCTGTTGCTGAAGGAAAAAAAGTGACCAACTTGTGCTGTGTTCAGTGGTTTTGTTCAGTATTAGAAAATTGCCTACGATGCAGTAAGATACTACCGTATGATGAACAATAATTGCATTATTACACTTCCAGAAAACATTTTGTTTCATAATTCAGTGCAGCTACCATTGTCAGTTGGAAGTTGAGTAAACTTTCACAGTTGAATGGCAATGATTTTTTACCATTGTTGATCTGTTGTTGTTGTTGTTAATTCTTAGGGTCGACGAAAGGCTCAGCTGCAGCCAGCCAAACCACGTGTTCTCCTCTATTCTCGTGACATAGGTGAGAGAATTGAACAACAAACTGAAGAAGACTGGAGCCTTATTGCTTCTACCAAAGTTGCAGGTATGTAAGATAGAGAAGGGACAAAGAGCACTTAATGTTTGGTCCAATATATAATTTTGGAAATGTTATCGCTGTGTGTTGCAGTAATATATTTTGTTAAATTTTGGGGATATTAAATAGTTGCTCACATACTACTGTAACCTTCGCAGCTTGCTAAACACAATCCTAGTAATGTAGGAGCTTCCTGAGGTCAAGAGCTTCCTTATGCTACTTGCCATATGTCTTTGGATAAGTATGTTGGAAAAGAGAGCTTCTCTAACCTGCTAGATTTCATTGAGGAAGAAAACTGCATCAAATAGTGATAATAATTTTCTGCTGTAAAATAAGATCCATTGAATTTGCTTACCAGGTACCCTCTCACAGATATTTCTCTTTTGACAGCCTCCAAGGGCCAGTTTCTTATCTTTTCTACATGTTTCAGCTTTATTTCATCTCTCACAATTCTCCACCCAGTCCTGCCTATTTTCATGCCATTTTTATATAATGAGGCAGTAGAATATACTGCCACTTAGTGTCATTCATTTGGATAGAATACTAACATCCAAGAAATACATGAATCTAGGCATGCAACAGTCATCTCTAAACAGTTTTTCCATTATATTGCACAATTTTTAAAACAGCCTTGAATGAAGGAGACATAGTTCTCACATTTAAAGAGTTTGGTTATGTTCTTATGTAAATATGGCTATGTGAAACTGAAATCTGAAGTTTAAAAGAGTGGGCCAAATTTTATATGTGAGGGATTAAAATGTGAGAACAATGACAGCTGTTGCTGTCATTCCTGCTGTGTAGTGATGCCAGCCATGCTGCACTAATAAGTACATGATTAATGGAGTTCTCTTTACCAACTGCTATTTTAAGTGTTTGCAGTGATAGTCTTTTCAGAAAACTCTAAAAACATTCATTATCAGGGTGTATACGACCCGGGACAACTGGGAGATCCGGGAAAAGCCCGGGAATTTTTCCATCCGGGAGAAAACCGGGAAAACCCTGGGAATTGTTTCAAAACATGAACGGGAGAAAGAAAATAAAACTTGAGTTGCAAAGGAAATGCGCCGTATACAACAACAAAACAGTGCTCATACAAGCGTCTGCCAACAGTATGTGTCAAAGGCTTTAGGAACACTATGCAATGCTTTATAACAACAAATTGCATCCGATGAGCGTTTAAATTAGATTCGTTTGAGCAGTTGCGGGCGCGCTCTTGCGCATGCGCAGTTGAGTCGTGTATGAGTAGTACCTTCTCCCGCTTCTGGTTACGGAAGTGTGGCTGGGCACCACTACTTAATATTGCCCCGGTTCGGAAATATCGTAGATCCGGGGCTGATACACAGAGCATTCAGAGTTGTGGTGGGGAGGTGGGTCGTCTCCACGTGACCTGTGTTTACGTTCAGTTATTTTGTTGTTTCTTCTTCGTTTATTGCTCTCACATTAAATGATAACAAAATGGATTTTTGTGGCCGGGAACTACTAAATTAATTTAAATACGTTCGCATAATTACGGCAGGCTAAAATATGTTAATAGTTTCAGATTTTATTTCCACCGTTGACAGTCGAGCATTAATCGCCTTACAGAACAATGAAGTTATTTTTGCTGGTTTGCTAAAGAGATTTGGCTTTTATTAATCCTTTCTATTGAGGCAGTCAATTTATTTGAAACGAAGTGTTTAATTTCACACTATTGGCTAGTTTCAACTGTTCGCTGCATTTCAAGTGCACGTATGGCATTATGCTATAATAAAGAACCAAACATGAGTACTGGTACATATGGATGTGCATTTTAAGCCGAATTATGCACTTTAGCATGGTTCGCGAAATCCCGACACTCTTGAAGTATCCTTCAATCTGTCTTTTTTTTTTTTTTTTTTTTTTTTTTTTTTTTTTTTTTTTTTTTTTTTTTTTTTTTTTTTAATGGCATAATGTAAGATCTTTTAATGTTTGACACGTACGAACATATGGGCTTCCTGCGTCATCGTAGCTGCGCAAGCACGGTGACGCCAGTTATCTGGCGCTTTCTTGCAACTGCTGAAATGAACCTATTTCTACCAGGTCGTGGAAAAATATTGCGAATGGTTGTTTGAAAAGCGTTACATTCAAAGCAGATTTCCTTTTATGCAAGATGAATAATGTGCGAGAATGTACGATGAATTTCTTAAATCACAAAGCGTTTGACTCTCATTTAAAAATCAACTCCTTGAGGATGACTATTTAGAAATGTTTCGAGCCCAGAAGATGTGACATTTGCGTCGTTATTTAAAATTTTACTGGCACATTTGTGTGTGTATCTTAAAGTGCAACATGCGCAAAAAAAGATCAACATTATATCTGGAAGCTTAGCTTCTCTTACAAATTATTAATCTTCGTGACCAATATTATATGTGAATGCTATGTATGTTGGGCAGTGGGTACACCGGTTCCCGTGAGATCACCGAAGTTAAGCGCTGTCTGGTGAGGCCAGCACTTGGATGGGTGACCATCCAGCCACCATGCGCTGTTGCCATTTTTTGGGGTGCACTCAGCCTCATGATGCCAATTGAAGAGCTACTCGACCGAATGGTAGCAGCTCCGGTCAAAGAAAACCATTGTAATGACCAGGGAGAGCGATGTGCTGACCACATGCCCCTCCTATCCGCATCCTCAACTAAGGATGACACAGCGGTCGGATGTTCCCTATGGGCCACTTGTGACCTGTAGACGGAGTGCTTTATGTATATTAATTTAAGCCATTAACTTTTCTTATTTGTGTATTCGTGCTACTTATGAGTGATCTTGCTCTTGCTATTGGCTGATTACTTCACGTGTCCTATTGCTGTCATCAGTTGGCGAGATCCACGTGAATGAGCTATGACGCTTACGAAAGCGCATCGCAATCTCAATTTCAATGCTTCGGAGAGTGACATGCGTTATTTGGTGGAATTCAAATTTATACCTTTGTAATACGAAAATATGCAGCGTACATGTTGCTGCACATCAAAGGTCTTTCAAAACGTGTTTTTCCCCCTGAGTTTTGTTTTCTAAAGTGCCGGGAAATTCTACGTTGGTATGTAAAACCATAAACATCCAAAGGATTGATGACTTTTACAGTGCCGAGGAAGAGTATACTTTCACTTAACACGGAAAAAGTGTATTTTCTTCCGAGAGAAAGTGTGTTTTTAACCGATAAATCCGGGAATTTTTTTTTTCCTTGTCCACGTATACACCCTGATTATGCTACTATTCTATAAATCGGAAATTCCTAATATCCAAATCCACTAGTACTTCTGCTATGAAGACGAAATTTTTACAGCTCAGTAAATCCTAATATCCAAATCCACAAGTACTTCTGCTATGAAGACGAAATTTTTACAGCCCAGTAAAAGTGAACTGTCACTTCGTAGCTTACCTGTTTTATGAGCACAGTTACTTTGGTAGCGGTGCCTTAGTCAGAACTCGCTGAAAAGTTAGTGGTGTGAATAATCTACTGTCAATAGTGTAGTCCACACCAAAATTACATTTCACATGCTGTAATTGCACTTCGATACTTTCGATACCGTTTATGGCCAGATAGTCTCATATACTTTAATTATGCATAGATATAGAAATAACTACAGATTGCACTTCGTTGTGATCCTGCAATATTGTTAATGTAGTAACCTGACCTTGATCTAATTGAGCACAATTACTTTTGTGTAGCAACTAAACATAATAGCCACTAAATGAAAACAAATAAGACACTGTCCTTCAGATCCAACAGTGACATCAGTACAAACTTGGTGTGGACAGTTTTGTCCTTTGGAAAATGCACTGATCATGACGTAGCTCCATTGTTAAAGTTGGTGATAATCATTATTGAAGTTTAACACAGTCCATGAGAATAATTACACATTCAGCACCCAATTAATCATTTAAATTACTGAATCAACTCTTGGATTTGGAATTTAGATAAATCAGTTCTTTTCCAATTTGTAATCTGTAATCTGTGCTGAATTGACTGTGGTACACTATTCTGTATTAACGGACATAGATCTTAATCATTTCATAACTCTGCCTAGAACGACCCAAAACTAACCTAACATGGCTTCCATCTTACTCCTTACATAAGTTTACAGTAATTTAAACTGAATTCATCTATTGTTTGCCAAATTTTTCACAAATTACAATTAACTCTATCAGATCTTATGTTTTTATGGAAGAAGGAAGCTTTTCCTTTGTCACAATGCTTTGGTGATTTTGTGATATTTTAGATGAAAGATTTATACAAAAATATACACCCATTTTAAAACATACATTGTACACTGGGCTTAATTTTATAGACTAAAATTATTACAAAATATTACTTATTGTAATAAAAAGAAAGTGATCATTCAGTAATTATCATCCACAATAACAAGAATATTAAGTCATAAAGTGAAATATAGCGAACCAACCACATCGGTGTATTTTGGTGGTCATGAGCTGCTGTGGACTGCTGCACTGACTTCCTGATATTTCCATAGTGATGCCCAACAGTTGGCAGCATTTGCACATGATGAACAGGTTGAACATTCACAAATTTGTACCTCAGGTTTCCATTAGGAAAAAATACTTTTGTTGCAGCCAAGGTACAGTAAAAGTTAATGTACACAATTGTAGCCTGAGGGTTTGAAATAATTAAAGATTTACATTTCTGAATAATTAAAGAAACCATGGAGATTTGTTTGAACACGATTTTACAGAAACAGTAATAATTTCTATTGAATTGTGCTGGTTAGTTTGCTTAAATGTGCAATTCTATTCCAGTAACAATGTTTAATCTAAGGAAATGAATGTAGATCTTGCTAAAATATTTTTATTGTTAGTTGCATGAGTAATTTATGTATTTTTACAGCTTTTTTGGAAGTATGTAATCGCGCGTGTGCGTGTGATAACAAAACTTTAGATCACTGGTGTTTCGTAATTAGCACTGTTTTTAGTCATAATAACAATTCTAATGGTTTTAGAATAATCAAAAGAATGTAGCATATAGAAAGATAAGCAGAACTTGCCCTGGGTCAATATTATTAATTTTTAGGTACTGTGTGCATTTTATACAAACGGCAATACGACAAATGATGTAATGAAAAATATACTAGCGATGATTATAGTTATTTGTGGGAAGCAAAGCATGCGAGATGGAAATAATTTACCTGCTTTGTCATAGCTGCTGACCTAGATGATGAAACAATTCTGTGTGCTGTAGCAGTCCAATAATAATGTTTCGTGCTATCTGCTTCTTTTTACTAATGTTCTCTGTAAGACAAAATAGGTAGGGGACCAAGTTTTATTACTCCATTTTAACATACACTATTAGGAGCTGAGAAAAAATGAAAGTGTAGTAGTACATAAATTACTCGGGGAGGTTTGAGGGTGTAGATCATCATTGCTGGTCTAACCAAAGCTGTGACGAGTTGTACCCCATTCTAAGTATGAACGTTACAAATGTCACAGGTGATACAGAGCATCAAAGAAATATATCATAATGTAACATGATTGTAATCATTTTTAAATATACATAAATAAGGGAAAGGGAACCATTTGCTTTCAGTAGACTGATATGTGAAGCATATAAACACTAGTTTTAAAGCTCTTTCTCTAGTAAAAGTGTACACACACACACACACACACACACACACACACACACACACAGGCACATTCCTAGGCTACTTTGAAACTTATTATTGAAAGCATTTACCTGGGCTGAAGGTTGTAGGGAGGTGACGCGGGAGAATGCAAGGAGTAATCAGTGGGAAAGAGTCATGTTTTTAAACAGATGACTCGGCATCTGATAAACAGGATGAAATGAATGCACTGACTTAGGGCCCACCCAACTGCTTTCAATGATCCATAATGTGTAATAAATCTCACCATGGGCACAGGAATGTGCATGTGTGCGTGTGTGTGTGTGCGTGTGTGTGTAATTTCGCTAGAAAAAAGAAAGTAAGAGCTCGAAAGCTAGTCTGATCGTGTTTCTTGTGACGTGTTTCTATATGCCACACATCAGTCCACTTTCTTAGATTAATTGGAGTCTTTGGAAATGAAATGGGGGAGGGATGTAAGAAGCCATTCTAGGTAGTAACTCGAATTGCGACCGCCCCTCTCTTCCCACCCCTCCGGTACCCGGAATTCTCAGTTCACGGTCTCGGGTTATGTAGCAATTTTTAATATTAATAGGAATATCTTTATTTCCATCCCATGTCAGGTGATTAAATAACTGCGCTTTATGTATTAAAATATGTGTATGGTGGGAAGTACACCAATAATCTGGATGAACAAGTGAAGTTTGAAGGTTAACAACACACATTGTTTTGCAGATGGCCTCATATTTATAGTGTTCATGGCTTCTGTGTAATTGTATTTTCAGAACACTCATTCCTGGCACTTGTGACACTGAATGGACAGCTGGCGACAATGTCTATTGCACTACGTCTTAATCAACCCTCCAGCCCATCTCCCGTGAACACTCCAGTGCCAAGTAGACCCTCCAGTGAGGAGAAACCTGATTTGTATTGTGTAATGGCCAATATGAGTTCAGTGAAGTGTGCTGTTGGCTGTGCAAATCTTGACAACAAGCTACTTGTTTGTGGTAAGTAACATGTGTACAGCACACTTATATGAAAGCTGCATTTTAAGTTTTTGCAAACGAATACTTAATGGCGTTATTAAAAAGTGACATAATCACCATTTTAAAATTTGTTACTTTAATTCTTAAAACAATGGAGTAACCAACCAGTTATTTGCTGGAATAACTGCATGTATGTTTCATGATACTTTTTGTGTTCCTTGTTCATAAATCTGAATTTTTTATTATTTTGTAGGTGGATATGATCGTGCAGAGTGTTTGAAATGTGTTGAGTCCTATGATCCAAGCACCAATCTGTGGATTACCTTGGCTCCTATGAAGGAAGCAAGAGGCCGCTTTGGTATTGCTGTTGTTAATGGCAAAGCCTTTGCTGTTGGTGGAAGCAATGGTTCAACTGAACTTGCAACAGTTGAGGTGTACAATGCAGAACACCACAAGTGGTCCCAAGTTACTTCACTCCCACTAGCACGCTGCAATACAGGCATGTGTCCGTTTGTATATTTTTATCTATATTAACAGTGCTTAGATATCTGTCTCTTGTTCTGTCAGTGATATAATTTTGTGGCTGTTTCTGTGTGTTTTAGTATGTAATAATGACTTCGTTATATAATGTAGCAAATTTGGTAGACCATATGATCATACTGTGCTCACTCAGTTCTTGGAAATTTTCTTTGTCAGAGTAAAAATTTATTTCCTCTGCTTTGAAAAGTCTCATAAGTGTAAACTGTGTCTCGGAGAGTGAGGATATTTTTCTGTTGATGCAAAACCATACTTTCAGAGTGGGTATTAATGCCATATAGGGAAACATCTTTTTAGTCAAAAGATAACGAAGGAATACTTGCATGGCTGTTACTTGTTGTGTAAGCCGTGGTTGAATTTTACAGCCACTCATTACGAGAATCGAGCTGTCATCTGGCTTCAGGCATCAGGCAGAAAACAGGTAGCCAAAAGCACATTCATTCATGTCACAGTAGTAAATTTGAAGCTGTTGATGTTGAAAAGACCAGGAAACTAACTGCCAGGAATACAGTTTGGCAGTTAGTGATACCTGAGTTTGTGAGAGAATATTTCGTGTGAATGTTTCTTTATGATTCAGTAGTTCTGCATCAAATATTCTGTTATCTGCTTAAAATGTTTTGTTACATGACAGTGTGCATAGAGCACCTCTCCAGAATTTTCTCTTAATCCATAAACAATATGTGACTAAATGTCTTTTCTTACAAATTATTATTGACAAATGTGACAACTGTAGCACTGATACCAATACAGATTTACGAAGTCCATTTAAAAGTTTAAACTGCAAACAAGTGCAATAAGAGCTATGTTATATACTGAAGGCTGGGGATGTTATGAAAATAATTCCATCAAACACTAGGATAGGTCAGAGGGTGAAAGGGTAAAGTTTTACAGACCGAATACAAACATAAGCAATCTGAATACTGAAAAAGGGTATATTTGTCTTCATGCTAGGTTGATTCTTACATATTTCAGGGACAAGAACCTTACAAAAAGATAATTTGATCCTCCTCTCAGTTGTTTGGGAAAAAAAGCAATTTTGCCTTTTATTCTGTTTTTCACTCTTCGTTAAAAATCCTCAGAAAAAATCCTATGTATTCCAGCAGATCACTCATGTTAAATTAGTTTTGACCCTTTATTGGAAAGATAACACTTAATGAAAAGTGAAGATGGTTTCAGTTGGGTAATGTCTTCCTCTGTTGTTGCCAGACATTGCTCTATTGTTCTGCCTCAACCACATAATGCTGAAAATAACACCTTTTCGTTAAAATACTACTGCCACCTGTAATAAGACCAATGCTGCTATCAGAGACTTACAGGTTTGTTCTGAATTTTACCACGTGGTTCTGAGCTTTTTGTACAATGCTCCTATGTTTTGAATTGCCTGTTCAGTGCAGTCATTCCACTGATTTGTTCAGACATACTCTAGTATCTAGCTTTCTCAGTAGCTTGTTTTGAAAAAATAATTTTGTTAAACTACTTTCTTGTAGGTAGTACAATGATGGACTGTCCCTTTATCTGCTTGTGAAGTCGCCATTTTTAGATAATACTCTTACTTGATTAGTCAAATGCAAAGATTTAATTGTTCCAATTTTTATAAAGAAAAATTAATAAATGATCACGACTCACATTATGCAGTAAATTCTCGTTCAATCCCTGTCTTCATTTGATTTATACATTTTTTGTTTTCTCTCTTCTGTCAGGTTTGTTTAGGGATTCAAAACATCAAAGGTGTTCACTCAGCATTGGAATGAATACCATGTGGTTGTTAGTGGACAAAGAATAAGGCAAGCAATGTTAGCTAGTTTAGACACAAATGAATATATATATATGTGGGTGGTGGTGGGGGTGACAGGAGGAAACACAATGGCTTTGGGAGTTTCAGTTGGGATTTACTACGAATGCTATAACAGTATTGCAAAATGCAACTGTGTGTACAGAATTTTGCTGGAGTAGGATGTGGGAAATTATTTCCCTGTACAACCAGAAATGACAAATTGAAACATGAAAGGGACTAAATAACACTGCATATTCTGGGCATTTCAAATAAGGTTAAGTATTTTCAGCATACTTAGAACAGCATTTGTTGTTGAAAATTTCAACAAGATTTTTGAGATTCCAAAAAAGAAGACATAGACTATGCAGACATAGACTAGAGAAAAACGACCCACCACCCGTGTCCCAGAGCTTTTATTGCAGTTATTTGCTCATTGCTGTTAGTAATTACATATGAAGAATGATTGTAAACCAATGGCTGTGAAAAGAGAGACTGTGTGAGCTGTAAATTACTATACCCCTTTGTATGCTGAAAAATGTGTGTTTGCACATGCTGTTGTGGCGGTATGAACTTGAGGGGTGAATATTATTTTAGATTAGACTTTTCTTTGAAGCATTGTTTTAAAATCTGTTAACAATGCTATCAGGAGCATTTTCCAAAGACTTGCATATGAGGTATGAGAACTCTGTTTTCAGATGAGTTAAGAGAGTGCAGCCGTGATTCTCTATTGTAACCCCATTAGGAAGGTAAGAAGTGGCACAGACGCTCAGAAGTGCTGCCAGAGCTCTTCATTGTTTGAAAGGTTAAACACCTATTATGAATCACTCAAAAATGTGTATATTACATATATTCTTTAGGTGGCCATTGGCAGACCAAATTACTGCAGGTAACTACCAGATTATCCGTTAATACTGTAATGGCACATTTAGTGTCTTCGTGGATTGTGAATGTAAACTTTAGTTTCTAGGCCTGCCTCTTGGTTTGTCAGCGGTCCCTGTTGTCGCTTCAGCGGGCTTGCGAAGGTAGTATAACTTTGTACGTTTGAGCTGTGTGATGGACTCGCTGCTATTAAAACACGTGTTTTCCTATTTACTTTACAGCTTATGTAATGCACCGGCCAGCAGTGCAGTGGGCCGGAGCTTGACGGAGGAATCATGCAGCACTTAAAAAACCCTGATAAAAGGGATTAAACTTGAAAGAATTAGTGGCATCATAGTCGCACTACACGAGGAGGCTAACATTTTAGAAACTGCCAGGAGAATAGTGACATGGTGTTGGTTGACTTTAATATGTTCACAGTGTCAACTGTAATAGGTTAACTTATTAGTTTCGTTCATGTACATACTGACTCTTCAGCACACCATGTTGCACAGTTTTTGGCTCGGGCATTTCTTTTTTAGTGTTGCTCTCTCGTTGCAGTGCTTCTGTAGCCACGTAAAGAAAAAAACATGCAAAACTTTTGACAGCAGTACCTCGGTAAGTGGAAAATTTATATGAAACATAACTAGTGTATCTCATTGAGAATGGTTAGTAACTTTCCAGAAATATTTTTTTACATCTTAGAGGGAAATGCTCCTGAATTAAAATCCGTTTGAAGTTATGTTTTTATTTTCAGTTTTTATTTTATTTTGGTTTGAAGACTGGGCTATACACATGTATAGTGCGCCATCTGTTTCTGGCGATATAAAGTGCATGGAACTATTGTTGACATCATTCAGCTATCATTTGATTTTCTTCTTTCAGCTGTTAACATGAGTATTATTTGGAAAATAAGAAATATTTGACCCACTAGTCCTCTACAAGCATCATTTTACTTGAAAAACAAGATATGCTGTAAAACTTTTTATCATGCTAACTTGAATTTTTAACTTTGGAACTGATAATTCTGTTATCTATTCCTTGTGGAGCATATATCTTCCATGTAGATACTGAAAAGTAAAATATGGTTGTTTAAGGACACAAGTAGGTGTTTGCTGCAGTCAGTTGATGGATGGGGTGTAAACTGACAAATCTTTTCAGCTGTCTGCTTGTGGTATGGCAGTGACCAGAGTGCATTGAATTGCTTCAACATTTCATTGTCATTCGCAGTACCACATTAAATTACTAACTGTTGTTTTTTTTCCCCCTTCTTCAGGCGTTTGCAGCTTAGGTAACAAGATTTATTGCGTGGGTGGTTGGAGTGGACAAGTGGGGATTCGACAGTGTGACGTCTATGACCCAGAGAACAATACTTGGACAAGTATTGCACCTATGCAGACAGGTGTGTAAAAAAAGAATAGTTGTAAGAATGGTGTAAAATTTTTGCTGAAAGGAAAGTGTCTCAGCAGAGCTTCAATCCAACTAAAATGAAATGACATGAAGTAACTAGAGTTCCTTTAACACATTTATGTAGGTGATGCACAAAATGATATTGTGTTAAGAGACTAACAGTTGTTCCTTAAATTCATAACAAAGGAGTATTAAAATCAACAGTTGAATGGAGATTCAGTATGGAGACAATTACGTAGTAAAAAGAGGTATGAATGAATGGAAAGCTTATGATTAGCAATCATAGTGTCATTGTCAGCTGATTGGGAGACAAAAGTACTGGTGAACTGAGACACTGCAACAGAAGATCTGCCAGAAAATTCATGCCCAGGAAATTCATGCCAATATCTGTGTCTTTGCCATGGAACTTTACACAGAGTTACAGATCTGGACACAATATCATTCGTGATGATGCAGGCTATGGAGGAGTGTCACCAATTGCGACCAGCCCAGGTATCCTATGGTCAGAAGTGTGCACAGCAACCAAATTATTATTATTATTATTATTATTATTTATTTTTTTCCGGGGGAGAGGGGGCAGGAGGGGGGGGGAGCAGCAGAGGCGGGGGGGGGGGGGGGGGTAGGGAGAAAAGGGGAAGTATATCCTATATTCAGACAATAGGAAATTAAAGGCCAAGGAATTTAGTGGAAAGTCATTTTGCCTATATTTTGTGCATCTCTGGATTTATATTCATGCAGTCTCAAGGGAAAGGTCAAACTGAGGCAGCTACTCACTCTGTAGCCTAACCATTAGCTGTACAAATACGCTCTCAGTTGCTGTGCCTTCATCGTATCCATCTGTGAAGTTAGTGTTTGAAAGTAGGCTATGATATGGTCCACACAGTTAAAACTCTTTGCTGTTTTGTTACTGGATGAAGTAATGTGTATGGCCAGGTAGTATCATTTACTTAAATTAAGCACAGATAATCATCCAGCCACATACTACACTCAGTTGATGACCTATAATGTGGTTATTAGAGTGCAGTAAATTAATACGGAGGTAACTATTACTGAAGTTCACATGTGGTAAACAAATAGTTAACACAGTTACTGATGAAAGTTCTTAAATCACTGTCCTTGAAGTCTGTCATACAAAGATGAAAGGTATTTGCACAGCAAGTATAATTTGGAAATAACTTTAGTCAGTATGATCCTACTGTCACAGTGATCATTATTGAAATTTGAACAGTCCATGATGATGATTAAGCACTCACTGTACAATTACTCACTTAAAACAGTCACTGAGTTATTGAATTAACTCTTGGGTGCAAGATCTGGATAAATTGTGGTATTTTTTTTGACTGGTACTTCTACTAACTCGTCTGTGGTACACTATCCCATATTCGCGGTATAAGTCGTGATCTTTTCAAACTCTCTGCAGGTTGACTTAAAGTAGCTTCGAAAACAACTCTAGTATGAGTTTACAATAATTAGGACTGAATTCAGCTATTGTCATTTAATGGATTTTCATAAATTACTAATTTTTATTGAATTGCACTGGTTAATGTGCCTAAATATGGGGTTATATTTCAGTGACAATTTTTGATGTGATGTTAGTTATTCAGAGATGCAAGAGTGCAGGTATTGCTAACATATTTTTGTCACTGTTTGTAAGAATATTCTCTTATTTATATATATTCTTTTTCCTAGACTTTATTGGAAGTCAGTAATTGGGTACATGTTTACATATGATCAATAACAAAATCTGAAAGTCTGTTGTTTTGCAATTAGCACAGTTTTTAGGAAAACATAACTAGATCATTAACTCCTGATAACCAGAGGAATGTGATAGATTATGTCAAGTTGGATAAGCTGTGGGTTAATATTTGAAATATTTTAGGTATTATGCACATGCCCTATAAATGTCAGTATTGAAGAAATCACTAAATTTGAAAAATATTATTATTATTATTATTGAAGGGAAAGAAAACATAAGAACTTGAACGGATCCACTTGCTTTGTTACAATCTTGTAATGTTAGTAATGCGGTTGCTTTCCATGCACTCTGAATGGGGGTGCACAAGCTGAATACCGTTGCTTCGTAACAACACATGCTGCCACTGCTGCCCCCGCACTTTTGCAGATGTTAACAATATGTGTCGTGTAGAAATGTCCACCATACAATGTGGCCTTAGTGCTATAAAATTTTCAGTTGTTCAGGCCATCCACAAAATGTTTGGAGTGCAAGAAGTTGAAAGATAGTGGACCTAGGGGACATGAGCGGATGCAGTGATTGAGGCAGTTCAAATGGTATTGTTTCTGGAGGACATCTGAAAGGTTGTGATGTTACATGCAAAATTACTGTCAAAGCACAGTGACGATTTAAAAAAAAAAATCCACAGCCATTTCACAAAGTAAATTTGAAAAAAGAAAAGAAAAAACAATGTTTCATTTATTAAGTTACTTTCCTGTGTACTTGCTGCTGTATTGCACTATAATTAGGGTAACGAAGAATAGTTTTTATGGTAAGGGCCATTTTTGGTGTTACTCTTTGTTGAATTATTTTGAAAGTACAATATTCATATTTTCTTTGTTTTTATGTTTTTGCATTGGTTTTAATGTTACATTGAAAATGAAAATATACATATCAATTATATTTATTGACATGAACACTGTATATATTTACATTACTGGATAAAAAAAAAATTACATGAAACATATTAAGTCTTCTAAATATATTCTCAGTTAAAGAGAAAATAAGTGTAGAAGCTTGAATTTGAAAGCTTTTCACAAGAAAATTATTGTCATAGCTTCAAAGTTCTCCGATACATTATTCCACCCAGAGGCTGTAACTGAACACAGACAACAAACTGTTTTCAGCATAAAACAACAGACATTTACCAATTTCCACATTTCCTCCTGGCATGGAAAGTTGTTCCACAGAATTATTAAGGTATTACATTTAACTCTGAAACAGATACAACTCAGTTAAGATTCTGTGGCTATATGTATGCATGATGACTGCAGAAATACTATCGTCAGTGGCATGAGGGCAGTAAAATAATTCAGTGGTGACAAGTGAAAACTATCGCCTCCAGCATAAGGAAGAAAGGCCACAGATCTATGTTTGTCTTCGTAGACCTCCAGAGATGGTCCAAACTCCACAGCCCGACGAATCTGCTTCTCGGTGTATCCAACATATCATTCATGACCTACATCAAGGCAGAATTTGAAAGAAAACTTTAAAGTGCAGCTACATACTTTTAAGCTATCTATGACACAGCCTGGAGATGAGGCATGATATAAAAGCTGCTGCACATAGTTCTGTGCAAATGTTAGCCTGATTGACAATATGCTAAATGAAGAACTGTTCCAGCTAGTCAATGGTATCCATCATAAGCTCCGCAAGAAAGTTATAAGTCTATCACAGGGATCAGTCCTTGCTCCACTACTGTACAGATTGTACATTGCAGGCATGTTAAGAATAAAATCGAGAATGTTTAGCTGCACCATGACTGGGCACAAGTAACAAAGTGTACCTCATTGAACAGTAAGAATAAATCCTAACAGAAGACCTAGATGTAGTGAGAAAGTACTTTCGCAAATGGAGATGCCACCAAAACATAAGTTTCCTACTTCTACCCAAAAAATAAACTCACTGGAAGAAAACTTAACATACAATTTGAAAACACTATGCTTCCTCACAGTAAAACAAACTTAACTGGGTAACCCTTGATAGAACTCTTGATCTGTTGGAGCATCTTAACAAAAATGGCAAAAACCTGAAAACAAAAATATTCATTCAAAAACTATGTGGCACAACCTTGAGAGCATCAGTATCAACCTTATCTTGTTCTGCTTTGGGTCTTGTCAGCCGCTGAAACGTTGTGCCCCAGTTTGGCTAAACAGCCCATATCTATAAAATATAGATGTCCAACTAAAAGCAAGTAATGCCATGAGAATTATTGCTGGTGTCACCAAATCAATGCTTAAGGAATGACTATCAGTATTGAGCAACATTCCACCCCCATGATGTATAAATGCTCTCGTGAACAAGTAAAAGATTAAGTAACAAAAATCTACCAATCCATCAAGATGTCAGTCATGGGAACCTTAAACGACTCCACTGTAGATGAACATCAATAACAACAGCCAGTCACTGTATAAGAAGAATTCAACCGTACTAATGCATGGACTTGAAGATGGGCTGGACAGCAAAATAATAATAATAATGTGCAGTGTATCACCCAAAAGCTTCGGGGCTTTTGCTTCACAGGCCAAACGTGGTCAGTGCTGAATGTAATTGGAACCCAGCATGTCAGATATGCATATTTCTTTATGTAATTAGAGTAAGCAGCTGCCCCACATTTTGAATGTGAATAAACGCAGACCTTGACGTCATGGAAGAATATCCCATAAGATCATACAATGGTAGACCAGACTTAGTGGAGATGAATTATGTAAATGCTCTGTATTTTTGTTTATAAGATTTTGGATTGCATATATTAAGCTGTACACTTGCTGGGTTCATTCAGAAAGCCATACAATAAATGAATACTGACAGTATTCTTAATGTTTACAGGTCGGAATCAGGCTGGTGTCTGCTCGATGAATGGGCTGGTGTTTGCAGCTGGAGGTTGTGATTCCTGGAATTGCCTCAATACAGTAGAAGTTTATGATCCACAAACAAACTGTTGGCAGTTCACTACAAACATGATTACTGCTCGGCGTGGATGTGGGCTCACTGTTTTCAAAGGTGATTATCTCATAACTTGTTTCTCTCAAGAAGACTATTTTCATAACTGTGCAAATAAATGTATGTGTAAAAAGAAACCTAGCAGAATTAATTGGTGGATTTTTACCAGGCAAACTGTATGCTGTTGGTGGGTCAGATGGAACTCATTCACTATCTTCAACAGAAATTTATGACCCTGTAGAAAAGACATGGACCCCAGGACCTAGCATGACAACTCCACGTGCAAATGTTGGAGTTGCTGTCATTGGTGACAGATTGTATGCTGTTGGTGGATTTTCTGGTAAGTGTCACTTGAAAGAAGCACAGTTAGAAAATATTTCAATGAACTGGAAAATAAGTGTTTTTTTGATGTAATAGAAAGTATTTCATGATCCTCACTGAAAGTCTTCCTTGTATTTCGGTTAACTGTCGTCACCTGTCTGTATTTGTTTTGGTAACCTTGTGTCCCATATTTCTGTTGGACTTATTCTGTTGTGGTGATGAAAACAATTTGATCTTTGGTTGGTAATATTAGGTTTATTGCTGATGATGAATAATTGGCATCTTTGTGAACTATGAATTTGCAAAGAAATTTCTTACTGGGAGCAATGCATATGGGTTATCGGCTGAGCATGGTTATCAAACTGTTGTAATGCACAGTAAGTGTCTGTTCCACTGGCAAATGGTGGCAACTCAGTTCTGGAGTGAGAACAATCATCTTTCTTGACAACCAAGCTTTTTATTTGTTTCTTGAATGGATAGACAACAGTTTACAGCATATTTAATATTTGTACAAAATTTATAGTGCACTTCATATCAGAGTCGTCTTTAATTTAGCTGTGCTCATTAGTAATTACGCAATAGTTGTAGAATGCATTGCAGTTAAAACTGAATAGAATAATAAAATAAACATGCTCAATTAATTCTGGTACTGTATAGACAACTGGTACAGGGCATTATATGAAGATGTGCGCGGAAAAATGGACTAACCCTCAAATGTAAAAACTTGGAGGCCATCTGTTGTTTGGTACAGGAATTATCAAAATTGACATTGGCCTCGCACCCAAGTGTCATATTAGGATGTAATACAACACAGAGAATTTCTTGTGTTTTGCTAGATATGATTTCTGTAATGTCAAAAAAGGGGTAACCTTCTGTTACACTCCGGCTTCCGTCCAGCAGAAAGAAGCTGAATGGCTAAGTAGCAGGGTAGCAGATACTGTCATATGATACACAGACAACAGGTAATTAACTGTAATTTGAAAACGTTTGGCTGCTGAGGTGCATTATATTGGATTTAATAAAAGTGCAAACATGAAATATAATCCTTGTGTAATTCATCCTATTAATCACTTCATGAACCAAGTTTTGAGTGGTTGAAGTGTTCATTTGGCATATTCATTACAGAATACAGATAGTGAACATGGAGGTTGTAGAAATAGGAACCTTTGATGAAACACTGAAAAATCAGTGCAATTTATTGAAAGAGGAATCCACAGAATTGGCACAAAGAAGGGAAGTGGGTGGGGGGGGGGGGGGAGGAGGAGGAGGAGGAGCACTACTGTGTATTTGGGGAAGATCTCATGATGGCGTTTCTTGATGCAGAAAACTCATTTGATAGTTATGTATGACGGCAGTATCTGTTCCCGAAAGAACAGTTACCATGGATGACCATGCAGCTTTGCTAGAAATGAAATAATTGAATGGACACCCCAGCTGCAAACGGGCGTTGATGTACTTCATTGGGGACATGTTGAAAATGTGTGCCCCGACCAGGAGATCCCGGGTTCGAGTCCCGGTCGGGGCACACATTTTCAACATGTCCCCAGTGAAGTACATCAACGCCTGTTTGCAGCTAGGGTGTCCATTCAATTATCATTTCATTTGATAGTGCCTGTATAAGAAAGGCCTGGGAAACACTAGGAAAGAAGGAAGTGGAAAGAGAGACAAGTAGAGTGGATGAGATTTACTGTGGAAGCCTAAGTTGGGTGAATATGGGAAATGAATGGACAGATTGGTTCCAGAAACAAAAGTGGTGTGAAACAGGACAGTGCACTATTGCCTCTCCTTTTGGTTGTGGTTTTGGATGAGATAATGACAAAGGTGGTGGAAAAAGCTGAAGAAGACAAGCAACGGTGTTCGAAAATGACTTGGTGATCTAGGTAAACAGGAAGGAGGGGGTCAGGAACAGCTGGATGTTTGGGGAAAGAACTGACAGTCAGTATGTAATAAAATTTAGTATGAACAAACATGAGATCCTCGCTACAACTAGAAAGAAAGATAGACTAACTAGTGGAACAAGAATTAGAGATGAAATACTGAAGAAGGTGCAAATTGTCAAGTTCATGGGAAGTGTGATAAAAGGAAAATGGAAGAGATGAGACGAGATCAGTGAATATGGCACACAGGCAGAAGCATTCCTGTAAAGTGCTGCGAGCCTGGTTTGGAACAGAGACTTCACACAAAAAAGGAAAACATGATCTATAGAAGTTACTACATCTCCTTCCCCCCTCCCCTGCGGCTCCCACACCTTCTCCTCTGGGCGCTGCTCCCCCTCCCCAGCCGGAGAAGTGTCCCACTCCTTCGGCGTCTGCCGGTCAAGGGCGCCTCTCCCGGGATGCCCCTTCCCGGCACCTTCCAGGTCAAAGGTCTGCTCCAGCGCGGCGACCGCGAGAGCCGCGGTCTATCGGCCCCCAGGTCGCCCGGTCTCTTTCTGTTCCTGATCTTGCTGCAGCTGGCTCCATTATGCCACACAGCCCTCCTCGATCTCAGCCTGAAAAGAAGAAGAAACATAAGTCCCGGGACAAAGAGCCTCTGGTGTCACCGGAGGTCCCTTCCCCGGCTTCACAACCGGATTCTGACCTGTCGTTTATGGATGTCGCCCCCTCCTTGTCGGTGACGGGTGGGGACCCGGCGGTATGACTGGATTTAGCGTGTTCAGCCCTCATTTAAACCATCGTTCTGTGGTTCTCCAATGGAATTGTAATGGCTACTATCGTCACCTTCCGGAATTGAAATCCCTTCTTTCGTCCTACTCAGCAGCTTGTGTGGTTCTCCAGGAATCTCATTTTACTGATGCTCACTCACCGACCCTCCGTGGGTTCCGTGTTTTCTGTCGAAATCGGGTCGGACCCTTGCGGGCTTCTGGTGGCGTTTGTACGTTGGTCCGTACAGACATTGCTAGCACGTGGATTCCTCTCCAAACTACATTGGAAGCGGTTGCTGTTAGGGTCCACTTAGACTCTGCAGTCACAGTATGCAATCTTTATCTCCCTCCTGACAGGACTCTTACACCTGCTGCCTTAACCACCCTTCTTCAGCAACTTCCTCCTCCCTTCCTCCTCCTTGGGGATTTTAATGCTCATCATCCTTTGTGGGGCAGTGCCTTTCCATCTAGACGAGGTCTTCTTATAGACCAATTTATTGCAGACCACGACCTGTGCCTTCTTAATGATGGCTCCCCTACTCATTTCAGTGCTGGTCATGGTACCTTTTCTGCCATTGATCTTTCTCTTTCTTCTCCCTCTCTCCTCCCTTCATTACACTGGTCGCCACACGACGACCTTTGTGATAGTGACCATTTCCCGTTGATTATCACGCTCCCTTCCCGCTCCCCGATGGACAGGTTACCTCGTTGGTCTTTCCACTGCGCCGATTGGCCTCTATATACTGCACAGGTCGAGTTTTCTCCCTCTTTGTCGGGTTGTATTGATGACGTCCTACGTGACGTGTCTGACGCGATTGTTCGCGCTGCTAACCTTGCTGTCCCGCGCTCATCTGGACAATTTCGTCGTCGGCAAGTCCCGTGGTGGAGTACGGCCATTGCCATTGCCATCCGTGATCGCCGTCGAGCTTTGCAACACTTTAAGAGGCACCCATCTGTAGCCAGCCTTTCTACCTTTAAGCGCCTTCGCGCTAAAGCCCGTTATTTAATCAAACAGAGCAAGCGAATATGTTGGGAACGATTTGTTTCTTCCCTTGGTTCCACTGTCCCTCTGTCACGGGTATGGGCTACACTTCACTCTCTCCAAGGTTGCCATCGGCAGTCCACCCTCCCAGGCCTTCACCTCCCAGATGGCATTTGTACGGACCCATTAGTTCTCGCAGAACATCTTGCGACCCATTTTGCAGTGGCATCAGCATCGGCCTCCTATCCAGCTGCTTTCCTTCATCAAAAACAGCAGGCTGAAGCTGTCACCTTATGTTTCACCACTTGTGAGTCAGAATCTTACAACGAACCTTTCACTGAATGGGAATTTCTTTCTGCTCTATCTTCTTCTCATGATACAGCCCCTGGCCCAGATTCCATTCATAACCAGCTGCTTCAACATCTCAGTGCTCCACAACGGCACCATCTTCTTCGGGTGTTTAACCGTATCTGGCTCCAGGGTGACTTCCCTTCTCAGTGGAGGGATAGCATTGTGGTTCCTGTCGTTAAGCCTGGTCAGAACCCCCTATCTGTTGACAGCTATCGGCCAATTAGTTTGACCAATGTTGGTTGTAAGTTACTTGAACGGCTGGTAGCCCGTCGGCTCACTTGGGTCCTCGAATCTCGGGATCTATTGTCCCCTTACCAGTGTGGCTTTCGAGAGGGACGATCTCCAATCGATCATTTGCTTCGCTTGGAATCCGCAGTTCGGCAGGCTTTTTCCCAGCGCCGCCATTTGGTTGCAGTGTTTTTTGACCTTCGCAAGGCCTATGACACGGCCTGGCACCATCACATCTTACTAACCCTTCATCAGTGGGGTCTTCGGGGCCCACTCCCGATTTTTATCCGCCAGTTCCTGATCCATCGGTCATTCAGAGTTCGAGTTGGTACTGCTTTTAGTTCTCCACGGACCCAGGAGACGGGCATCCCACAGGGTTCTGTCTTGAGTGTCCTTCTTTTCCTCATTGCTATCGATGGACTTGTGGCCTCTGTCGGTCCCTTGGTCGCCCCTGCGGATGATTTCTGCATTTGGGTTAGTTCCTCCTCGATGCCATCTGCAGAACGGCAGCTCCAGGTGGCTATACGGCGTGCCTCTGCATGGACCCTCTCACACGGGTTTCAATTCTCTCCTTTAAAATCGCGGGTGGTCCACTTCTGTCGCCGTACTACGGTCCACCCTGATCCAGAGCTCTATCTCGCTGCACAAAGATTGCCTGTGGTTCCACAGTTTCGTTTCCTAGGTCTTCTTTTCGACAACAAGCTCACTTGGCTGCCCCATATCAGACTTCTGAAGGTAGGATGTTTCCGTAAACTCAATGTCCTTCGCTTCCTTGCCCACTCCTCTTGGGGTGCGGACCGTTCCCTCCTCCTCCGTCTTTATTGTGCTCTAGTTCTGTCACGTTTGGACTATGGTTGTCCAGTTTATGGTTCAGCTGCTCCTTCCACGCTGCACGTGCTGGATCCAGTCCACCATCGTGGTATCCGTTTGGCCACCGGTGCCTTCCCTACTAGCCCTGTTGATAGTCTCCTGGTTGAAGCTGGGATCCCCCCCCTTTCTGTTCGGCAGTCCCAGCTTCTGGTGTCTTATGCCCTTACTATCCGTTCTTCTCCCGCTCATCCTTCCTATTCTATCCTATTCCCAGACCATGGACGTCACCCGCCTGACTCCCGCCCTCGGGCGGGTTTACCGGTTGGGCTGCGCCTTGCGTCTCTTAACCGTGATTTTCAGCTTCCTTCTTTGTCCTGTCTTCCTCGCTCCCTCCCCTCCACCCCTCCTTGGTTAGTTCCTCGGCCTCAAATTCGGATGGATCTCCGCCGCGGTCCGAAAGATTCCATCCCCCCGGTGGTGTTCCGTTCCTTTTTCCGCCAAATTTTATGGGAGTTTCGGGATGCTGTTGTTTTTTACACTGATGGCTCTAAATCTGCTGATCATGTTGGGTATGCCTTCACGTCCTTTGTTGGAACGGAAAATCATCTACTGCCACCCTCATGTGGGGTGTTTACTGCGGAATTGATGGCAATTTCCCGGGCCCTTACCTTTATTAAACAATCCCAACACAACCGCGTTTTGTTATGTACGGACTCGATGAGTGGCCTTCTTGCTATTGACCGGTGTTTTTCGCGCCATCCCTTGGTCTCTGCCATCCATGACCATCTCGCTGATCTTCACCGTGCTGCTTGTTCCATTGACTTCCTATGGGTCCCGGGCCATGTGGGTATCCCGGGTAATGAGCTCGCTGATCGTTTGGCTGGGGGAGCAGTTACTTACCCCCCGTTTTCTGTAACCCCTCCTGCAGCGGATTTACGGCTTTACATCAAATCCCACTTTGCACAGTCATGGGCCAATTCTTGGGAGGCTACTCCACTGTCTAATAAACTTCGTGCCATTAAGGTGAATCCAGGCCCATGGCGTTCTTCCTTTAGCCTCTCCCGCAAGGACTCGACCACACTGTGTCGTCTCCGCATTGGCCATACCAGGCTGACCCATTGTTTCCTTTTGCGTGATGAGCCACCCCCGCTATGTGGTTGTGGAGCCTTCCAGTCAGTGGCCCACATTTTGGTTGAATGCCCCCTTCTTTTGGCTCTGCGTGCTAAGTACAGACTCCCCCACACTTTACCTTTGATGTTGGCTGATGATTCCCGGATGGTCTCTCTGGTTCTAGGTTTCCTCCGGGAGAGTGGTTTTTATTCTCAGTTTTAAAGTTTTTAATCTCCCTCTGGTGTTGGGGCAGGGCGGTGAGTGTTTGGGTGTCTCCCACTGTAGGCAGTGTTCAGAGATTCCCGATTCACCTCCCTGACCGGAATCCTCTTTTCTTTCCCTTTTACTCTGTTTTTACCCCTTCTTTTTAAGGCTTGGTTAGTTTTTCTATTCCCATACGTACTTTCTGCATTATAGCAGTTGTACCTTTTAAGTCACAGGTGGTCTTGCCTATGCTGCTTCAGCATAGTGTTGGGTTCGTTCTCTTGCCAACTTCCCTCATTTGTTTTTACTAATGGCAACGTGACTGCCCATTTACGTTTCCCCTTTTTCCGTTTTATTTTTCTGACTATACTGAGATGTCCCGTTAGCAGAATGGAGTCTATTTGAAACAAGGGACTGATGACCTTGCTGTTTGGTCCCTTCAACCTCAAACAACCAACCAACCAACCAAGTTACTACATCACAGTACTGACTTGTGCATATGGAACATTGGTAATGAAGCAAAGGGTTGTAAGCAGATTAGACATGTGAGATGAACTTCCTCAGAAGTAGGATAGGAGCAACAAGTAGAGGTAGGATGAGAAATGGAAGGATAAGGGAAATAGTGAAAGAGGATCCCTTGCAGACCAAGATAGAAACTTCTAGGCTAAGATGGTATGGGCGCTTACAGAATGGAAGAAACGAGGATTCCCAAGAAGGTGCACAAAATGTAGATGTGAAGGAAACGACAAAGAGGAAGATCAGGGAATAGGATGTCTTAAAGGTGTGGAGGAATGTGTTGAAAAAGAGGCTAGGATTGAACCAGAGTGAACACAGAAAGATAGTGAGAAAAAGAGACTAAGTGGCACGGCTTATATTCCAAACAGACCCAGCCTGGGGCTAGAAATGTCGATGAGGATGACAGGCTTAATAAGCAAAAAGGCAGTGAACATAAAAATTGATGTACACCTTTCCTTTCTGTTCATTTTATTTCTCTTTGTATGGTTTTACCAAAATGTAAACATTCAATAAATGGCATAAGTTTAGAATATTGTAATAACTTTTTAGAGTTGCTTTGAAAAACGGCTAGTAATTTTGATTAGTTAGAATAGTTAAAATTAATTTAATTTTTTCCAAAGGAGCCTCTTAAAAGAAGCCAGCTGAATTGAAAAGTCTTCAATTCATCCTTCTGATAGTTTTCTGTAGGAAATAAATATTAAATCTTTGAACTGCCTCTAATATTTTTGATTGCAACCTAAATGCTACAGTAGGCTCCAATAAACTATATTAGAATAGTAATCAGTTGCCATGAATATATATCCACTTGACATGCCAAGCTTTCAGTGTCTTGTTTGTGACTCATTTAGGGAAGATACACATTTGTCACTAGTTTACAACAAAATGCAAACACATTGAGTTTCAGAGCTTATTGTTGAGACATACATTCAAATGTGAATCAGTTCATTCAACGAGCAATGGAAATAAGGTCAATTTTGTTAGGAATATGAGAAAAAGAAAACTTTGAGCTCTTATACTATCTCATAGTTATTTACAGAATGTTTTGTTATGTTTCAGGGAAGACATTCCTAAACAGCATTGAATACCTGGATGCTACAACTGATGAATGGACAACATTTGTGCCGAAGGTACTTCCTGTGGAAGAGACGATCCTCCAGGATCATGAGGAGCATCTGACACAGAATGGAGTAAACTGTGATAAAAGCAATCAGCAGTCTTTGGACAATGACAGTGAAAATGAGAAAGTACAAGACGATTTAAAGAATAAAACTGAAATCATCCAAAATGGTGTTAAAGAAAGCTTGAGCCAAGGGTCAGTTACAGCAGTAGGAAGTTAAGGAAGTTAAGGAAGTTGACTTTCTGAAGCAGCTCTGTACTGAAATGAGTCATAAGTATTAGTCTTATTTAATGACAGTAAATTGTTTTGATTCTTTGAGTGGCAAGTTTTGGCCATGGAATTCAATGTTACAGAGCATGTGCTTCAGAAGTGAAGTTACCTTAAGCTGTGACTGAAATGTGAAGAACAATGGAAAATTTTTGAAGACACTGGCATTTCTTTCTTATTTATGCCTGGTGATATGATCTCTGAGGTTTTATTCCCCTTGCCATTACAAATTAGTTCAGACTGTGATGTGAAATTGCATTTAAAAAGGAAGTTAATTTTTTGATTTGGGACTTTCTGAAATTAATCTGTTGTATGGTGCCACCTACATTTTCAGACCCAAAATTCTACCTCTGGCACCAGAAATACAGGAAGTTTCCTACAACTAAAAAGACTACAGTAAAAAATCTTTGTTATTTTATGTTACTTCATATCCTTTGAGATGAAATAGGCTTGAGACAGAACTGATAGACACTGTGTGTGTGTGTGTGTGTGTGTGTGTGTGTGTGAGAGAGAGAGAGAGAGAGAGAGAGAGAGAGAGAGAGAGAGAGAGAGAGAGAGAGCGCGGTTGATTATGTGATGATATAAATCATATGTGGTAGGCAGTATGAGTGGAACTCTGAGGGGGGGAAATAAGATTTGTATGACATATTCATATGTTACACAACTGTTGCATTTCATATTACTTACCTTAATTTTAGTAGACAACTCTCATAACAAAAATTCTATTGTGATAGACATGTAGATTCATAAATGTTAATATTGTATCTCATGTTCTTGCCTGCTAGCGCTGTTTTTATATAAAAAGGAAAAAGTGTTGAATCATTACCTAATTTTGAAACAATGTTCAAAAATGCAAAGCCCTGTCCTTAACATACAGAAACATAGTATTACTCATTTATTTGAAAAGGTCATGTGAAAGATCTTAGTAGTTTAAAATGAGCCTTCAACTTTATTTGTATCTTACGTATGCAGATGGATTGAAACTCCAAAAATTTTAATTGTTTCATACTATATTTGTAGGAAATAAAGAAAAGCTGTTTCTCACTAATGACACGTAGTACAAACAAAAAATCTGCAAGAAGTGTGAAGCAGAGTAATAACTGAGTGTTGATCAATCATTATTTTTACCTATGAATGTAATTTCTTTTATTTTTAAATATTCTTGTTCCATGGTGGGGTGTGGAATAGACCAGACTAAAACTGTTCAGTTATTCACATCTGTTACAATTACTTTTGTCAATTGTATGTACGAGATGGAATAACCAAAATCTTGTGCTTTGAGCATCACTGTTACAAACCATAGTGTGAAAAATAAGAATGGTTTTCTAATTGTGTAAAAGATGGGGTTAATTCTTAATGATCTATTTTGTATAAATTTCCTTAAACTGTTCAGATGGAAATTGACCAAGCATCCTGTGTTTTTTGTTGAATGGGTTCTTATGGGGGCAAAAAGTGACTGAAAGAAACTTAATTTTATCATTAAATGATCATGCCAATTTCATAATGAATGAACTTTTATAACAAAAATCTATAATGGTTGAAAGATGTGAAAACCTTTGATATCTGAAAACAATTTATTTTTGTAATTGTTTACATGTTCATTATCACACCTCAATCAGGAATCTCATGCATATGTAACTACATATACACCACAAATTTGGAAGACAATCTTCCTACCAGATATTTATGTATCATGAATACTGAAATAAATCTCCACAGAATCAACTTAAGAGTGTTGGAATTCTTGTTAATTTTTATTTTGCTTTGTGTTTGCTGGACTTTCAGCTGTTTCGCATAAATTCAGAGGGCAGCCATGCGCGTAAAAAGAAATGTCGATGATGAACCATGGGCCAACAGTGGTGAGTCGGTGTGTGTGGCATGGCAGTGGGATTGAAAAACTTTTCAGATGGGTCTTGAACTGATCAGGGGATTCCAAAGAGAAGCAGTCAGGTTTGAAAATAACAACCTGCCATGGACGAATGGCAACTTGAGTCTGTTTGTCTGAACTTGTGCATGAACACTGTAGTCAAGAGCTTGAGCTGCTGTTCAGTTGTGCATTTGTTGCTCATTATTGAGCATAAACGTTGCAATGAAAGAAAGAAGAGCGGTGTGCAGATAAACTAAAATTTTTTCTCAAGAGCTGAAGAGTGAACAGTGCCTTGAAAAAATCTCTGTGTATGTCTGTTATTTTATGGGGGAGGCAACTTCTTTAGAGTGTTGGCTTATTATGTGTAGTTTTAATCCTTGTTATTTTATGAAATTAACTTCAGGAGCAATACAAAATAAAAAAAATTATGTACATTTTGTAGAGGAATTGAAACATAACCTCTTCCATTTTGGAATAACATGTAAAATACCTTCTGCCACTGACCAGGTCTAAAATAGAATTTGGGCTGGCAACTTAGTGTTCTTATCTTGGAAATAATTGACCCACAAAAAGTGGTGAAATATTTCCCCCAGCCGGAAGAACCTTGTGATGCTGCTGTCATTTGTTACAAACAACATTCTCTGTACATTAAGGGGACAAGTCATGGGATACCTCCTAATATTGTGTTGGACCTCCTTTCACTCCGCATAGTGCAGCAAATCAACATGGCATCATCTCAGCAATTTGTTTGGAGTCCTGTGCAGAAGTATTGAGTCGTGCTGCCGCTGTAGCTGTCCATAATTGCTGAAGTGTTGCTGGTAGAGGATGTTGTGCATGAACTGACTTTTCGATTACTTCCCATAAATGTTCGATAAAATTAATGTCAGATGATCTGGGTGACCAAACCATTCATGTAAATTGTCCAGAATATTCTTAAAGCCAATCGTGAACAACTTCGGACTGGTGACATGACATGACAGTATTGTGTGGGAACATGAAGCCCATGAATAGCTGCAAATGGTCTCAAAGTAGCTGAACATAATGATGTCCAGTCAATGGTTGGTTCAAAGAGTCCAGTCCATTCCGGATGGAAACGCAGTCCACAGCCTTATGGAGCCAACACCAGCTTGCTCATTACCTTGTTGACAACTTGGGTCCATGGATCCGTGGGGCCTGCACTACACTCACCCTACCATCAGCTCTTACCAACTGAAATTGGGACTCTGCTGATCAGGCCAAGTTTTCCAGTTGTATGGAGTCCAACCAATATGGTCCTGAGCCCAGGAGTGGTGGTGCAGGCAATGTAGTACTGTTAGCAAAGGCACTTGCATCAGTAGTCTGCTGCCATAGCCCAATAATGCCAAATTTTGCCACATTGTTCTAATGAATACATTTGTCTTGCATCCCTTCTTCTGTGTTTATTTCATGCAGTCTGTTGGTACTGACAACTCCATGTAAATGCCCTCAGCTTTCAGTTGTCTAGTGAAGGCTGTCAGCCATTGTGTTGTGTATAGTAAGAGGTAATGACTGAAATTTGGTATTCTCAGCACACTCTTGACACTGTGGATCTCTGAATATTGAATTCCTTAACAGTTTATGAAATTGAATGTTTCATGTATCTACCTCCAACTATCACGTCTGCCTACAGAGAAAGGTCCCCAATTTGTCCGAAAGTCTAGAGCAAGGACAACCTATAGTTCGGCTTGTGAACTGCGCTGTGGCCCAAGCGCTGTAGTTCTCAGGCTTGCTGCATGTTTCCTCCACAACTATGGCACACTGTAAGAGCACAAAGAGGGAGAAACTACTGACGTGCCACATTTAAGTGGCCGTGCAGCTGCCCTGCTTACTATGTGGTGGTGTGTTTTTCCCCGTTTCGCAACAACATAGATCACAAGCAAAAGAAATTTTCAGTATTATTTAATTATTTTTGGTATCTTGAAGACACACACTTTTTATCAGGTATAAACTGCACATGCACAGGGGTGCTTTCAGCCGAAATGGTAAACTGTTTCAAAAACAGACATAACACTGACAGTGTCCTCAATTCGTTTAGGAACATATCTATGTAGTTCTTTTAAGACAAGGAATTTTTCAAACATAAAGTTTTCTTTAACTCTGCTGTTTTGTTCGGGTCTATATGACCTGAAATGGTTATAAATTTTATTTCTTCTTGTGAAATTTGGTGACTGTCTGAAAATGCAAGGGTAGAATGTGATTAAAAAGTTTAAAAACATTTCAAGTCATGTGGTCTAAATCTTAGGAGTTACATATGTAATCTTCGGGACAATCTGACCTGACATTAATATGATTACTCTGAAATCAAATACTTACTGGTTGTCTCCATAGTAGTAATGACTCTCATTGTTCACACTTACTCTCAACATTCAACAACTCAACAAAGATGCTGCACACAATAGACTTGTCATTATGACTCGTCACGACGTGTCGTCACGACGTGTCGTCACGACGTGTCGTCACGACGTGTCGTCACGACGTGTCGTCACGACGTGTCGTCACGACGTGTCGTCACGACGTGTCGTCACGACGTGTCGTCACGACGTGTCGTCACGACGTGTCGTCACGACGTGTCGTCACGACGTGTCGTCACGACGTGTCGTCACGACGTGTCGTCACGACGTGTCGTCACGACGTGTCGTCACGACGTGTCAGTTGTTAAAATTATCCAACGTTTTTGCTCAGTTTGTGTTGTCTATCATCTGTGATTAGTCTGAACTGTGACGTCATGGTGATATTGACTGACAGAGTTCGAACAATTAGTAAATAGCTCTATAGAAAGGATTACTTTCAGAGTTCGAAGGTCATGTCAGTAATGCATCTGAAAGAGATTATTCTGATGACAGTCCACAGCCTGTTAAAAAGTAGTGTATGGACTTCTATTCATAAAAATGGGAACTTAGAATGGCAGTTGCAATCACCAGCCCAACATGGTCACCTACCTGCTTTGAACATTATCAGGAGTACCCCAAGAGTTACCAGGTATGCAAGCAGCAGAATAAGTTACATAAAAAGTATTTTCTACAGCACTTCAGAATGAAATAATAGAGCTGTCAAACATTAATGATTCTCTTTTTCCTGCTTGCTTAGGACTCCTATTCCTTGCATATGTGTATCGCTCACATGGGGAATCTACAAAACGTTTGTGGGACAAGGATACTGGGTGAAACATATTTTGAGCAACCATCTCCCTAGAAACATTCTGAAAAAAATCGCGCGTCTTGCAATTTGATAAGAAATTCACATGAGAGGAAAGATGACGTACTGATAAACGTGACGCAATTCGCAGTATCTGGGAGAAGTGGTTAGAAGTCCTTCCAAAACTGAATAATCCAGGGGAAAATACGGCTGTTGATGAGCAGCTGATAACATTTAGACTTGACTGTTCATTCAAGCAGTACGTCCCAAGCAAACCGGCAAAACATGGGAACAAGATATGGACTCCGTGTGACAGAAAATCTTCGTATGTACTGAAAGCCCAAATACATACAGGAAAGGAGAATGGAGTGGCACCAGAAAAAAATCCGGGAATGAGAATACCTTTGATTTGAGAGTTCAGAATGTAATGTGACAATTTTTTGGTCAAACAATTTGGGACAGGTGCTCCTGAAAAGGAAACTGACCATGTTCGGAACAATGTGCAGAAATAAGCCTGAGGTTCCACAAAATATGACAAACGAGAATGTTTATACCTCTTCATTTTACTTCACAAATAACTCTACTGTGGTCAATTATATTCCTAAGAGAAATAAGAATGTTGCACTAATGAGCACTCTCCACAATGGTGGGGAAATAAGTAACAAGGCCGATAAGAAACCAAAAATGATTTTAGATTATAATTCAACCACAGGGACTTAGGCCACACTTGATCAGCTAACAGGTACTTAGATGTGCAAACAAAAAACTAATTACTATTAAAAACAGTCTTGATCACGATTTATTTTACAAGGTGACCGGTTTCGACCACTACTGTGGTCATCTTCAGACCAATGAGAATCACAACTCCAACAGAAAGGGGTTCCTACTCATTGGTCTGAAGATGACCACAGTAGTGGTCGAAACCGGTCACCTTGTAAAATAAATCGTGATCAAGACTGTTTTTAATAGTAATTATTTACAAGACATTGATCACTGCTGTTCCCATAATGCATTCAAAACAAAAGACTTGTCGGTGGCCCATGATATTTTTCTACAATACTCATGATGTCGGTGCTTGTAATGCGTATGTCGTGTGGACTTTGATTGACGTAACTGGAACGCAAGAAAATTGATTAGGAGAATAGTTTTGGAGGAACTTCAAAAGTCACTGGTTGCAAAGCACATTGCATCAAGGAAGCATTTTCCAAGAATAGAAGATTTTTGAGAATGGTCAGGAGTATCAAAGATCCAGAAGTGGCAAGTGTGGCTAAAACAGTAACGACAAGAAAATATACCAACTGCACAATCTGTGAGTTCTGTCCTTCAACCAATGACAATAAAACAAACATGTCATGTGGAAAGTGTAACAAACGTATGCAAAACACTCACCACCCACTTGGGTTGAAACTGCAGTGATTAAGAAGGAAAGGAAGTGATGAGGGCAAATGGACAGATGGTTGTTGAGAAAGACTTTTTGGTGGAAATATCTATTGTTACTAATACACTGTGCATGAATATCAAAATAAAGCATTTTCTTTAGTGAAGTTCTGAGTGGTATTATTATTATTATTTACTACTACTGCTATAGTCACTATGAGCATTAACAGCATGGTACAATATAACAACAATGTTGATGGGTTATAACTGTACGAAAAATAAGTGTGAGTAGAAGTTTTTTTTAAACATTTTATTATGCCAGGTCATATTGACCCAGACAGTACATTTGTATGGTAAAAGTGAACAGAACAGCAGGGTTAAAGCCAGTTAGTTTAGACAACTGGACTGTATTTGTCAGAATGTGTCCCTTCTATAACACAATTTCAATTTTGAATGCATTCTTGTCAAACAAAGAGAAGTTGTTTCTCACCTTGCAGTGTCTTATTGTGGGAAGTGTGCAGTTAAGTACACTTAAAATGCAAGATCTGCACTACTCCTGCAATAAATTCAACAACACAGGTTTAAATCAAAAATTGTTCCAGGGATGCTTGTTCACTTAGCCAACGTACTCTGCTGTAATACGTGATGTTACCATGCTCCTTGTTCAGTTTTCTAGAACACTGTCATTACTGGCAGTGGAGTAATGCATTCAGCTTCCGAAGTTTTACTTTGTGCGCTGCATGCCTTCAAATTTACATCGCTTCTGCCTCCCCATTCATTTTTAAGGCTTGTGATAATAGGTTGCCTCTTTTTGTGCAAATGGCCATTGGAATTTTGAACATTTTTATTACCATGAACAAATATCGAAGGGTAAACAGCGCTCTGATGGACTGAAGGGAGTTGTACCAAATGAAAAATGCCACTGTGCAGTACTAAATGAAATGTTGTATTGTGCCGAGTATTTCCGAGAAGCACTGAGCAAAGTGAAGACTGATGTATCATTGGCCCACATGTGGCCTGCACACCCAGCCCATGCTAAAGTGTGGCATGTCATGGCTGGCCTTAATGTAGAGCCTTATAATTTACAAGTTTATTGAGAAGAGTGGCGTGGCATAGTGTACGAGACTGGTACACTGAAAGTTCTGGGTTTGGATCCTCCCAGATGAATTTTAGATCTGTAGTTTTTTATCAGGATGACTTTCATCATTATTTTTATACAATCTGAGCAACTCGTACTGGCAGAATGTCAGAAAAACCACTAAACAAGCATTTGCTAAGATACCACTACAAGGACTCTGGTCTAATTTCAAGTAGTTGCTGAAAAAGCCTCAGCACTTTTATATAACTGGGGGAGAACCCACAGGTTTCTGGCTACTGGCGCCTCTTATTGAAGTCTGTATGTTTTTCAAGTGCAATTTTCCTCTATATACCTCTATCAGAAACCGAAAAAGCATTGCTGGAAGGCCTAAAGCAATTCATTAAAGTTAGAGTATTTAAATCTTAAAAAATTAAATGAATCTTGAATTTGCAAAACAACTTAAGTCCCTAGAGGTACATTATCAGAGACAACAAAAAAAAAACTGTCTATTATCTTACTGAAGCAAATATTGCATTGAAACTACGTAAGACTGTCTTTACAAAAGCATGATCTTGTACTTCCTTCATGTTCAAATTTTGGTTCAAGAAAGACAAGATTTTTTTTTTTTTTCAAATTAACTTCAGTTTTGCTTCTTATGTAATACAATTCTCTCATATAAACACACAATAATGTATTTCGTTTATTGAAGAACATATTCAGAATACATAGAACAGTAAATCATCAAGAGAAATAAACATACAGGACAAAATTTCCAAAATGAAATTGCAATATTACTCATTTGTCTTTGTTTCCCACGCTGCAATTTTCTCATAAAATGCTTTGGATTCATTACAGTTGGAAATGTGCTTGAGCATTTTGTGTATATCGTTAATTTTATTTTCATTGATTGGACACACACAATTTGGATAAGCATGTCTGTGTGATAGTTTGGTATGTGCAGGTATGTTGGCCCAAGTATGAAAGACTGTTCAATTATTCCTCATAGGAATGGTTTTACCACAACTATTCCTATCTATTCTGCTGTTAAGTAGAATTCCATAAAAGTTGAAACAGTGAAAGATAGCTTTTTATCTCTAGGAACGTACTTAACAGACGTCTCTATGGAATTGGCATTCTTTTGTAAAATGTGGCCACCAGTTGTTGTAATCATAAACATCCTCACTTTCAACGATTGTAACTGTAAAATTTCCTTTAGCACTAGAGACACACATCCTTCATTGTGTAGAATCTGTCCACACGCCTCAGTCATCTTTTTACTACTGTGAAGTCCCTATCATTTGGCAGAAAGGAGTGTCCTCTGATAAGGAAAAGAAGTCTGTTGTTCAAAAAATACCTCTGAGCACTTATAGCCATTAAAAACCAGAAGAGTGTGTTATTCTTGCCTGGACAGCTGTCAAAAAAGAGAGAGAGAGAGAGAGAGATGAGACACAGGTATCAAAATACTGGAGGAGAAAACTGCATACCTCATTTGGACTTTTCTTAGCTTGCCCCCTCATGGTAGATGTAGAAGGATACTGAATTAGTTTTCATGTTATACACAGAGAAAACTGGAATTGTCAGTTGATAATCATACATGTCCTGAACTGGTATCTTAGGCAAGCATACATTTTGCATGTAGACAAATGTTAAAGCAAGAAAATCCTCTCTTTGTGCATAACTTGGGTGAATCTTCTAGTGTTTTGTAGAACTTTTTGCTGCGATGTTTGTGAACTAGGCGTTCTGCTGCAGCTACACATTTAGCACAATCACTAAGTGCACCGCTTTTCTCTTTAACATTCAGTTCTTCACATTGGGCCTACCAAATGTCAAACTGAAATGGTTATTGAAATATCTGTGAAATTAGTGGTAAGACACATTACTATCAGGATATTTGACAAGAAACATTTCATGCATAATTTTCACAGTTAGTTCACTGTTTAAGTAGAAAACATCTGTGTTTCCACAGTGGGTTTGTTTAGTTGGAAATGACGCAATATAGGCATGAATAGAAGCAAGTATAAATGAGCCTCTTTTGTGTTCCCTGGTTTGCGTTTTCCACATTGGTCTTTAGGAGACTTCTTACGCAATATCTTCATCCTGGATTTGGTAACCCAATAAACACTGAGGAAGGCTTTCTTACATACCTCTATCTGCTTGACTGAGTCTTTAACATATTACTCGAACATAGCTGCCCTAATACCAGGCTCGTCTTTCTTTTCTCTTTATCTTTCCATGGCAATACTTTGTTTGTCTTTGTAAGAACACATCTTGTTTGTTCTTAGTGTCAAAGTCTTTCATGTAATTAACTGCTTCTAGCAATGCATTTTTGGAAATCAAGTTGAGACATTGTTTCCTGTATCTGGAATATATGACAGTGTAGTTTCAGCTCTCTGAGACTGCAGACGTGTATGCATTTGCATTTGCATGCGTGCGTGTGTGCGTGTACACTGCTGACAAAGGCCTTAATGGCCGAAAGCTATAAGCTATAATTGTGTGGATCTTTTTGTTGTGCCTCTAGCGACTCAGCATCTCCGCTGTATGGTGAGTAGAAACTTTCCTTCTCTGGTATTGTTGGAATATATGACAATTTGTTATAAACAAGAGGCTGCATTACTAGTAATTACCAGTCTCAGTAAGCTACAATGATGCATACAAGAGTATTGTGTACAACAATATTGTGAAACAAAATTAAATCCAGATTGCTTACCCGCAAGCAGGTCCTGTTTGTCTAACTGAAACTAACTTCCCTGCATGATTTACATGCTCCAAACCTTTATAACCTTAGCACGCTTCATTGTAGTTCTCTTGTATTCTGCAGCCCTTTTCATTCCTTTCCTCCTCCTTTGGTCATTATTTTCTTCATTTTCTATACCAGTACATAAAGAACTGCTGTTAGGTGCCATTTTCGTTTCCAGTTAACATATCGCAGGTCTACCACACAAACAAAAGTATTATAGACGTTTTACCAACTTAAAGCTATACATGAATCTGTTAACAATTATCATTACCTGACAAGCGAAACAACTTAGGTCCTGCACTAAGGCTGTTTTGCCAGCAAAACACAAATGTTCTGTTAGTGGAAATAATGTACGGAAGTCAGGGACTAGAGTCTCTTGGCTATTAAGTGATGCATGTTGGGTATTGGAACATTGCTGTGCCCATAACTCAAAACCATGAAAATGTGGACTTAAGTCGTTTTGAAAATTCATGATTCAAATGTTTTTGAAACTATTTTTCATTTCTTTCCTGGAAAGCTCAGCTGGTTCAAGTAATAGTAACAGTTCTATTCATATTGTAGTGAAAATACAGAAGCTTTCCTCTACAACAAAACTTGCTTGTACAACATTGTCCAGTGCTTTCTATTCATTAGCCATATGTGTATTATTTATTACATTAGGGTACTGGATCATGAGAGCTTTCACTATTGAAGTAAACTATGACTGAGAAGCAAGGATGTGCATGCAAGACATTGGTAGTAAATTCTGTTTAAATGGGTAGATGAACTGTAAGAAATATTGAGTTTGAGCTGCTTTATATCGCACCTTACTTGATTTTTTCAAGTTGAATGTAAAATAAGCAATCTCCGCAGTGAAGTAACTTATAACTCACTACATTTGTTGCCAACACTGGTAAATATGCTTTTGTGCTTCCAAGTGTCTTAATTAATTATGCATTTGATTTTATTAACTGCTTGCAGTTTTGTTTGGGATTGACCCTCCAGTCTTTTCACTTTCCTTTTTGAAAGCATAGGTTCTGTTTGTGTATCAAAGTAAGTGTGTCCTCTTGTGGGGAAACAAACAGAACTTCACACAGATTGAGTCAGAAACAAAAGTATTTGCAGTAACAAATGGCAGGCATAAAATGGTATGTAACAGATGAGACATTACCTGAACTAAGTTGCTTAGTTTTTAAACAATGGTATTTGTAGTGTGTGTTCATATTTTACATTCTGTTTGTTTAGACATTTCCCTGGTACCATCATATGCTCAGTGATGGGAAACCATTGAAAAAGACTGTCAAAATAATGAAATTTTCCTAACTCTGTTGGTGCTTTTGATGGCAAGCACATAGCTGTATTTTGCCCACTGAAGAGCGGAAGTAAATACTTCAGTTATAAACATTATTCAGCATTGTACTGCTTGCAGTAGTAAATGAAAAAAACTATTGATTACCTTCTGTTTATGTGTGATGTCAAGGGACAACACCAGACACAAGACACACATCGTGTTCTGTAGCTCCCACACAGGACCACCTTCAAGGTTGTGGAACAAGTCAAGGTATAAATTAACTTACAACAGTAGTATCACAGAAACTTAATCTGTGTGTTGTATTAACAATAAACTCATTACACTGCTTAATGCTATTCACATTAACATTAAATCAAGTAATTTATTAAGAAAGGTGCTACTTATCAAAAAACGAAAATAAAAAACCAGCTGCTGGCTGCCTCTCCCATTGTGTTACAAAGCTACTGTTGATCTGCTATTAGCAACTTAATATTTACTCAATTACAGCGATATTTTTTGAAGAAAATATTTTTGCATCTTAAATACAGAGTTCCGTTTATAGTACATTTCTACTAGTACAGTTTTATAACAAACACTTCTACTTTGCATGTAGCTAAGAGAACTTTTCATTCCTGAATCTAGATGGTCAGATAATTTGTAGGAAGATTGGCTGATGGGGTATGTTTATAATTTTCTTTTGAACTGGTAGGGGTGCCTACTATCTGACATTGTTAGACCGGAGTACATAACTTTTTTCTGTACTGTGGACAAGGCGGCAAAGTCTGTGAAAATTGTTTTTATGTCTTGTATAGTGACTCTATTGCAGAACAACTGTAATGGACCACACAGTAGGCTGTTGCCCTTCCTAGTGATCAGGATATATACCATATGTATTTCTTGCAATTTATTTTCACTCGCAGAAAATATTGGTAAACCATACTCAGCTGATTATGAATCAAACAATGGGATAACATAACAGTATAAATTAGGATAGATTGCTACTGACCACATAGAGAAAGAGTGGAGTGGCAGAAAGGCACATTTAAAAGAAGGCTGTTGGATGTTACTTAGGTTTTGGACAACATCCTTCATCTCTCTCTCTCTCTCTCTCTCTCTCTCACTCTCACTCTCTCTCTCTCTCTCTCTCTCTCTCTCTGTGTGTGTGTGTGTGTGTGTGTGTGTGTGTGTGTGTGTGTCTCCCCCTCCCCCCTTCCTTCCTGTCTCTCTCCAAACACACACACAGCCACTGGCAACTCCAGGTGCTGTGTTCACAATAGTCATTTCTTCACCTGCTGTAGGACTTTCTCGAAAAATTGAACAAAGTCCAAAAGTCTTCCTTCAAATGTGCCTGTCTGCCACTCAACGGCTCCTCCATGTGGCGCGTAGGAATCTGTTGTAATTTATACTGTTATTGGAGCCCAGATTTTCCTGCTTTATCAAATCGCAACACATGCATGATTCATGCAATATCATGGCACTAAACTTGCGCAATGAGGCAGCAAAACAATAAAAATATGCATTATAAAAATTCAGCTCCATATTTTTCTAGTTTCCTGCTAAACAGTTAAAAAGGACAACAAATGTAATTCATGCTTTTGTCTGGCAGGACGTTTTTGTGGACAGTTTATAACAATTCTGTGGCACCAGATGTTATACGCAAATATTTTAGTGAGGAAATTTTATCCAAAGGCAGTCAAATTGAAAGTATTTGTCAACTTTGTGATGAAGCAAGCTGGGATAGTTTTACTTCACCTCTTGTTTTGCCATCTGCCTCCTTAAAATTAATTTTTTTCACTTTTAACTAATTACGATTGACATACATGAATATAATCTGTATTTTCATAACAGAGAAAGGCTGACCCTCAGTTTTAAAGAATATAATACCAGATCTAATTTTGGGCTTAGTTTTATGTATGTAATTGATTTTCTAATTTATTTTTACTATCCGTAGTTAGTATCCTTTGATATAGGGTGAAATCAGTAATTGTTTCGTAACTTAAAATCTATTGTTGACGTATAAACAAATATAAATTCTGTACTAATTATAAACATTTGGAGGAAATTCTTAAAGGATTTATTTGTCTCTATTTGAAAAAATGTTAGCAAAGCCAGCACTTAATTAATTCCAAAGTAATTAACAGTTTCGTCAAAAGAATTGTTTATGTAACTATATATGTTGATTTCATCATTTAAACAAATAATTCTGCTTAACCCTTGCATTGGAAGAAACTGTTAAAAAGACGGAATTTTTTGATGTATTCAATTAATTTAACAAGTTAAGTTTTAATTGTAATTTCTGTAAATTTAACTTTGAACAATGTGTAGTTTCAGAACCTACTATTGTGAGGATACATAAGGGCCCAGTTTTTTGTCATGAGTCAGTCAGTCCACAGCAGAGTTTCAAACGAGGAACCTGTGTTTGTTAGAACGACAACAATACATCAACTTAACGTTGAAATATGTGCTACACTAATAGGCAGTGTGTTAAAGCAATGACAGTGTCTGTTCCATACGTACCTGATTATTCTGAAAGAATTGTGAATTATGTGGTTATGTTTTTATTGCTCGTTGATGTTCAACAGGAAACTATTGTAGCAGTATATGGATGTTCGCCTGCTAACTATTAATGAGGCTTATGGAAAATTAAACAATAGTGCACTGGACATATTAAATGTGTATATGGGTGGTTGTGAAAAGTGAAAATAAAAGACAGTGAAACACAACTGAGCATTTGTCGGCTACATCATTTAAATTAGTCTGTGTTTGCCTTCTACGCCCATTTTTCAGCCAGTACTTCAACACCGAGAACACCAAATGAAGTAAATGAAGCAGGCAGAACCGCTACAATGTCATAAACTCAAAATCAAGATTTGATCCAGTAAATTTATTCAGTTCATCTTTTATTGCAATACTCACTTCTCCATAGAATGACGGCAAAGATTTTTCGTCTTAAATAATTACCAAAGATACCATGAAAGGTAGATTTGATGTGTCTAACTTTATTATTGCTGCAGGAAAATGCCCAAAATTTGTTATGATATAAGTCAGGTCTTGGTTCATATTTGTTTTCTTGAATTTCCTTTGCACATCATTAATGCAAACTACCTTACTGGCTTCAAAAGTGGCTGACATAAGACAAAGGAGGAGAAATCAAGTAGGGCCAGTAATTTGTGGTGTTTCAATAGAATGAAGCAAATATACGTTAATTTAAATTTGTGAGATTTTACCATCTCTTACTTACTTGACGTCATCAAAATTGTCACAGTACAAGATGGCAGTATTTATCCAGGTACCCCATCCGGTTAAAAGAAGCTGATGTGGAAAAGCTAAATCCCGCAGTATCTCTCCAAATGTGGTGACATGGCAAGTGCTTTCAGTATTATCTTTAATAACAAAAAAGCTAGAGTATGACTATTAATGCTATCAGAATCACCAAACCTTTTGTGTTTTGTGTGTTTCTTCTTTGCGGAGGACTTCTGCATATGCACATTGTCACATTTTAGACATACCGTGTCAGTTACATGACACAGTGCATAGGCTAAACATGTAACATGCTTTAGCCTAGGATAAAATATGTTGATTGCCTTCCTGGGCTTCATTGTAACAAAAATGGGACCGTTTTTATGTACATTTATTGGCCACAACCTTACTAGAAAACTCCAGATTTGTGCTACATTTTAAAACATAACACAGTCTGTAAATGTTTTAGCAAACTGAGCTTCCTTGGTTTGTGGATAGATGGGAAGAGCACATAGGACTTTAAAAAGGTGAGAAGAATCAGTTAGTCACGTCATGTAGTGCTGACAGCATACACTTTGTGCCAGGTATCAGCAGTTGTAGAAATGTCACACTCAACTCTGAAGTTACAAAGTAATATAAAAGCGCATAATAAAGGAGTTTGTGTTCAGAATTGTACTTTTTTGAAGTAGTGAATATAAAATTAAATTAAACCTTTGGGATCACTTACAAATACAGTTAGATAACAAAGTAGCCATATTCTACTGATGAAAACTGTGGCACGTGGGCTTATGATAATGTTTTTCTGTTTACAATTACTCATGCAATCCTTCATCAAAGAAATTTGCTGTTGTAGAGTGATTGTTTTTTGCAAAGCTTTGCAATTCACTAGATGAGGTTGTCCCAGTACATCTTCATTTAATTTTCCAGCTGTCAACTTTGCAATATATAGATCCATACAGTCAGTGGTTTAGAGGCACTTATGTTACACGTTCCCAAGTTGTTTCAAAGTTCACCTAAAACTGAACTGACAAAATCACAATTTATGTGAAGACTGAGATGAGTTCAAGTCTACTAAATTAATTTTTACTTTTGTGGAAGATTGTTCGAATCATAGATATTCTTCCAAGAATTTTAGAAGATAAAATCATTGCAACTCTGTGGCACAATATCAAAAATAAATAATTTTTACATTTTTTAAATGGGTGCATGTGGAAACAGATAATAATATTAAATATTTTTTTTATATCTGTGCATCTGACACCAAAAGGTTATTTTTGTTTAAGGTGGTCAGATACAGGATATCGTGTTTTAAAAATGACTTTAATGTGTTAATAGAATTAAAAATGATCTGAATATACCGGGTGATCAAAAAGTCAGTATAAATTTCAAAACTGAATAAATCACGGAATAATGTAAATAGAGAGGTACAAATTGACACACGCGCTTGGAATGACATGGGGTTTTATTAGAACCAAAAAAATACAAAAGTTCAAAAAATGTCTGACAGATGGCGCTTCATCTGATCAGAATAGCAATAATTAGCATAACAAAGTAAGACAAAGCAAAGATGATGTTCTTTACAGGAAATGCTCAATATGTCCACCATCATTCCTCAACAATAGCTGTAGTCAAGGAATAATGTTGTGGACAGCACTGTAAAGCATGTCCGGAGTTATGGTGAGGCATTGGCGTTGGGTGTTGTCTTTCAGCATCCCTAGAGACGTCGGTTGATCACGATACACTTGCAACTTCAGGTAACCCCAAAGCCAATAATCACACAGACTGAGGTCTGGGGACTTGGGAGGCCAAGCATGACGAAACTGGCGGATGAGCACACGATCATCACTAAATGACACGCGCAGAGATCTTTCACGCGTCTAGCAGTATGGGGCGGAGCACCATCGTGCATAAACATTGTACGTTCCAGCAGGTGTTTATCAGCCAGGCTGGGGATGATGCGATTCTGTAACGTATCGGCGTACCTCTCACCCATCACGGTAGCAGTTACAAAACCAGAATCACGCATTTCCTCAAAGAAAAAAGGCCTGATGACGGTAGATGTGGTAAATCCAGCCCATACCATGACTTTCTTGTCGTGAAATGGAGTTTCCACAACAGTTCTAGGATTTCCGGTAGCCCAAATTCTGCAGTTGTGGGCGTTGACAGACCCTTGGAGCGTGAAATGAGCTTTGTCGGTCCACAACACGTTACTCAACCAATCGTCATCTTCCACCATCTTTTGAAACGCCCACACCAGAAATGCCCTCCGCTTCACTAAATCGCCAGGTAACAGTTCGTGATGCCGATGAATTTTGTACGGATAGCATCGGAGGGTACGCCTAAGTGCCAACCAAACAGTAGTGTATTGAATGCCGGTGTGACATGCGACTGCACGAGCACTGACTTCCCCATGCATAGACAAACCCGCTACAGTCTCCATTTCTTCCTGAACTGTCTCAGCAGCATTACGCCTTGTGCTCGGTTGGCCACTACGGGGGTCTATCGTCTAAACAACCCGTGGCTTCGAACTTCGAAATCATTCTTGCCGCAGCCCCATTTGTCAAGGACCTTTACCCATTCGAATCCCCTTCCTATGGCGATAGGATCGTAATGCTGAACTAACACATTCCCCATTCTGATAATACAGCTTCACTAAAAGCGCCTTTTCAGGTAACGGCTACATGCTGTGACTGCTGCCACATCTGATTCTCTCTCTCATTACAGCTCCATTTATACATGATTGTCATTCGCAGTCACTGATGTTTTGCTGTCCAGCGCCATCTGTCGAACATTTTGTGAACTTGTTTTTTTTTTTGGGTTCTAATAAAACCTCATGTCATTTCAAGCATGTGTGTCAATGTTTACCTCTCTATCTACTTTATTCCGTGGTTTATTAAGTTTTCAAATTTATACTGACTTTTTGAACATCCGGTATTTAATGACAGTGTGAATGACAGTATTGACTAAGAACTGATAATCATGGTGGTGGTGGTGGTGGTGGTGGTGATGCTGCTGCAGCTGCTGACAATGATGATAACAGATCAAAATGTATTTATCAAAATGTTCAAAAGTGATATCTTCAGAGATAGCGAATTATGGGGGAGAGAAATTCTGGTACACTGCACCAACTGAGAGATTTGAGAAGTCAGGATGATCTAGCTGAAAAGGAGGGTACGTAATTGTAATGGCATGATGAGTGCATATGGGAACAAAAATAGACATTATTGTTGCTTTAATGGATATATTATTAACTAACTTGAAGCTGGAACTGTTATTTAGTTCTCTTATACAAAGAGGGACGTCATTCCCCATTGTGCTACCGAAGTGGTCTTTGAAACAGCAGATGAGTGATGAGTTCGAGTGGAAAGAATTTTGCTCTGATGGCAAGGAGCTTCTCTGCTGTTTTGTCCACAAAAGAGTGTAACATTAGGAGAGAGATGAGGTATTGTCTACATTGATAAGTTGGTAGAGGAAATGGTGTGTGTGGAAATCTCTGAGCTTGTCTGCATGCTGCCAGTACATCTGTGTGTAAAGTGCTGAAATGTGAAAGTCAAACATAAAATATATGTAATCTATATCCACATCTGCCGCATTCACAAGATCCAACAAGGGTAAAACAACATTTTCTCAATAGTGTTTCATGGAAAGAATGTTATCTTCCCACCAGGGATTCCACAATTGAATTTGCAAAGCGTCTCCATAATACTTGCATGTTGATCGAACCTAGTGGTAATAAATCTAGCAACCCACTTCTGAACTGCTTCAGTGTCTGCCTTTATCAAGCCTGGTGGGGATCCCAAACACTCAAAATACTCGAGAACAGGTTGCACTAGTGTTCTATATGAAGTATCCTTCATAGATGAACTACAATTTCCTAAAATTCTCCCAGTGAGTCAAAGTTGACCATTAGCCTTCCACATTACCATCTAAATGCTTGTTCCATTTCATATCACTTTGCAGTGTTATGGCTAGATATTTAATCAGTGTAATTGTGTCAAGCAGCACGCTACTAATGCTGTATTTGAACATTATGGGATTGTTTTTCCTACTCACCTGCATTAACTTATGCTTTTTTACATTTATAGCAAGCTGCCACCCTTCACGCCAACTAAAAATTTTGTCTAAGTCATCTTGTATCCTCCTACAGTCACTCAATGATGAAACCATAGCATCACCAGCAGACAGCTGCAGACTGCTGCTTATCCTGTCTGTCACATCATTTATGTATATAAAGGATAAAGTGGTCTTATCACACTGCCCTGGGCCATACCTGATGATACTCTTATCTCTAAAGAACACTCACCATTGAGGACAACTTACTGGGCTCTATTACTTAAAAAGTCTTTGAGCCACTCCATATCTGAGAACCTATTCTGTATGCTTGTACTTTCATTAACAGTATACACTGGAGCATCTTGTTAAATGCTTTCCAGAGATCAAGACATATGAATCCTATATGTTGCCCTTCATCAATGATTTGCAGGATATCATGTGAGAAAAGGGCAAGCTGAGTTCCACATAAACAATGCTTTCTAAATCCATGCTGATTTGTGGACAGAACCTTCTCTGTCTGTAGGAAATATATTATAATTGAACTCAGTATATTTGTCTGTAATTTTGCAGACTGTTCTTTTACTCTTCTTATACACAGGCATCACCTGTGCTTTTCTCTGTTTACTTGGAACTTTGCTCTAGGCAAGAGATTCACTATAATTGCAAGCTAAGTAAGAGTACAGTGGTAGAGTACCCTCCAGAAAAGCAAATTAGGATTCCATCTCCACCAGGTGACTTATTTATTTTCAGTTCTTTCAGTTGTTTCTCTTTTTGAACCAAGAGTGCAACAGTCTCTCATTCCTAAGCATTTTCCAGATTGTTATTAAACTATGGCAGGTCTTTTCCATTCTTAATCCACTTACTCAGTACATACTTCTCCAGAGCATAATTTACAGTTGGTTTAAACTTTGCCCATAATTCCTCTATGTAACTCATACGAGAACTAAATGATATCCACTCATTGTTTAATATAGATACTAACAACTGCTTATCTGCTCTTTCTTGCAGAAGCTCTCTCCTAGTATTCTTGTTTGACTTATTAACTGTAGTAACCATTAATGCTATGATGACATGATTACTAAACCCTTTCTATGTACTGACACTGTCAATAAGGTCAGGTCTCTTTGTGTATAGGTCTAAAATGTTTTCATTGCGTAGGCTGTCAAATTAGCTGTGTAAGATAATTTTCACAAAGTGTGTTCAAAACTACTTCATAAGACTGCCTGTTCGTATAACCTACAATGAATCCATACATACCCAAGTCTATAATCAGTAGACTGAAGTTACTTCCAACTAATATTGCATGCTCTGGGTATCTCCATGCTACTTTCTATGAATAATCCTAAAACTGTCATGCTGTAATTGTATGGCCAGTAAAAACAATTAAAAGTAAGTTCACCTAGACCTGTTACTTGCACCCAGATAACTTCACAGCTACACTCAGTTTTGAGATCAATAGACACAATACTTTTGTCAACTGCAATGAACACTTCCCTTCCAGTGATGTTCAGTCTTGTCTTTTCGATATATGTCCCATACCTTGCTAAATATTTTGGAGCTCTCTGTTTTGGGTTTCAGCCTGCTATCAGTTCTGAGTATAATTTGATAGTGACATATCTCCTGATGAGGAGTAAATTGAAGAACTTTGTTACGAATACTTTAACAGTTTATTGTTAAAATTTTGACCATTTAAATGTCTTTATTTTGTACGCTGTCTGACTTCACTTTCTGTATACTGACTGGCAAACATTCATCAGGAGACCTGAAACTACCACACAGCCAAATAATTTTCAAGTGGGCTCCACAAGTACTGTGCTACCTGAGTAACTGCTTCCTTTGTGTAGTGAACCCCTGACCTATCAAGGGGAGTCCTACAATTCTCCACCCCACACTGCAGTTCCAGAAATGTGAAGCCAAGACCATTACAGAATCAATGATGCCTTTGGTTGAGACCTTCCACTCAGTTCCAAACCAAAGAACCCCAATCACCTTTTTTTTTCTTTTCTTTTTTGAGTCATCAGTCTTCCGACTGGTTTGATGCGGCACACTGTGAATTCCTCTCCTGTGCCAATCTCTTCATCTCAGAGTAGCACTTACAACCTACATCCTCCATTATTTGCTAACTGTATTCCAATCTCTGTCTTTCTCTACAGTTTTTGCCCTCTACAGCTCCCTCTAGCACAATGGAAGTCATTATCTGATATCTTAATAGATGTGCTATCATCCTATCCCTCCTCCTTGTGAGTGTTTTCAACATATTCCTTTCCTCTCTGATTCTGCACAGAACCTCCTCATTCCTTACCTTATTAGTCCACCTAATTTTCAACATTTGTCTGCAGCGCCACATCTCAAATAATTTGATTCTTTTCTGTTCCGGTTTGGAGGAGCCCCCCCCCCCCCTTCCCAGCAAACAAACCAAGTGCCCAACAGAGTTCTTTCCAGCCCCAAACACCATTTCCCTAGGTCACTCCATAAAATGTATAATATTGAAGCTCCAATTAACTAGCAGTCCCCTGTCCATGTGCCTGCTCAGACTCTGGCTGAAGCAGCAGCCACCTGTCCACTCACAGTCTGGTACAGTGCAATGTGCCTCAGCAGCAGAGCCTATGGGTGACACAAGTGACACCTGAGGTGTCCCACCTGACACACCAGTTTCTCCTCCACTGCTACACCTCAAGGCAGTGGCCTGAAAACAGCTGACCACAACCAAAAGTATCTTCAGCTGTTTGTGAACTGCTTCTGCACACAGCATGTACACATCCTATTCACCCTAGTGCAACTGATTTAAGAATTAACTATTATTTTCTCATTATACTTCATTTTATTGTGTTGCCCAAGTGCCACAATGTGAAATTTTTTTAATGAGATTTTTTACTTTTAATATAATTTAGAAGCAAGGGCAGGTAGACAAGTTGGATTTGTACCTCATTAGGATATGGGATAGAAAAAACTTGAGCATTTTCCTCATGGCCAGTTTAAGGGCCAAGTGGCACAAGCAGTTGCTTGGCACCTGAAGGCAGAACTGCCCAAATGAAAATATTTGTTCTAAGAACCAAAGGAAATGCAGGTGACTTCTTACCTTTGATAAATCTCTTAGATTGAGAACACATACTACTCCACAGCTGTAAACATGGGTGGGGAGAGGAGGAGACAGAGAGAGAGAGACTATGTGTTTGTGTGTTTTCACTCAAATTCCCAGGGTTTTGCAGACTTTTTTCAGACTGAAATTTAAAATGTCCTTGGATATGTTTGCAAATAACAATTTTTGATGTGCTATATCACTTATTAGCTTTTGTCTAATACTAAAATGAAAACAAGATATAAATAAAGTTGAAGATTTATTAAAGAACAAAATGCCCTACTGTTTGAGATGAAAAATACTACAGGCTATTTCCAAAATTAAATCTTTGTTATGGTACAAATGATATACCAACATTTTGAACTTGTCTTTGGAAGCATGCAGCAAGAAGCACAAATAATAATGTGAGAGAAATATGTCCCAGCTTTCTTTTCTTGTGACTGCTAAAGTTATCTACATTAAAGAGAAAAAACAAAAAATCAACAGCTAAAGTTTTCTGATTACAGTTGTGGAGAATTTTCTGATTATGTATCATTAGCTAGACACAAACCAGTGAACACAAACACTAATCTATTTACATTTTCATCATTTTTATATGTTATAAGCCCTTGTCTCTCCCACCACCTATGGAAGCACATCACTTGTTGACTATTACTGTTCAGAACTATGCAGTGCCACTGTGCAAAATATGTAACCTAGACTGCCAACAGGCACAGGGTCAGGAGGTTGTGGGGAAAACAGATGGATAAGGGAAAAGAGTAGGGAAAGAGGGGAGCGTGTGTTGGCAGTTGATGGCAAGCAGAGAGAGTGAGAGATGAGAATGGGGAGGAAGTGATAGGACAGAGGGGTTGGAATGGTTAGGTGGAGGGTTTGGAGACAGCATGTTACCGTAGATTGAGGCTGGCATAATTATGGGAGAGAGAATGTGTTGTAAGGAAAACTCTCATCTATGCAGTTCAGTGAAGCTGGTGGTGGAGCAGAGAATCCAGATGGCAAAGGTAGTGAAGCAGCCATTGAAATCAAGCCTCTTATGTTCAGCAACATATTGTGCCACAGGGTGGTCTATTTTGCTCTTGGCCACAGTCTGTCGATGACCATCCATCCTGGTGGACAGCTTATCCCATTCCACCAGGTGCCAGGCCACTTGTGAAAGCAGCAATGTCATATACCAGCTCTGCAGCAATCACTGCACAGCTCTTTGTATGGGTATGACTATCAACCAGCTGTCCACCAGGATGAACGGTCAAGAGCAAAGTAGACCACCCTGTGGCACAACATGTTGCTGAACATAAGAGCCTTGATTTCAATGGTTGCTTCACTACCCAAGCCATTTGGATCCTTCCCTCCACCAATAGCTTTTCTGAATGGCCTCAACCTATGGTAATGTACTGTTCCCACATCCTCCACCCAACAGTTTTCTACCCTCTGTTTCCCGTCACCTCCTCCCCATACTCATCTTTCACCCTCTTTGTGTGCTGCCCTCTGCCAACACACTCACCCATCTTTTCCCTGCCCTTTTTTCATTTTTGCTTTTTTTTCCCTCACATCCCTGGCCTACAACTTCCCAACAGTGCTCCCGTTGGCAGTCTGGTCCCTGTATACTCTGCCAGACAATGCTCCTCTCTCCCCCCACCCGTACACTGCTACCCCTTCCCCGCCCCCTCTGGATTCCTGCTTCCTTTCCACTTGATGATTGACCGAGCTGCCGGTTTTTGTTGTTGTTTGTTTGTTTGTTTGTTTGTGTGTGTGTGTGTGTGTGTGTGTGTGTGTGTGTGTGTGTGTGTGTGTGTGTAAGTAGCACTGCTTTCCCTACATTGCTGATATTCCAACCTGGAGTTTCCATTGTTTGATTTTACTCTAGCTTTCGTTTGTAATAAAATCCAAACCTGACAACCCGGGAATCCATGGGCAATAACAAAGCCACTGCAGGAGGCTGTGACCAGGTAACAAACATTCTGATATTTTCATGTATTTCTCACATTTATTAAGCAGTAATCCACATGAAGTTTTGAGTCACAGACTAACTCCTGAGAATTCCAGGTTTTCCAGACAAATTACTGCAGTTCCTCTTTCTTTCCTATGTTGAATAAGGAGTTTTCTATTTGTTAGAATATAAAGAGGCATTTTCTAGCTCCAAAAATGCATGTTCTCTTGAATCCTGCTGAAGTAACCAATTCTGTCAGGACAGACACCACTGCATGTTACATGAAACTGGTAAACCACATGTGATATATGGTACACAACTGAGATAACTGACAAATAACTTGTGCCACTCATTCTGTGTGTGGAACCCGTAACAAGTAGGTCTAATATGGCATAATGAATGTAAACAATGAAGGGCAGCATGAATAGTCATGGGTTTGTTTGACCTGTGGTTGAGCGTAACAGAGATGTTGAAGAAACTCAACTGGCAGACTCTTGAAGATAGAAATAAACTATCCAAAGAAAGCGCATGTACAATGTTTTAAAAGCTGGCTTTTATTGCTGACTTTAGGAATGCACAACAACTCCCTCTGTATCACTTGCGTAGGGATTGTGAGGACAAGATTAGGGTAACTGCAGCACACATAGAGGCATTTAAACAATCTTTCTGCCCGCACTTCATACACAAATGGAATGGGGAGAAACTCAAATAATTGGTGCTATGGGATGTATCCTCTGTCATGCACTTCACAGTGGTTTGCAGATTATAGATGAATATGTAGAGCTGCATGTTTTAGGGAGAATGGGGAGAGGGTAGGTGGAAGTAGTAGTAGTTGTTTTTGGAACATTTTAGTGAGGTTGTTACATTTGCATATTTCGCTGGTCAGGGAGGGAGGGAAGGGGGGACCAAACAGCAAGGTCATTGGTCCCATTGGATTAGGGAAGGATGGGGAAGGATGTCGGCTGTGCCTTTTGAAAGGAACCGTCCCGGCATTTGCCTGAAGCGATTTAGGGAAACCTAAATCATGATGGCCGGATGTGGGATTGAATCTGCATCCTACCAAATGCGAGTCCAGTTGCTAACCACTGTGCCACCTCACTCAGTTTTCCATATTTAATTAGATATTAAAATTGAAACCTTCTGTTTATCCTTTACAGAACAACAACATACCTGTAAGTAATGATATATTATAAGTTTGATCCCACAAAAATTACAATACAAAGTGAATTATTCATTACCGAGTTACGTGATTTAAATGTTGTTAAATGTTCAAATGTAGTTTAAGTACAAAACATGGGACATCATTCTTTGAATGCTTTTTCTCTGGGATAAGAAATAACTATATGAAAGTAAATTAAAGCAAATGAGAGCTCTGCATTGGGGTGAATGCCCTTTAATAACTGGAACCATTTCTTGTGTTTTTATGGGTTTTAACAGTTATTTTGAACTATTGTCTTGGTGTGAATCATGGCTTAGCAGACAAAATGGATTAGCATAGTTGATTTATTTGTTGCTTTGTATGATGACCAACCAGATAAAATAAAATAACTGCTCTCTTCTCATACTCCCTTTTAAAACTGACAGCATTCTTGTTATGTACACTCATAAGTGGAAACTGTGAGTTAAAGGTTGTTTGCAACTTTTTTCTCAATAGTTTCCAGATTTGTTGACCAAATCATAATTTTCATTTTGGATAATATTTGTCACTTGTGTTTAGGAAATTGTAGTTAAGGTGCCACACCTAGGTGAACAAAAGACGTGCAGTGTTTAATGTCTAATTAAATACAACATAGTGTGCAACAGTTTTGTACAATAAAACACAGCAGTGTGGAAATAAAAATTTTATTCGAGGTAAGACTCAAGTGTATAATTATAGTATAACTATATTGGCAGTGAACAGTAAATAGAACTTAAATAATCAAATGTTAAACAATATTTACAGTTATGTTATAAAAAAAGTACATTCACTCACATTGTGCACCTACTGTACATAAACGGTATCACATTACATTTGCATCAAGAATACGAAATATTCACACTACTCTGCAAATTTCTGGAATTCATGAATTATTTCTGATAACCACTACTACACTACCCATATTCAGACAGAACAATATAGATACAATTTTCTCTCACTTAATAACACTTCTTTCAATCACATTTCACATATTTAGACCACAACATGGTTATCATTTCTTCCACTTACATATCTAGCAGATTGTCCACCTCATGACTGCGTCATTCAATTACACACATGCACAAAAGTATAGTGGTAGTTAATTTCAAGCAGAAATATCATCTTTCTGTCATGAAATCATTGTGTGAATTGTTTTGGCAGTATCTTATGGGTTAAAATCCCTCGAACACTAAATGTATAAGTGTTAGGCACAATGCAAAATTCAATTATAATAAAGCCTGACATTATTTAAAATATTACACTCTTTATCTTACACTAGCATCAATAAATTAATTAATACAATATGGCCTTAGTCAAAAGAACAATTCATTTGTATCTTACAAGTGAAATTTATATTTCACAGAAATATTTTAATTCTTTCAGTAACCAACATTATATTCATTTATTTTTCTATTTGACTTCTCAGAACTTTGGTTTCCATGTAAAAAGCTTCTGCTGCACCTTTCATAAGGAATGCAAAGATTATAGTTTTGTTTAATGCAACAAAGAAGATTCATGGTACATCAACCAACATCTTCCCTGTCACGTGTTGCCATTATTATGTTACTGAATGCCTTTGGACTATTTATATTTATAAACTTTCATGATTTTTAGTATCACGACAGTTTATGATCAGAATTAAACCTAATGATTTTTATAAATGCAGTCCACTTAAAGCAAAGTCAATACTGTAGTGAGTGCAGTATCTCTAAGTCACACATGAAACACCACACAATTACTTGACTGATTGCTAATTGCTTTATTATTAGAAAGTGCAGTTTGTTGTTTTGGATTTGTTGAAATCGTTACTTAAATATCTGTGTTTTATTAATGCCTAATACAAAGGATAAAACACTTTTTATAGTAGAAACCATACAGTAATTCCTTTAAGCAGGAACAACTGTTAATTTTTTGGAATAATAACAAATTGATGCGATTAACAGTGAAAGGTTAAGTGCTTAGCAGTCCATCCAACATTAACAAACCTCTTCTTCCTTAGTACCATGTACATGAACAACAGTTTTCAAGGGCACCATTTTTGTCAAGAAATGTTCAGCAGTATTCTGAATTTCAGCACAGTCATTACTCCAGCATGGTGAAACAATCAAGTTAAAGTGCAAAGAACTGGTGTCACATGTTTCAGGATTTTGTGTGCTGAAAAGAGGACAGAAATCCAACAAGAAATACAATTATATGCAGCTATTGTTTTTTGAATGCTGGATTAAGAATCTACATGTCTCACCACTGAAAAAGAGCCCCACTAACATGTGAAAACAACCTTTGACTGACTGAGTTGCTGAGTTTCTTTCTAGTGGTTGCATTCCTTAGCCTCAGTACACAACATTGCTGAGGCGATTGTCTTGGTTGCTCATCATATTATCCATGACAGGGGTTTGTGTGTCTGACCATGCTGCTACAACAAAGTTTTCAATTTCACACTCATTTGTTCCTCTGCGAATCCGGAAATATCCATTTTCACCCCATTGGTCACCCCAGGAATTAGCCACAATCTGGAAATGATAAACATTTTCCAAGTTAAAATATTTCACAGTTAATCTTTGTGGAATGTATATAGTATGACAGATGAGTTTACATGTATCTGTAGTTCAGTCATTGAAAAGTTTTCAAATACAGTTGTAACTTAACTCTTTATATGAAAACCCAAATTAGTATCAGCTTTACACATTAGGATGATAGCTGCAATGTTTGTCATTTCTGTACTTGTTCTTATATTTTAAACTAAACAAGGCTTGTTCAGGAAGTAAACATACTATGACCATAACAGAGTGTGGTTTTTTGATTTTTGAGTTTTGGAACACTGAGTGGTAGAGGGGGATCCTCTGACCAGAGTGAAAATCACAGGCCCCTTGGTAGTATGTAGACTCATATTTTAGTGTCCAGTTGTGTGAAAGATGCCAGTAAGAAATTCTGTGAAGTACAAGCCACATAATATGGTTATTTTCCTACTTGCAGAAGGAATAACACTTTTTTTTGTGAATCAAAATGTTTAATGGCAAAGGTGTTATGAACAGAACAAGTGTGTTTTAAGTGGTGAAAAGAATTTAGTGGAGGCAGAAAAAATGTTTATGAGGAACAGATGAGAGGAAGACCTTTTATTTTCAGTGATAAGTTTGTGCAAAAAATCAAGGAAACTGTTCATGAAGACCAATAATTGACAGTGGATAAAATTTCTGTGATGTTTCCATAAGTCTCCAGAGTACTCCTATGTGAAACGCTCAGAAATTATGGGATACCAGAATCTCTGTGTGGGATGGGTCCCCAAAACAGCTGACAGATGAGCAGAGGGAAATCAGCTGAGTAGTGTCCATGAATTTTTTGAGCAACTTGAATTGGAAGGTGAGGATTTTCTGAGCTCTATTGTGACTGGAGATGAAATGTGGATGGCTTATTAAATATCTGAGACAAAAATGACAGTCATCACATTGGTGTCATTCCAAATCCCCATCTGCCAAAAAATTCAAAACCACAATTTTGGGTAAACATCATCAAGTGCGGGAAGGAGCTGGTGGGAGAGTTATTTGAGGAGAGCACAAAATGTTTGTGCCATGGCTCACCATGTGCACTGAACAGCATAGTGATTATGTTGAACAAGTATGTCAATGATATCCTGTAGTTTTTTTTTTCAAATACACTTATTCTAGCAAATATAAGAATCTAGAACACTTACTTTCTGAACATGTTTTGTAGATGCAATTATACTAATTCAGGAAAACAAACAAAAAATACAAAAAGGCTGTTTCCATCTTCAATTTCAGTATTCAGATTCAGATACAATATGAAACTTAGCATTTTCACTCCATTGTCATATTAATTTATTTAAAACTCTGAAAAATTTTATTTTAAGATTTTTTTATCAGATTGGACTCTTCCACAGCATGGCCTTAGTCAGATATCCCCAATTTCATAAATTAATTGTACCCTGGTAGCTGCTATAAAAAAACCTGGTTACACATACGCCTAAAACTTTCTTTAGAGGGTAGCAGTAATTAATCAATGAAGAGAAAAGTGATAATGATGAACAGTGTAATATATCTTGAAAAAAAAAAAGTAGTTCTCAAGCTTGCATCCAGGTGGCAGTGTTAAAACACCATGACATTTCAAAGAGTGCCATATTTGTCATCTCAACTACTTCAAGTGCAATAGAGAGTATTATGAACAGATGGACGGAGTGGTCATGGAATCCCCACTGCCTCCTGGGATTGTAAATCTCTACATGGAACACTTTGTGGATGTTGTCCTTCAAATCACTTGCTATAAACTCAAGCACTTCTTCCACTATGTTGACAATATTTTTGTAGTGTATGCACATGGCAGGCAGCCACTGGACTGAGTTGCTCAACCACCTTAACAACATTCATCAAAACATCATTTTCACTACAGAAATAGAGGAGAGTGGTTATCCCTTCTCTGAGACATACTGATAAAGAAGAAGGCAGATGGCACACTGGGCTAAGTAGCATATGGGTAGAATACCCAGAGAGACTTGTGCCTGTGAGCAATGAGCTGCCACCATTCAGCACAGTGGCAGTAGCGCTACCCTTTGGTACATAGGACATACATCATCTACGATGAAGAATATCTCACAGGTGAAATAAGAAATACAACACCTGAAGGAGGCATTCCACACAAATGGATACATTGATACACAGATTAGCAGGGCATTCAATAAGAGAAAAGATGTAGCAAACCAGGAAGTGGAGGAAGAAGACAAGAGATTCACTTTCCTTCTGTATGTGGAACTGCTTTCAGCCAAAATTGTGAAGCTACTTGAAAAATCTTCTGACCATGTCCAGGAACAAAAGAGTACCTTGATACTATGAAAGACCCATTAAAACTCAATGTACCTGGGATATACAGCATTGCCTGTAAATGTGGCCAACAACACATGCGGCAAACATGTTGTGGTGTTTTGAAATGCTGCAAGAAGCATATCAGAGATGTAAGACTGGGACACACAGAGAGATCAGCATAGTATCAAGGAAGACCCACACCTTTGGCTTTCAGAACACCTAGATGCTATGCCAAGAATCTGGCTATTGGGACAGCATTACAAAGTAATGCATAGGGAGTATTAATGAGAACTTGGTCAGTAGAGACAAGAGATTCCAACTGAGTGCTGCACAGAATCCAGTGTTAGGGGCAATACGAATAGTGTGTGCTCAGCACCATCCAGTACAAAACACACATCTGGAATGCATAGACAGATATGCGAGCACCGCCTCCATGCACACCAGCTATCCCCACTACCACAGCCTCACCACCTCCCCGCCTGTTGGCCAGACAGACCCAGTCACACACAGCCCAGTAGAAGAGGGCATTAGAATAAGTATTACAGCATCCACAATATCTTGACACTTTGTGGGGAGATGGTGAGTGTGACACTCTTCAAAACTTCACTGTATTTTAATACCACTAGCCAGTGGAAACCCGAGAACTTTTGGTCAGTAGTACACGCCCGGAAAATCTGTATTCACAGTATGGTAATTTCTATACAATATACGAGCTTAAGATTATTCTAAACTGGAATGATCACTGACATGCATAAAACAGAGCAAATTAGTGATATAATGATGGTGTACAGTGATAACCTGTGCAAAAGAAAGAGAACACTGAAATAACAATTGATGTAGTTTTTATTTTACAAATGGAGAACAAAATACAAAAGGATTAATTAATATACTTTAATCTGAAAATGAAAAATATATGTGTGAGATTATGCTGTCCTGTGTCTACGGAAAATTCAACTGAAAAATCTAATAAATTATCAGACAAAAATTGCTGGCTATTGCTTTTCTTTGGGAAGTAAAATCTGTAGTACTACCAAGAGACACATATAAAAGGAAAAGTAACAGACTTTGTAGCTTTCAGATATAATACTTCCTTCTTCGGGAGGGGAGGGGGAGGGGGAAAATGGGTTAGGGAGGCTTAGAAAGGAAGGGCAGGTTACTTGGATGCCAAAATGAGAGAGCCCCACTTGTATTGAGGATGAGGTTAACAGAGATCAGTACTTAATTCTGTTAACAGAATCTATCAATATGAAAAGGAAGAGCTATCTTTACTGTAGGAAATAGTATTTATGTGGCCAAAAATACAGACCCACACCTAATGAGCTTATAAAGGCAACAGTGATTAAATCTAAATGGAATTTTTATATTTTATGAAGTTGCCAAGACTGTTAATAGTTATAGTTCATTACTGATAACATGACGTAATATCTTTAAAATTTTATTTTTTTGTTTATTCTTTTGTAGCAAAGATGTGATGATTCTGGGATAGCTGCTAAGAAAAGTCAATAAAGAAGTGTTAAGCAGGCCAAGTGGCGTGTGTTCTTGGTGATTTAAAATTAGACTAAATATCGTCAAGCAACATCTTTTGGGAACTGCCGCAAATATTACATTACAGCAGTTATATTTGGTGTCCATCAGGGAAAACATTGTGGTGTGACACATCCACTGCAAATATCAGACCTTATATTCCTCAACCTTTTTGTTATCAAATATTTCTTCATTTTCATGGTTTAGCTCATCCTGGCATAAAGACAACAGTGAAACTGTTGAGTAGCAGAGCCATTTGGTCAAACATCAAAAGTGATGTGTGACAGTGGACTAAATCCTGTGTCAGTTGTCAGAAAACCAAGGTCACCAAAATATAACCGCTGTAATATAACATTTGCGGCAGTTCCCAAAAGATGTTGCCTGACGATATTTAGTCTAATTTTAAATCACAAAGAACACATGCCATTTGGCCTGCTTAAGACTTCTTTATTGACTTTTCTTAGCAGCTATCCCAGAATAATCACATCTTTGCTACCAAAGAATAAACAAATAAAAAATTTAAAGATATTACATCATGTTATCAGTAATGAACTGTAACTATTAATGGTCTTGGCAACTTCATAAAATATAAAAATTCCATTTAGATTTCATCACTGGTGCCTTTACAAGCTCTATGTGACACAAAACTACACCTTCAAGGGATATTAAGGAGGTACCGAGTGTTTCCTATCAGAATAAGACAACAGAAAGATTGAGATCAAAAATAACATTTAAAGAGTCCACAGGTTCAGGCACCCAATCACTTCTTTTACAGCAGTTATTTGTGTCCAGGTGCACTGATAATGATGTTACTGAGAACTGCAAACACAGCAAATTCTCTCATTCTATGCAATGGTCTTATAACCGTAATTAACTAATTGATCACATTTGGTCAACTCTCTAATATGCTACACAAAGAAGTTGTCAGATATCCTTGATGACTATTGTATAAAATTGATTAGGGGATACTAGGTCTCAATGTTGCTGTCCAGAAGTTGTTCATCATCACAAACAAAGTGCAGTTTTCTTAGAGGTGTACACCATTGCTATTATCAGTAGTCTGTGGGGGTAGTATAAGAAAGTTTTATGAACTGATGAATTATGGAACATGATATGGCACACTGACAGATCGGTGGTCCCGATAGGGGCCTGGCTGATGGTGTTTACTGGTGGTACTGTGATAAAAGCGAAATGAGATAAAAGGTGGTGTAATGGTCTGAGACAGTTTTTCCTGGTTGAGTTTAGACTTTTCGTTTTGGCCATTGGCAGAAATTTCAGTACAGCAGTTCGGAAGTAGTGCTTTTCCATACCAGCTTTATAATTCTTCTGTTTGCAAAACAAAGACTGTATCATAGTGGTTTAAGGATGAACACGTTGGTTTACTTCAGTGGTCTGCTCAAAGCCATGACTTGAACCTGAGTTGATAAATCTCATTAGGATGACCCACAATGTTGGCCACATTATATAGAGGGAAGGAAAGAGAAATAGATGGATATGACGGTCACCTCTTAAGTTCTTACAAGTGATCTGTATACATTTCTGCTGAGGTGTGATATCACTACTGTGTTAAAATTTATCAATTATTTTTGTTAGAAAAATGACAGCTCCGAGACTGGCCTTGTAGTTTTTTTACTGTGAGCATTTAAAGCAATAATATTTTTTAAAAATGGAACCTTCATGTAAAGGTTTTTCTTATGTTTTTGGTAAAGATGTAACTCAACAACAATGCCTTGAATCACTCCAATCAATTTTTGGTAATGAATCATCTTCAGAAAATAATTTTACAAATGATTTGTGGAATTTTGTCATGGCTTCCACCAGCAATGAATTTTTTGAAATTCGTTCAAAATCAGTTGTTTTGAAATAAACATTGATGCTGTGTGAAACATGATTGAAGATTGTATGTGTCTCAATGTGAGACAGACATTCTTAGAAAACTGGAGATTTTACAAGAACATTTAGCTGCTGAAGATATCTTTTTTGCAGTGGATTTCACATAGTTTGACTGAAACTCTGAAGCAAAGTTACCTCACTTTATAAGGAAATACGGGAACAAATTGACCAAAGAAATGGAAAATAACAAGAGACAAAACATGGATATGTTGATACGAGCTTGAAACTAAATAGTAATCAACCATTTGAATGTCCAAGATGAACCAAAATAAGAAAAAAAGGTATGTTCGACTAACAGTTCCAAGTAAAGCATGGCTTGTTTAATTGGTCGCATTGGGAAGGTCACAATGATTGCTTTAGAGAATCAAAGAACAGTTAATGATGAACGGCAGACAACAATTTTTCAGTAGTAAGATGAGGAAAAGAACTGAAAAAATCACATCATTCTTCATCATGACAATGCCACCTACCAAAGCACATGAAACAATTGCTTATTTGATGCTGGAGAAAAATGTCTAATTAATGTTCCATTGTCCAGCAAAAGACTTCTTTTTATTCTCCTATGTCAAACAAAATATGCTTGAACAGCAAATTTAGTCATTTCAGGAAGCAACTGAATCTTTACAGATGCATATTTTTGAGGCACAAACATCATGATGGGAAAAAATATCTCTAGGGAGAAAATCAAGAGCTGAAGTTTTGGAGCATACTTACCCAGTACTTGGTTCCTTGAGCTTCTCCCCAGCCAACAATACGCACAGAGTGATAACCAGTTCTCTGAGTTGTATCAAGCATTGAGTGTCGGTAGATTCCACCACGGTACATGAAGAAGTCATGGTACACCTTCATAGTGGCTATTAAAAGAAAGAAAAATTATTGTTCTTATGCTCATTGTTCTTATGGTGGTGTGAGTCATCAAAAATGTAACACATCTGTTTCGTTACAGGTGCTTTTATAGTGTAGGACATTAGTTAAAGAAATAATACCACCTTCATTTATTATTGTTTAAGACTGTTTCTTGCTGGTCACTGTTATTTCTATAGTTCATGGGAATCAACACAATATTATCGTGAATTCAGGAAGCTACAAAAATTAGGAAGCAAGAAATATTCTTTTTATTGAGTGACAGCCTTTGATTATTGAATTTGTTTTTTACATTTTATATCAAATAGATATTCAATTAATTATTTCACTTGACAGAAATGTTAGGTTTTTTAACATACTACAGTTATTTATTTTGTTGTCTGCAGTTCTGTCAGGAAAATTAGTGCTGTCTACATTTAATGATGTAGTTTTACTGTTAAGTAATACCAAGTAAGATGATTCACACCCACCAACACCACCACCACCACCACCCACCCACCTACCCGTCAATTTTTTTCCCTATCTTTCCCCAACCTATCTGGCACTTCATGTTTAATGATCTCAGACCCTAATGTTTCTTCTTCACTAGTTTGTAATAAGATATGAGGATCACATAATTGCTTGAAGGAATGAATAAAGGTGTAATAAAGTGTTTGACGGGAAGTTATAACTGTACTATTTTTACTTACAAGTTGTGGTTTTCAGAACATAAAAAAGGAACCTTAAGAACCTGAACTGCTTTTTTTTTTTTGCATGAGTCATTGAAATGCCATTTTTTGTTCTTGTAAGAGTGATGACATTGGAAAGCTCTGTCTTCAGTTTATTTTAGTTGTCTTCTATCTGCCCATCTGGATATTACTGAGCTAATTGTTATTTGTTGGTCAAGATAGCTAACAGGCAAAAAAGTAATCACTGGCAGGAGACATCATCCCAATACCACCTTTAGCCTTGATAGTGGTCTCTATTTGATGAGGAATAGAGCACACAAGTTTCTTTAGGTATGCCTTGTCCTGCTGAAAGTATAACTAAGGGATTAGGACATAACTTTTTTCGGTTTTGATATAGCCCTTTCATTGTTTCAAATTTATTTTACCTATAAATTTTTAATGGTGCTGAAAAACATTGGCAAGGGTGGATTCATATAATCATATGTTTGTTGTAAGTAAGCAATGCAGAACAGTATTGAACTCCCTGTGCTTTAGGTAAGTGGTATTTCCTAAACCGGTAATGATTTTTAGGTAAAAACACCTTTATGAGGAATCCTACATCTCAAAATCCACTTCATGGATAGCCTAAAATAACAGCAGTGAGAGCTCACCCTGTACAGGTCCAGACTCCATAATCTCGTGCATGATGTCCTCCTCAGAGCCAAGCCGGTAGGCTGGTCCGGTGCGGTACAGCTCAGTCCTGGGTGGCCCGTACAGAGTCCTTGGTGGTGTGCAGCGAGCAGTCAGCAGGTTTGCACGGCGACCCAGACGGCACTTACCAGGGGTGCCACTCTGTGCTGTGTATGGGTAACATGGCTCGTCCACCACACTGTAAAATACAGTCCATGGTTTTCATTTATTCTCTACTTATTCTTCTGACTCCACATGTTCCGGGTTTCTATTAGCAGCTGTGCAGAATAATTCCTCTTCAGCAGTTTTCTTCAACAAAAGAACTCTACAAAAATATTGATATGTGAATTCTAAAAATGGAAAACCTGGAATGAAATAATATGAATTAGAATAGTTTCTCACCACACAGAAGAGGTACTAAGCAGTAGATATGCACATTTAAAAGTAGACTGTTGGAAAATATCAGTGCCACAGAGCCTGAAGATGACAGAGACCATGTGTGTTTGAGTTGTGTGTGAATATGTGTTTGCTTATCTCTCATCTGATGAGGGACTTTGTCCAAAAGCTGGCATTTTCCAACAGTCTACTCTTAAATGTGCCTTCCTGCTGATCAACACATTCTCTGTGTGGTGAATAGCAACATGGAACTTAAAAAAAAATTCTGAACACATGGAGAACTGGAGAAGGTGAAATGGAAGTATTTGGAATGTAACAGTAGAGAAGGGTGTAACCCTGAAAACATGACCTCACTCTAGGTAGGCAAGGCCCTCTCTGTCACAAACAAAAATGAATGGGGAGCTATAGTGGAGAAGCACCTCATTATAAAAACTTAGGTCCATACATGTATATTTTCTATAGTTTTTATTCTAGTACTTATTCTGCTAGATTTACTAAACATCTTCTAAAGCCATTCTGTTGATTTTATACACCAGTAACCTATAGAAAGATCATTATTTCTTTTGTCACATATTGTGCCAAGGCAATATGAGTTTTAGCCTTCAACTTGTATAGATTACAATGTTTCAGCTGCTTTCTCTTTGAATGCTTCAAAGTCAACTGGCATTTCATTAGCACTCAGTTATGATCAGCATCAGTTTTGGCAGCTTAATAACTCTTGCACTGCTTAACTTGAATCCTGAATTTTTATTTATCCAAAAAATTACCAATATGATCTCCTCTTTGATCCTCTGAAGTCTTCCATGAGTTCTTACTTCTCAAGTAAGCCCTAATTTTTGAAACAATGTTATAAAAAGGATAGTTGTTACTTACCTTATAGCAGAGATGCTGAGTCAGAGATAGGCACAACAAAAAGACAGTCAGAAAGTGAGCTTTCAGCCAACAAGCCCTTCATCAAAAACAGGTAACATACACACACACACACACGCAAATGCAACTCTCACACACATGACAACAGTCTCTGTCTGTTGAAGCCAGACTGCAAACAGCAGTGCATTATGGGTGAAGCAACTGGGTGGTGGTGGTGGTGGTAAGGAGGAGGCTGGGGTGGGGAACAATAGCAACATAAGGATGGGGGATGGTAAAGTGCTGCACCGGAGGGGGGGGGGGGGGTGGCAGGAAGTTTCATATCAGCACACACTCCACTGCAGAGTGAAAAATCTCATTCAGGAAGGAGGATGTAGTGCTGCAGTGGGAACAGGGAAGGGGCTAGATGGTTTAGGATAATGTTCTCAGCAATGGGCTGGTCCAGCTGTTTCTCGGCCACAATTTATCGGTGGCCATTGATGCAGACAGACGGCATGTTGATTGTCATGCCCACAAAGAAGGCAGCACAGTTGTTGCAGCTTAGCTTGTAGATTACAGGACTGGTTTCACAGGTAGCCCTGCCTTTGATGTGACCAGAGTGGAGTAGGTGGTGGTAGGAGGGTGTATGGGAAGGTCTTGCATCTAGGTCTATTACAGCCAGAGACCGTGGTCATGTATATGTGAGCTGTATTTGTGTGACTGTGTATGTGTATGTTGTCTATTTTCAATGAAGGCCTTGTTGACCGAAAGCTCACTTTACAATGATCTTTTCGTTGTGCCTATCTGTGACTCGGCATCTCAGCTATATGATGAGTAACAACTATCCTTTTTGTAATATTGTTATATTCCACCCTAGTTCTTGAAAGGCACATTCATGATGACTAAATTTTTTTCCAGCATGGAGCTCTCTTTCTCTCCGGATTTCCAAGTTTGCAACTGAATGGCTGCCACCATGATCCAGGCCCCATGCCCTCGTTATTTTTATAGTTTCCCAAGCTGTCTTCATTAGAGCTATCAAGTGTAAACAAATCAACAACACAGTGCCTAAAAAGTGGACTTGCAACTTAATACTATTGTCATGACTGGAGACAACTGATATTTAAAGGTAGTGTTCAACACATGGGAAGAATGTGTTATTTTACACTCTGTCAAAGAAAGCAATTAAATGATAACAGGAAGGCTGAAGAATATGGTGAATAGGTTATTAAAGATATAACACATATAGTAAGACAACAACCAGAAACAAATTTTGAGCTAGTTAGCCCACTAATCAATGTACTCAATCATAGGATGGCTGGGTAAAAGTAAAATCCCACAGCTTGACAACACCAAAACCTTGCAATTACAATTCCTACTCCTAGCTACCATTTATCTCACCAGTCCAGTCTCTCATGCATATTTCATCCTATGCCACTTTCCTTCTCCCTGAAGGCACTATTTTGTTTCCTGGACTTGTTATAACCACTCAGTTATGCAGTCTTTTGAGGAACAGAAACTAACCATATAAATGTCAAAGCATAATGTTCAGTTCCAGGAGATCAGACAATAATAGGGCCATTCCCTCCCACCATTTGCTTACACAAAAACACAGTAAATTCCTCAAAACATGTGAAACAGTCACTTCTGGCCTACAGATTGAAAACCAAAAGATAGAGATAAATCACCTCTGGGCCCTTAAAAATGCTCTAGAATATTAGTCCAACCACTATGAGCTAATCTCATACACCAACCAATACAAGCAACAGTAAAAAATCTAACTAAACAAAACTTGATGGCCCAGTGGAAGACCAGTCACAGTTTATACATATTTTGTAGCTAAGCTAACTTCGCTTTTAACTATGATGAATCATAGATATTGTGAACACAAAACTATGCCCAACAGGTGAAAGGAAGCACAGGTCATAGGAAGGGTAGCAACAGTGATCCTTGGAACTATGGCCTGACGTCTTTGACATGTATCTGCTGCCGATGTTTACAACTTATTCTGAGCTCAAACATAATGAGACATCTTGAACAGCATGGATTCGAAAAACATCATTCATATTAAGCCCAGCTCACACTTTTTACACATGACATTGTGAAAATTATGGATCAAAGCAGTCCGGAGATGTGGTGTGTATTGACTTCTGCGAAACATTTAACTTGGCACCACTTCAATGATTTTTAATGCAAGTACAGACATATGGAGTGTCAAACAAAATTTGTGAAGTGATAGAGGATTTCTTGATGAGGTGGATGTAGCATGTTGTCTCGGTTAGGATGTCACCAGCAGACATAGAAGTAACTTCAAGTGCGTCCCCGGGGAAGTGTTTTGGAACAATTGTTGTTATGTTGTAAATTAATTACTTGGCAGACAATGTTATGCTAACTTCAGACTTGTAACAGACAGTGCAGTTATCTACAATGAAATATAATCTAAGAAAGTGGCACAAACATTTATTAAGATATTGATAAGATTTCAGGGTCAGGTAAAGATTAGTAATTTACTTTATGCATTCAAGAATGTGAAACTGCGCACTTCACAAAACATAAGTATGTAGTATCTGATGAGTACAATACCAATAAGTTGCAGTTGGAATTAGTCAACTCATAAAAATACTGCTCGTAGGGATACGAAATGAAGCAATTACATAGGCTCGGTCAGAGACGAAACAGGTGGTGGGCTTTGGTACATTGGTAGGATGCTGGGAAAATTTAATCCCTCTACAAAAGAGATTGCCCATCAGACACTTGAGGGACACACTAAATATTGCTCAAGTACACAGGACCCATACCAAATAAGACTAAAGGGGGATGCTGAATATAAACAAAGAAGAGCAGCACAAATGGTCTTAGATTTGTTTGAACCATGAGAGAAAAGCAAGAAGATGCTGAAAAAACTGAACTCACAGATACTTGAAGATAGACTCAAACTATATGGCTAAAGCCTACTGTCAAAATTTCAAGAATCAGTATTAAATGAGGAAACTAGGAATATTCTACAGTCTTCTATGTATCGCTCCTGTTGGAACAATGTAAAAAAAGATTGGACTAATAAAACTGCATAAATATATACTTAAACTATCATTATTACTGTGCTGAATAGTGAAATGGGATATAATCTCTATCAAGAGTTTCAAGGTGAATTGCAGTGTATAAATCTACATGGTGTCTGAGAAGTCCTCATACTGCTCTGAACTTTGTGCAAGTGGGGAAATAAACCATCATTTTATCAGTATCCCTGCTTTGAAGCTGACTGCATTGTTATGCTTTTGTTTCAGACAGCGTCAAAGATTGGGCACATATTAATATGGGAAAACATGACGGGAAACATGTGCTGCCATAGCTCAATCAGATTGGAAGTCTAAAATCTTCTTGGATAAAATCTGCTGAGCTTGAAATAACAGGTCATCAATGTATTATCATATTAAAAAAGATTTGAACATGAAAGGATTTAACTGATTTTCGTGAATGAATTATCTGATGATGAGATGGAGCAGAAAGTTACAGCCTGTTGTGGTTTGTCGGCACAATTTTCAAATTGGAAACAAATTACAGCACCATTGACAATTTTATTTTCTAACTGTACACAAATGTTTTCAGGTACTAAGGCCATTCTCAAGTGTTTACGAGTCTAATGTAGTGTACTGGAGGCATGCAGATGCTAGTCTGCATCCGTGCTGCAATTTGTTTCCAAGTAATTATTACAGTTGTGAATACCCTGAACCATCATGTTTAACATGATGTAAAAAATTGAAATACTGTGTCTTATTCAAAATTTTATCTTTTGATGAATGTGTTATATATCGCAGTTCACACTGCAGGAATGTAGTTATCTGGTCTAACGAAAATCCCCACTATGTGCAACAATTGAAAAGGAACCCAATGTTACAATTTGGGCTGGAATGTCATCACAAAAGCTGAGCGGGCCACATTTTTTTAGACAGGTATATGAATGGAAAGGATGTCACAAATGTGATTAATAGCTCAAAGAGATGGGATCATGGATCATTGTTACAGGAGAACAGACTCCCTGCACACTTTGCTATTTAGGTGTGGCCACTGGATTGGTTGTGGTTCAGAAACATCTCCAGCCCAATTGAAATGACCACCATGAATCCTGTTACTTACTACTCCAGACAACTCACTGGAGAATAATTAAGTTCCACATGGGTCAATGTTGGTGCAGCACTAATAAGGAATTGTGCCGAAGTCTCCAAAGCACAACTCATGAGATGCTCTGCAACATGTCAAGGAGATGATGTAAATACTCTTTGTATGATGTATGATAGTGCACATACTGGTGCACTGGATGGATAGTTTTATATTTAAGTGCTTAATACACAATATAGGGTGTTTAAGAAGAAATAGCAAATATTTTAGGAGGTAGTAGTATAAACTAATTCAAATGAAACTTTCCATATAGTATGTGTATAGAGTTAAGTTTTCATTTCACACTGCTGTATTCCAGTTGTTATGGGTTTACTGACTGCAGTTTTTATTTTGAGGTTTGAGTTGGGAGTTTCAGTTTACATAAAAGTGATTTATAAACAATATCTTTTACGAATCCCTACAAGAAAAATTGAGAGGCATCAAGTCTGGTGAACAAGCCGGCCCTGACACATCTCTTCTGCGTCCAATCCAATGATATGGGAATTGTCTCTGCAACTCATTTCTAGCCATCAGCGAAAAATGTGCCAGATACCCATCATGTTGATACCACATTCTGTTTCTTGTTCCTAAAGGTATTTCTTCCAATAATAGACCTAATGTTTCTTGCAGGAAGGTGGTGTACTTCCTACAATTAAGATTTCCTTTGATGAAAAATTGGGGCCTATAATTCTGTCCCACACCATACATTCAAAGCCCAAGGTTTTTGGTGTGCAACTTCCGGCAGGCAACATGTATTTTCAGTTGCCCAGTAATGGATGTTATGCAAATTAACATTCCCATGGTTCGTGAATGTAGCCTTATCAGTAAATAAAATCAAATTAATAAATGTGTCATCCCTCTGAGTCTGAAGTTGAGCCCATTGGCAGAATTCAATGTGACGCATACAATCGATACCAGTTAATTCTTGGTGGAGACTGATATGGTAAGGATGATATTTATGTTGATGCAGAACACGAACAACACTACTCTGGCTCTTGCAATTTGACCCAAACTAACACAAGGATCACGAACCACAATGGCAAGAGTACAAATTTCAGTTCCCTCCTTAATAACTCTCCTTTGTCAGATATGTTTTCGATGCGTTAAAGATCCAGTTGTTCTCAATTTATCATACACATATTTAAATGTTCGACGTGTAGAGTGAGTATGTTGAGGATATCTTTCAGGTGATAAGTCTCTAGCTCTCACTGAATTTCGTTGGCATTCTCCATAAATGAGAAGCATATCGACTTGTTCTTCAAAGGAATACATCATTCACATTCGCTTTATTCAATGATACTAGTCTTACCATTCCTATTAGTGTTGTATTACAAAACCATCGAATGGTGTTTACATGTCAATAGCACGTTAGATGGATACTCTGTATTCGGTGAATATTTACTATTTGCATGATATACAAGAGAGAATTGTCATAGCACATGCTTCAATAAGTGCCGAAGTGATAACCAATACCACTCAATCTGCGATAAGAAGATTGCAGCAATGCATTCATACCAATGGTCTTCACTTCGAACACCTTCTGTGAATGGACGTTCATACCACCCTTGTGGCCTTAGTTGACCTTCAAGAACCCTATTGTTGCATGTCATTGGATTCGTCTCGAGAGCCGCTATCAGAAAATAAGTACCAAAATACAGCACCCCATTTAAAAAAAAACAAAGCTGACCTTCATATCCCTGATGCAACCCCACCTAGCAACAAAAAGCCAACGTCATATTATGGACCTCGATGTCCCATGCAACAATTGTCCCACAAACTTTTCATCTACCACCATACTTTCGGAGTTGTTCTAGGTGACAATAGTTAATGACTCATCCTGTATATTAAAATAATAAAAAGCCTATTTCCATCCGGATGATTACTTGGGCGTTGTGTAAAAGTTTGAAGTAAATTGGTCAAGACCTTTCCGAGGATTTTGGTGACAACGTTAAACAACGTCTTGTCTTTATATAGTTGTATAGACTTCGTGTGGCTCAGTGGCTGGGTGCTGGACTTTCAATTGGATGCCACTTGGACTGCTAGCATGTCCCTAACCTACTCCAGTTATCCAACCGGAGAAGGGGACCTTCAGTCTAGCGAGGAATCTGAATCAAATGTTGTTTCTGGCGACTCCTCACATCGCTGAAAGGTGAACTCCAGGTTACAGGCGGACTTAAGATTTCTGCGGTCCTACCGGGTTTACAGACACAAAGTTCACCACAAAACCTAGGTCCGACGACAGTGCATCGAAATGGGAGGTCGAATTTGTTACTTTGAATTCAATCATTTGCCTTTCCTTAAAACATTCTGTGAGTATTTGTTTAGGTTATATTCTAACACCTGTAGCTCTGTGTCCAATAAAAACTGGACGCATTTTATAAGGAATGTTTTATTTGGATTTCTTAATTTTATCACCCCCTCGCTGAGTAACTGGCACTGCCCAGATATGTATTTATTCCAGTCCTCTGTTAGTCCATGTCCTCCTTACCCCTCTGTCCATCTCCCCCTCCCCCTCACTGTGTATCACCTCCTACCCCTGCCATCTGCTTCTCCCCCTCTCTCTATCACCTTCTTTCTGCCTGTAAGTCCATCTCCCCTTCCCTCCACTAAGTTCACCTCCTCACACTTTCTAAGTCAATGCACAGCTCTTCCCTCTGTCTGTCCATGTCGTCCTCCCACTGTCTGTAACACCCCCCCCCCCCCCCCCCCTCTGTCCATCTCCTCATCCCTACTCACTGTGACCATCTCCTCCTCAGCACTGTCTCTGTCCCTCCTCCCCCACTCTTCATCCATCTCAACCTCTTCCCTTTTCAATCTATGTTGGTCCGTCATGGTCGGGGTACATGAGCTGGTAAGTACCTTTCAATGTCAATAACGTCACCAACAGCCGTATACTTTAAGGTATTTTATTTTATTCTGAAAGTAACCAGTTTTGGCAACTCATTTTGCCATCTTCAGGCCACATACGCTTTTATCCAAATAAACGAACTTATTGTATAGCGCCATAAAACAATTCTGTCGCTGTCACTGCTTCGTACGAAGCATTTGTATAACAATTGGAATTCACGATATCCAGTATTTTATGCCGCTATACATAAGTTTGCCAACGGCCTTGCTGCAGAGGTAAATCGGTTCCTGTCAGATCACCCAAGTTAAGCGCTGTCGGGCTCGGCTAGCACTTGGATGGGTGACATCCGGTCTGCCGAGCGCTGTTGGCAAGCGGCGTGCACTCAGCCCTTATGAGGCAAACTGAGGAGCTACTTGATTGAGAAGTCTCGGAAACTGACATACGGCTGGGAGAGCAGTATGCTGACCACATGCCACTCCATATCTGCATCCAGTGACGCCTGTGGGCTGAGGATGACACGACGGCCGGTCGGTACCGTTGGGCCTTCATGGCCTGTTCGGGAGGAGTTTAGTTTAGTTTTAGTTTTTTATACGATAAGTTCGTTTATTTGGATGAAAGTGTATGGGGCAGAAGGTGGCAAAATGAATTGCCACAACTGGTTCAGAATAAAATAAAATATCTTTAAGTATACGGCTGTTGGTGAAGTTTATTGACACTGAAAAGTCTTCCCTTTTCTGTCCATTTCCTCCCTCTCTTCTCTGTCCATATCCGCACCCACCTTTCCTCTCCATGGCATCAACACCCCCCCCCCCCCCCCCCTCACCCCCTGTCTATCCCCCACCCTGATACCAAGCTGGTGGTTTTTAACCCCACACTGTTTGTTTCCAGGTAGCAAGTAATATGTGTACCAACTGTGGCTGAAATCGATCCATGGGTTTAGGAGGAGATTTTTACCTTCGGAATTGCCAGACTGCGCACATGTCACGTATATGTAACATATTTGAGACATATTTGTATACATATTTCACCCGTACCTGTAGCAAATTTCGCCCTGCAGTTTTGTTTCCACGCACCTCACTATTTGTAACGTCGTATCCCCTGAACAATATCTCCTACAATGATATAATTTTCATGTTTTTTATGTGTAATTCTGTACATATATTCAGCAGCGTATGTGGATGCTGTCTCCGAAATCTGTGGCGTATCGAGTTAGTAGCAAAGAAATAATAAATTTACACATCATGCACGATGCGGCAGTTTCTCACGCATCTCAGTGTTTATGATGTCACATCTCCTGAACTACGTCTCGTACAGTGATGTAGTTTTTGAGGTACATTCAGTGATATATATGAATATTTTGTCCTCTTCTTCTTCTTTCGCTTTACGCCATAGCCCCACAGCGATCACAGGGTCGGCGTGGTTACAACGGATTTGGCAATGGTTTAGGGATGGCCGGATGCCCCTTCCTGCCACCCCCCCCCCCCCCCCAAGGACGGAATCAGTGTACCCCAACCGTCTGTGTCTAGTGTAAACCATGAAATAGTGCGGACGTGTTTCAAATGTCTGTGACGCGTGTAACTGAGGCGGAATATGGGGACCAGCCCATTATTCACCTAGCGGGATGTGGGAAAAAAGCCTAAAAACCACATCCAGGCTGGCCGGCACACTCGTCGTTAATCCGCCGGGCGATTTCGATCTGGGGCCGGCGCGCCTACCCGAGTCCAGGAAGCTCGGCTACCCTGGCGGATAGTGATAAATATGAATACTGTCTGCAAAATGTGTCGCGAGCACAGTAGTCTAGTAAAGAAGTAATAAGTTAAAAGATCTGGACTGATGCGGCAGCTTTACTGCACGGATAGCGAAAATGTAAGCGATAAATTTTTTCCCTTTCGTCACTCTGCGGGGGGTCGTCAGCGAGAAAAATAGGTTTCTTAATGGTTTGAAATCGTACAGTACGTAAAGTTTGTTGCAAGTCGCTAAGTTCTCTCATTCTCAAATACTGGATAAATTGGTTCTTGAGGGTATTTTTGATCTGTCGTTGCAACTACAAAAATGCGTGATTTTTTTCACCAGACGCATATCGCTTTATTGAGGTAGAGTATCTGTGTTATACACAGAAAAACAACGATGAGCTAGGAGACGGCATTTCCCGATGTAAGCGAGAAATCAGCCGAAAAATCACCGTAAGTACAAATCAACCTATTCTTAACGAACTGTTTTTCGATCTAAAAGCAAATCAAAATGCAAATAACTTAATTACAGACCACTGATAATGCTTTACCTCAATAAAGCGAAACGCGTCTGGTGGAAAAATCACACATTTTTGTAGTTGCAACGACGGATCAAAACTACCCTCATCAATTATAAAGCAACTACGGACATTTTGGCCGCACAAATGAAGAATTTAATTGGATAAATTAAGTCTGGATATTCATAAGTCGTGGGCTACACTTATTCTTCACCCCAACGCCTTTGATAGATAGTTGGTTCTTACACCTACAGTGGCTCTTTCCAGACAGTGGTACGTGTGCCAAGTTTGGTCAAAAGGAGTCGAGTAGGTCAGCAGGACATGTGGATGATACGTGCATACATGTGTGCTTCAGTTCTGTATTATGTATGACGTCCTCGTGAAAAATACGGGCCGCGCGGTTTGAGGCGCCATGTAACGGATTGCGCGCCCCTCCCACCGGAGGTCCGAGTCCTCCCTTGGGCATGGGTGTGTGTGTTTAAGTTAGTTTGAGTAGTGTGTAAGTCTAGGGACCGATGATGGCTCTGAGCACTATGGGACTTAACTTCTGAGGTCATCAGTCCCCTAGAACTTAGAACTACTTAAACCTAACTAACCTAAGGACATCACACACATCCATGCCCGAGGCAGGATTCGAACATGCGACCGTAGCGGTCGCGCGGTTCCAGACTGCAGCGCCTAGCGACCGATGAAAAATGGCTCTAAGCACTATGGGACTTACCATCTGAAGTAATCAGTCCCGCCGGCCGAAGTGGGCGAGCGGTTCTAGGCGCTTTAGACTGGAACCGCGCGACCGCTACGGTCGCAGGTTCGAATCCTGCCTCGGGCACGGATGTGTGTGATGTCCCTAGGTTAGTTAGGTTTTAGTAGTTCTAAGTTCTAGGGGACTGATGACCTAAGATGTTAACGGTCGCAGGTTCGAATCTTGCCTCGGGCATGGATGTGTGTGATCTCCTTAGGTTAGTTAGGTTTAAATAGTTCTAAGTTCTAGGGGACTGATGACCTCAGAAGTTAAGTCCCATAGTGCTCAGAGCCATTTTTTTAAATTTTGTTAAGTCCCATAGTCACAAAGCTTCACGAAATTTTCACTGTTTTAATTTCTGGCGCTGCAGTCTGGAACCGCGAGACCGCTACGGTCGCAGGTTCGAATCCTGCCTCGGGCATGGATGTGTGTGATGTCCTTAGGTTAGTTAGGTTTAACTAGTTCTAAGTTCTAGGGGACTAATGACCTCAGCAGTTGAGTCCCATAGTGCTCAGAGCCATTTTTTTTTTTAATTTCTGGCCCATTTGACCTCGTAGTAAAGTATAGCAGAAGGAACATTCCTTATTCGACTTACACCTTATGGCCTGTTTCACATGTACGCGGTACCATTCGGTTCGCTTCGTTTTCGGCCGACAAGTGTGAAACGGTTCTTCGGTCTCTATTCGGCAACCAGAAACAGTACAGCAGCGAATATTCCCTCGACACGAACAGATTTCATCAGGATTCTGTAAGATGTGATCTCGTTTGTAGGGAACAGAAACAACCATGCCGTTCACACATGGACAGTTTAGTTTCTGTTTTAATCATACAGCGAGCTCTTAAAAATTATCTCTTATTCTAATTTTTTTGAAAACTGTTGTCGCAGTTTTTCTGGTAAATTAGCGGTTTACCAGATATTGATACGGATGGCTGATTTCTGCAGAGCAATCTAAACCAGTGCTGTGGAACAACACCTGTGAAAAATATAAGGAAAATTTAAGACGTAGAAAGCATGGAAAGACGTTTGTGTTGAAATTTTCAACGTCTTTGACGAATTTGACGTCACAAAAAAAGGACTTGGGTAAGTATAGAGAAATTCATTTTTGTCGAATATGAGACTATACATTTTGTGTCCCTTTGGAAATCTGATCTGGAAGCTGGAGAGATCTGGAGAGATTGAATAAGAGTCTCTGACCATTTTTTCCACCAACCTGTCGTCTTCTGAAGTTGTGTCCCCAGCGCAGAAGACAGCTCGTCGGTCGTGGGATCTTTTTCAGCGGAGGTTGCTACGCTGTCAGTTTGAACCTGTGATTTTGATTATTGTGGGATGCCACTTGCCCGGTTCAAAATGGTTCAAATGGCTCTGAGCACTATGGGACTTAACTACTGAGGTCATCAGTCCCCTAGAACTTAGAACTGCTTAGGCCTAACTAACCTGAGGACATCACACGCATCCATGCCCGCGGCAGGATTCGAACGTGCGACCGTAGCAGCAGCGCGGTTCCGGACTGAAGCGCCTAGAACCGCTCGGCCACAGCGGCCGGCTAGGGACCAATGACCTCAGCAGTTTAGCCCCTTAGGATTTTCACACACTTTTTTTTTCGACGTGGGGATCCCAGATACTGTGTAGACGGAGATGTGTGCGTGTCGGTACTGACCCGAACTTGCGCATGAAGAGCCAGGCGCGGTCGAGGTTGCCCCCCTGGCAGCCGCGCTGGCCGCGGCTGTTGCACTCGAGCAGGTGGCCGGCGGACAGCGTGACGGGCTCGGTGCCCTTGGACATGATGTGGAAGCGGTCCGAAGCGACGTCCGCCGTCGAGATGGCCCAGGACGCGCCGCACCAGCCCTGGTCTCGCACTCTGCTCAGCATGCCCGGCCACTTGGAGCGCGCGTCGAAGCTGCGCGGCAGCCGCGACGGGTCCAGCACGCGCTTCACCGGCCGCATGCGCATTACCTGCAACACGACCAGCCGCTCGCCACACTGGTTCCACTGTCTGCGAAAAGGTCGCAACGTAACATAGTAAAACACACAGCTCTCGTCCAGGGTGATTAAGCGACTAAATACACAGAAGAGCCAAAGAAAGTGGTACACCTGTATCTTCTGATGAACGTGTTGTATATCACAGTTCACACTGCAGGAATGTTGTTATCTCGTCTAAGGAAAATCCCCACTATATGCAGCAATTGGAAAGGAAGCCAATGTTACGATTTGGGCTGGAAAGTCATCACAAAAGCTGAGCGGGCCATATTTTTTTAGACAGGTATGTGAATGGAAATTTTTATTTGGATATGTCACAAATGTGATTAATAGCTCAAAGAGAAGGGATCATGGATCATGTGTTACAGGAGAGCAGATTCCTGCACACTTTGCTATTTAGGTGTGGCCACTGGATTGGGTGTGGTTCAGAAACATCTCCAGCCCAATTGAAATGACCACCACGAATGCTGTATCTTACTACTCCAGACAACTCACTGGAGAATAACCAAGTCCTTGGTGCAGCACTAATAAGGAATTGTCCCGGACTCCTGTGTAGGGCTCCTGCGAGTACTCAGAAGTGCTGCAACACGTTGACCGGACTCGACTAATGTCTGAAATAGTACTGGAGGGAACTGATACCAGCCGGCACGGTAGCTCAGCATGTTCGGTCAGAGAGCTGGTTCGCCTCTGTAATTAAAAAAAAAAAAAAAACTGAGTGAAAGGATCAACAACGAACTTCAACGGATGTTACGTGACGTTCGCAACGACCACACACAATGATCAACAATGAAAAAAATGAAAAAAAAACACCATGGATCCTGCAAGACTGTCCATAAATCCGTAAGAGTTCGAAGGGGTGGAGATCATTGCCGAAGTCCAGCGGAATGCACAGTGGACATGAATGGATGCAGGTGATCAGACAGGATGCTTAAATATGTGTCACCTGTCAGAGCCGTATCTAGATGTATCAG